>NC_086038.1:26123750-26468333 GCF_036323735.1 Rattus norvegicus | reverse complement strand
TTCCGTCCTGGAGTTCCCAGGACAAGGCTGCAACCATATCAATGTAGCTATTTCAGTACCAAGAACATCTGACTTGATATATGTTTTCCTGTACTGGGTTCCCAGGACAAGGACCAAGGATATCTGACTTGGCAGATGTTTCTCTCTTGGAGTTCCCAGGACAAGGCTATAACTATGTAGCACAGCTATGTCAGTACCAAGGACATCTAACTTGACAAATGTTTTTCGTTCTGCAGCACAATCTAGTGGTCAATCAGCTTCCCGGAGATGTTTCCTACCTTGTAATTGCCCTGTAGTAAATACAATCTATACCATCTGTTTTTATGGTTGGGCAGCTTCCTAGAGAGTGGGTGGGAATGTGTTTTCTGTACTTTCTGGTCTATTGTCTAATGTCTAGGGGCTAAGCAAGGACCAACTTAAAAGATTCTCATTCTTAAGAAATGGCTGCACTAATATCAAATGGGGATCTTTCACCAGCAGTTAAAGTAAGGACATTAGTTGGCAAAGAATGGGATCCTATAACTTGGGATGGGGATGTGTGGAGGACCCTATTGAAGCTGAGAATTTTGAATCTTCAGATTCTCGGTGGTTTAACTTCACCTGAGGAAGTAGTACCCTCAGCCCCAACCCTTGAAATAAAGCCTCTTTCACATGAGGAAATTAATCCTTGAGAGTCTGATAAACCAACAGTGACTTTCTATGAAGAAAATGCCAGACAAGACAATGTTGATGCTTCTCAAGGCCCACCAATAGTTTCCTCTAGACCCATAACCAGACTTAGGGCAAAACAGGCCCCTAGAGGGGAGGTAGAAAATATAGTTCATGAGGAAATGTGCTACATTACTAAGGAGCTTAGTGAGTTTGTTAATTCATTCAAGCAGAAGTTTGGGGAGTATGTGTGGGAATGGATTTTAAGGGTGTGGGATAATGGTGGAAGGAACATAAAACTAGATCAGGCTGAGTTTATTGACATGAGCCCTCTGAGTGGGGATTATAGGTTTAATATGGAAGCTTGCACAGTTAAAAATGGTGTCAGAAGTTTGAATAAAGTGTTTATCAAACAATGGCCTACTGAAAAGGAGTTGGAGATGCCTGATAGCCCTTGGCTTAGTTTTGGTGAAGAGATTTTAAGGCTCAGGGAAATTGCAATGCTAGAGTGGATACATAAAACCTAATTCTCCACAATGGGAGGGCCCAGAAGGTATGCCCTTCACAAATCCTATAAGACGCAAACTGGTGAGATGGGCACCAGCACATTTGAAGGGTTTTGTTCTTACCCTTTTCCTTGTGCCAGACCTTAGGGTTGGAGATGCTGCTGTTCAATTAGATTAATTAAATGCAATGGGTTTAATTGGGCCCCGAGTTGACAAGGGCCAGGTGGCAGCATTGAATCGCCAGAGATAAAGTAATCATAGTTATTATAATGGACAGCATAGACAAAATGTTTATAATGACATAGCCCATAATGGCCAGCACAGGAGAGATGAAATTTATAATGGCATGACTCGTTTGGACCTTGGGTACTGGCTAATGAGTTGTGTTGTTTCCAGGCATGAAATAGACGGGAAGTCTACTATTTATCCATTTGATCTGTGGTTTGCCTTGGAGTTATCTATATTTTGATGCTAATTCCACTGCCCAAGGACAGCTGCCTAGTCGAGTACTCAGGAATCAGGTGACTTCACCAGAAACTTCTCCCCATTGAATTATAAAATACAGGTGAGGGGCAGGTACAGGATAGAAGGAAGCCTGTCATTGGAGGAGAAGGAAGGATGGGCGGGAGAGAAGTTTGAAGGAAGAGGAGGAGATTGGAATGGAAAGAAGACAGGGGGTAGAAGGAGAGAAGCCATAGCAGGACAATGGAAGCTGACGTTAAGATCCGCTCTGTGTATTTACAGGCTGTTATTAATGTTTTTAAGGGATGGGTGGTACCGGGCTTTGTATGTTTAAGTGGGCAATTATATCTTACCAGTTGGGTCAAAGGTTATTGTGTTGTGTGTTCTTTTATGTGACGGTTTGAGTGTAGGAAAGTGTGCTGTGGCTGGAGACACTGGGCAGCCGCGGAGTTGGGATATGTTTCTACCAAGATATCTAGCAGGTATTTTGGGGCACTGAGGTGCTGAACCTAGCAGGATAAGAGACGATATCCTTTTTTTATTTTTATATTTTTACAACAACACAGAAAAATTCTCAAACAAATAAAAGAACGGCTACATTGGATCACAACAAAAGGCAATCTCGGCTATTGAATCAGTTTCCAGACTTGAGCCAATTTGCAGAACCCCTTAAATTAAAGGGTGGTCAGGTTCCACTGAGGAAGGATCTTGATAAGACACCCTCCTTCTCAGAGTGTGCCATCCTCTTCAGATCCTCACAGCTCCCCCTCCACCTCAGAGTGAATCCTCCTCGAGTTTCTCTTCTTCCCCAGAGCTCCTCCTCCTGGTCCTATGAAGCTCCAAACTTCTCAACTGAATTTCAGAAAGCACATGAAAAGGCAATGGCTGCGGGTCTGCCGATTTGCTGTGAAAGGGGTGCGAGGCGGGCCCAACCCCAACCCCTGTGCCAGGGGTACTGGAACTTGGCAGTCCCTCCTCTCTGGGCAGTGCTGGAGTGGGCAGAGGGGAACCCCAGGGCTTCTTGTCACATGAGGGAGGATGGAGTAAGCTGTTTTCGGTTGTCCTGGTCTGAGGCTAAGATACCAGAACCATCTAGAATCTGGTAAAGGGCAGGTTTTGAGGGGCTCACCCCAGAGAAGTCACGGAGCTGGGGAACCTGCCTGTAGCCAGGCCTCAGGGCTGAGGATCTCTGTTGTACAGTGAGCAGGGTGGAGCCTGACTCCTGGACCTTTGCATAACTTGCTGTTTGAAATGTATTCTGGGCTTCCTTGGGACAGGTAGTACCTAAGCAAGCCAATA
Source organism: Rattus norvegicus (assembly GCF_036323735.1). Taxonomy (NCBI): domain Eukaryota; kingdom Metazoa; phylum Chordata; class Mammalia; order Rodentia; family Muridae; genus Rattus; species Rattus norvegicus. The sequence goes on along the minus strand of NC_086038.1, from coordinate 26,465,418 downwards.
AATAACATGCCTCCATGGCCCCTGCATCAGCTCCTGCTCCTTGACCTGCTTGAGTTCCAGTCCTGCTGACTTCCTTCCTGAACAACAATGTGGAGGTGTAAGCTGAATAAACCCTCTTCTCCCCAACTTGCTTCTTGGTCATGATGTGTGTGCAGGGGTAGAAACCCCGACTAAGACAAATTGGGGAAAGGTTGAACTCTGATTGCTAGGAACTGGGAAGAATCCTGTATGGGGGTGGGGGGGGGAGTGAGGGTGTAAGAGCGTGATTGGATAAGACCAATGCATGCTGTTTTCATAGATGAAAGTACCACACTGACTCTAATAATCGAAGGATAATTTCTTGAAAAGCAAATATACTTTAGATACATAAGATTATCTTTATTGATCAGGGGGCTAAATAAAAAGGAATCACAAGAGACAACAATAAGGAGAAGAGCCATGGGGTAGACCTGCCAGTAAAGGAAGTGCTGGATGTCAGGAACTGTGAGGTATGAGGATACCTGGGAGATGAGAAATCTTCAAAACACCATTCTCATCTTACCTTCTTCATAGCTTCATAGCTAGGAACATTATATTGAAATCATGACTGTGTTCATATCAGCCTCTGATGTGGTCAAACTAACAGCTTGCTAGAAATGAAGGGAAAGTTACTGAGTATTAACCAATGTCAAGGCACTATATTTAATAAACAGAAAACTCAATTAATTTTTGTTTCTGATTTAATTATTCAGAAATAAAAACAAAACCTCAACAATCTGATATCTTCATAACTGTTTTGAAAGAGTTATTTGGGTATAAGAAACACACAAGGTAATACTAACTTATTTATGGCCACAGCAAGACCTATATTGAAAATTTCAAGGGTTTGTTTCTGGACACACTGATAATTGTTAAGGCAATGGCTGCTCTTGCAGAGGGCCTGAGTGTGCTTCTCTGTATTCACAAGGCAATTCAGAACCCAGGTATAGCTCTAGTTCCAGGGAATCCGATGCACTCTTTTGACCTCTGTATTCAATGCACATATATGATGTAAACTCAGACCTGCAGGCAAAACACTCATAATAAAACAAAACAAAATGAAACAAATCAATTGAAAATATTTTAATGAAGAAGTTCAAGGGTCTAAATTTAAAGCTACATTTAGGGGAAGTTACTTTCTCTCCTATCTGAAGGAAACTGTCTCCATTTCTCATACCCTATAGGGTCTCTGAATGGCAGTGTTTCCTGACTACAATGAAACAGAACCTGAATATAATAATAGCCATATGTGAGATCATGATTCCACACTCCTTATGCCTTTTTCATTAATCAATTCTCTATTGTGGAATAAAAACATTTTCAGCTTCCCAACAAGTGTATCCCATTCAGAGCACAAGTTTGCTATATGACTCTTCATATGCCACTGGATGGAAGAAAAAAATACATAAATGTTTGTAAATATCTGTGTTCTTGCCAAAATACCTAAATTGTAAGTTTGATAACCTTCAAACTGTTCTGACAATGGCAGAAAATCTGGTGTTCATCATGTTAAGTTGCTTCAGAATTATTGTTGCTTTTTATATGCATCCTCTTACTCCCACCTTCTTTTGGATATGTGTTCCCTAAATTGAGACAGCTTAAAGGTCATCTGTACTTTATAAATAAATGAGAGGGATTAAAAATTACCTTTTCTATCAAGGGATTTCTCTAGATAATGGTCTATGGTATCTGTAGGTTAGAAGAAATCAACCCAATTTGAAAAAGGAAACAACGAGATCAAAGTGTGTTTGGGATTTCTGTGAATATAAAGAATATGCAGAAAAAAGGGTATTAAACAACCATGTAATAGTTCATTATCCACAGAAATATTTATCTTCATGCAGGTAATAGTTATGAAAGTTTAGTTGTTCATCAACTTGATGTTTGAGGCTATAATAAGTGAATGAATACTTTCATTTACATAGTATTTTCATTCATGCACAGGAACACAGGTTAACCTTCTTGAAATTGTTATTTGTAAAGTTGATAAATATAGTAAACACATTTTCCTTATTATTGCAAATGACATTCATTGAGTTTGCTGAGATATTTGATATACAATCAGGGTAGCACTGGATATGATCAACTCTAAACAGAGAATTTAAAAAGAAAATTCTCATAACACTATGAATAATAACAAGTGTATTACCTGTATCAGAAGATATATCTATATCTATATGTATATTTATATCTATAGCTATATCTATATATGGTCTTGAAACCAGGGAGATTCTTAAATTAGGTCTTGTATTAAGTTTTTGCCATTTTACTTTTTATTTTAATTTTTTGTAAAATAATTTCAAAGTTGGTGGATAGAGATAGGTAGGGACTTTGGAAGGATTTGGGGATGAGAAAGAATATTGGCAAAATAGCTTTAAATGCAATTTTTATTTTAATGAATAAAAATAAAAGTGTGAAATCATATTGTTAAAAACTAAAAATGTTTGATGATACTAAAAGTAAAAATGTTACTAATCAAATTAAATCACAAAATTATAAATCATGAGAAAGTCCACAAATATAAGCACTTTAGTATCTAGAAGTGACAGAATTAACATCAGTAGTATGCTAAAATCATTATTATGAGAAAATGGACCCATGGTAGATACCTTTCACAGAATCATTGTGAATAAGTATCAAACATCTTTAATCACGTTATTGAGAACAGATATGCAAATTAAATCCTGTGTGAGACACCATTCAAGAACTGCTACTTAAGTCTGATATATCAAAATCCCAGAAGAAAAATAAGAATTCATCCTTTGCTGATTTTAGCAATTACGGATTCTCCACTTTCTTTAGAAACAGCACCACCTCCTTAAGTCCAGTACTCTGGTACTTGTGGCTCTGTAATTCCATTCCTAGATGTGGATTCTGTGAAGACTTGGGGAAGAATACTCAGGAGACATATTCAAAAATGTTCAGATGCACCATCATAGCACAAATACTGAAAAATTATATTATTCAATTATTAATGTATTTTATGTCTATAAAAAGCAGCTGAGCTCTCTGACATACTTTAGTCTTTTTGTCATTAAGAGCTTTTGGTACTAAGTAATATGAAAGCTGGTAAGTGAGGATGGCATTTTGACATAGTCTAATTTGTGAATATTGTACTCAAAGCATGGAGCTCTCTTTCTTGTTTGGATATTTTCTGTGTTATTCCACTGACCTCAGAACTGAGGTCAAGCTGAGGATCTGCTGTGCCCAAACGGTACATGGCAAAATATATAACAATCCTGCTGTAAATCCTGAGGTAGATTTAAGTAATAAATATCTATAGTAATAAACTCAATCTTAAAGAAATATGTGCCTTAAAAATATTCCATGTATGTTAATGTACCACTGTAGTTTTAATTTGATTTTTATTTATATTTGGATATAAAATTCAAAAAGGTAAAAATCAAGGGCTCTGACTTCTTTTTTTAATTGTGTAGTTTTTCTATTCTGCTTTTTGGATAATGTTTACTCAGTGATTAATCCTGTAGCTTCTCTGTAGTCTATGTTCCACGGAAAGTCTTTTATTGTAGGATTTTAAACCACATTTGCAGATAGATGCTCTTTGTAAATGTTAATGTGTATAATCTTATAAAACCAATATGAACTCTCTGTGGTAAAATCACATCAGGGTGAGTAGTATTTACATCTTTTACCTTTTTATTTGTTTAGAGCCTCATTGCCTAGTTATTTTTGATCTGGTGTGTGTGTGTGTGTGTGTGTGTGTGTGTGTGTGTGTGTGTGTGAGAGAGAGAGAGAGGGGGGGGAGGGAGGGGGAGGGAGAAGGAGAGAGGAGATAAAGATATTTGTGCATATACACATTCATATGTGATTTCAGTCATGCACATGTAGAATACCTTTGTAAGTGTAAAGTCCTGTAGAGTACAATTGCCTTCAACCTTGGTTAAGATAGGGATTTTTGTTTGTTTTTTGAGGATGTGGTCTGCCTGACTCATAAAATTCTGGAGATTATCCTGTCTGTCTCTGCCACCTCACCATAGGGATGTCAAAATTACAGAAATACATTACCACATCAGTCTACAGGTGTTTAAGTGATCCCAACTCAGGTCTTCATGCTTACAAGGCCAAGATATATTTGCTCATTGAGCCACATCTCAGCCTTGAGAAGACTTTTATGGCTGAGCTATGTACAATTCCACTGTCTATAGTATTCAAATGCAATACACACTTTTTTTAGAGCTATTTGGATATTTTATTTATTTACATTTCAAATCTTGTCCCCCTTCCTGATCTCTCCTCTGCAAACTCCTCATCTTATCTCCCCTCTCCTTTGCCTCTAATTGAATGTCCTACCCCCACCCATTCCTACCTCACCTCTCTAGAATCCCTTTATGCTGGGTCTACAAGCCTCTACAGGACTAATTAATGCCAGATAAGGCCATCCTCTGCTACATATGTACTTGGAGCCAGGGAGCTATCCATGTATACTTTTTGGTTGGCGAGTTAGTCCCTGGGAGGTCTGGGGGAAGAGGGGGTCCATTTAGCTGATACTGTTCTTCTTTATATTGGATTGCAATTCCTTTCGGCTCCTTTAGTCTTTCCCCTAACCGACTCTTCATTGGGGTCCCTGGGCTTAGTCCAATGGTTGGCTGTGAGTATCTGCATCTGTCTTAGATGCTGGTGGAGCCTCTCAGAAGACAGCCATACTAGGCTCCTGCCTGGGAGTACTTCTTGGCATAAGTAGTTGTGTTGGGATTTGATGTCTGCAGATGGGATGGGTCTAAAAATGGGGAGGCCTCTGGTTGGCCTTTCTTTCAGTCTGTGTCATTTTTTTGTGCCTGTGTTTCCATTATATGGGAATAATTCTAGTTTAAAATTTTTCCGATGAGTGGGTGACCCTGTTCCTTAACTGGGGGCCATGCCTATCTACTGATGGTGATCTCTTCAGTTTCTATCTCCACTCCACTGCGTATTTCAGCTAATGTCAACCCTTTTGGGTCATGGAAATATTTCCTTCAGTGTGCTTTAAGAGGCATTGTTACACTCCCAGTCAGGAAGCTCATGATGAAATACATAATGGGTGATAGGTGAGATATGGCAATGACTCAATGCCATTTTTTTCACTTCATCAATATTCTCTATGAATAGACTCTCCATTGATCAATGTTATGTCCTGTGTAAATTTTTATAGTGCACTTCAAAGGTTAAATTTAAGTTTTCTATTTCAAAACCAATGCCATCTACCTCAACTGAAACAATGTGTGTCTGTTGTTAATTTGCAAAAAATGTTTCTTTTTTTCTCTTCTCCTATTTAACATCCTTTTCCTCCTAATTTTCCGATCACATCAATGATCAACAATTCTCATACCAATGCTAATTTTGTCTATTTTAATGCAAGAAAATGCTTGTATAATTTCATTCGATAGCAGAAATCACCAAGCTACTGTTCCTATTTTAAAAGGCTGTTAATGGTGGTTGTAAATATTTATCTTATAGGGTCACAGTAGTGATAGCTCTGATGTGCTCTGTGACCTTGACATCATTAATTGAAACACTTTCATTCTCATTTTTCCTGAAAAATGGAGAAATTTACCAATGTATGTTATATATATATATCATTCATTCATTTGTATGGGGTAAAGAACAATTTAATTTTTAAAGTTCCCCTCTTGTGGCACTCAGCAATTATAATTATTTCTTATATTGCTTTCTAATTGTTTATAATGAATTTTAACTTGAATATTATATTACACCAGGAATGGTAGTGCACACCTTTAATCCCAGCACTTTGGAGGCAGATGTGGGTGGATTTCTGTGCATTCAACTTATATCACAACACTTTCCTCCATCCTTTTACTAATTACAACCCCTGTCATGTCCATAGCTCTCATCTTCAGCCAGACACCTCCCCACCCTCTGAAACTGGCTTAGTTTGGCTTTTACTGCTGTGAACAGAAACCCTGAGCAAGGCAACTCTTATAAAAAAAACCAAAAAACCAAAAACAAAAACCCCCAACAGTTACTTGTGGCTTGTTTACAGGTTCAGAGGCTCAGTCTATTATCATCAAGGCATGGCAGCTTTCAGGCAGTCATGGTACAGGAGGAGCTGTGTGTTCTACATCTTCATCTGAAGAAGAAGACTGGTTTCCAGGCAGCTAGAATGAAGGTCTTAAAGCTCATGCTTACAGTGAGACACTTATTGAACCCCAACAAGTCCATACCTTCATATAGTGCCACTCTCTGGGCCAAGCATATTCAAACAACCACATACCACTCCTTGGCCCCCATAGGCTTTTTCAAATATATGAATCTATGGGGCCCGCACCTAAAAATATCATAATGCAAAATACATTTAGTCCAAAATTCAAAAGTCCTTATAGACTATAGCAGTATCAACAGTGTTAGAAGTCCAGAGTTCAAAGTCTCTTCTTAGATCCTTCCAATCACTTAACTGTAGTCCACAAAGCAAGAGAGGAAACCAGCTGGGCAAACTCCAAACTCTGCATCCCCATGTCAAAGCAGTCTTGAGATTTCCAACTACTTCATCTTTATTGACTACAACAATTTTTTTCTCCTGGGATGGATCCACTCTCTTTTAGTATCTTTCCTCAGCAGATATCCCTCAACTCTGGCATCTCTAACGTCTTGGGGTCTCCAAGTCAACTTCAACTGCACAGCTTCTTGTTCCAGTGACTGAGAGCCATACATAATCTTATGGGTTCCTCCAGCTCTGCCCTCTGTAGCACTCTAAGGTCAGGTTGACTCCACTCCACTGCTGCTGCTGTTTTTGGTGATCGTCTCATGGTACTGGCATCTCCAATACACTAGAGTCTTCTGCTGCAACTAGGCTTCACTAACATCCTTTCATAGTCTCTCTTCATGGTCCTGAGCCTCAAATCCATTGCGTGAGCCCTTTAGCCCTGGGCAGTCAATTACAACTGAATTTCATATCATGAATCCCAATAGCATTCATCTCCCCTCTCTTACATATCAGCTGTCTGCCCTTGCCACTTACCCCAGAAAAGACAATTAAAAAGAAAAAAGAGAAATTATTTTAAAAAGTGTACCGCCCTCTCTGTGGAAGCTGTAGTATGTAGCATGTCACAGTGTGGTACAGAGTATACCTTTTTGTCCCAACAGCTTCACTTCAAAATGTTTATTGAATGACTAAACAGTCTGTGTTGAAGCATCTGGTTTCTGATACACTATCAATACCAGATCTTCACTTGGATTGTCTTCAGATATTCTGTTATTACTGTGTCAAGGAAATCTTATACATGTGGATCTGCAGGACCCCAACCCTTGACACACTCCAGCTAAATTGTTCAGCCTGTGAGCTCTCCTGTGTCAGCACCACCAAGGCCAGATCCCCAAGTGAGGTACAGACTTCATCTTTCAAGTGCTGCAACAGACAAGGGCAAAGGAAAGTTCTCCTGCTCTCACATCCGTGGCCAATCACCTGGGCCACCACCACCAATGTCAGATCTACTATGCTACCTACAGTGCAGGCCTGCTCTTTTGAGTGCTGCAGTCAATGATGGGTAGGTTCATCTCTCTTACTCTTATGCCCTTGGGCCCAGCTCATGCACATGCTTCAGGTGAGGGAAAGTGGAGACACCTCTCCCTGACCCATGCCTACAGGGCAGATGAGGGGCAAAGCTGGCACAACAGAACCCTGGCCCCAAGGGCCCACTTTACTGCATGCCCAGGTGAGATGCAGACTCATTCTCCCTGGACCAGCTCTTTGTCATACCTCCAGAGCCAGGTTTCCCATGCTGCCCAGTCAAGGGTTAGAGCCAGGTCTCCTGATCCAGGCAAGGGTGACTGTAAGTATTGGTCTAGGAGTGGGACCTTGAAATTTCTTTCTTCCTTGCTAGCATGTCTATTGAGATTTTCATAGTTCAGGTATTGCTTAGGCAGTCATGTTATTGTGATGTCATGAGTATCTTGTCTCTGTATTGCTTCTTTGTCATTTTTAGAGTCACAATATTTTACTTTTTCATTAATTTATATACAAATTGCAGACCCCTCCCTCATCCCTTGATCACAAATCCCTCCTCTTTTTACATTCTCAGAGAAGGGGAAGGCCCCTCTTGGGTAACAGCCAGCCCTGCGACATCAAATGGCAGCAGTGCTAAGTGGATCCTTTATCACTGAGGCCAGATCAGGCAGTCCAGATAGGTGAAGGGGATCCAATGGCAGGCAACAGAGTCAATGACAGACCCCATTCCAACTGTTAGGGGACCCATATGAAGACCAATCTGTGCATCTACTACAAATGTGTGCAGATTTAAGTTCAGCCCCTGCATGTCCTTTGATTGGTGGTTTAGTCTCTATGTGAGCTCCCATGATCCCAGGTTAGTTGACTCTATAGGTCTTCTCTGGTGTCTTTGACCTCTCAAACTTGCTCCTATCTATCACTCTTCCTCAAAACTCCCTAACCTCTACCTGATGTTCAGTTGTGAGTCTCTGTATCTTTTGTACATCTGCTACTAGATGAAACTGTCTCTCAGGAGACAGTTATGCTCGTCTCCTCTCTGGGAGCATAGCAGAGTATAATCAATAGTGTTAAGTGTTGGTTCTGTCCTATGGGATGGGTCACATGTGGGACTGTCATAAGTTAGCTGCCGCAGACTGCCCAGGGGAGTGTATCAGCAGAGGGACCAAGACTTGGATTTCAGGTAGAGAACGGATTCTGTGCAACAGATAGACACAAACTTGAGGTGTGTGCTGCTGCAAAAAGCTTTACTTCTTGGCACAGATTTAAGCAGTTAGAACAGGTACATCATAATTGGCAATCATCCAGCTCTTATTCATCACCCCACCAAATGTCCCTTGCAAAGAGGAAAGCTGAATGTACAGTCCAAGAAACAATTCTCAGCTACAGACAATAGTTTAGAAAACTGCAGTCATACTGCGAGACTTGTGGGCACCAGATATACATTCAACATTTACCTTTATTTTAATTAAGTTTCAACTGTATGTTTATGGCCCCTCAAGATAATATGGAAACTCTTGTAACCATTCTATAATTTCTTTTATTTCTTGCTCAATGTTAATTTCTCTTTTCCTTCTAGTTAACTCTTGATAATTTTGCTCAACTTGTTGGAACTTATCAATGATCTTTCTAGAAGAGTCACTACTATTCTGAATCATGCTAAACAAAACTTTCCCAAAAGGGGGGAAAGGCTTTTCTGGAAAAGTCATGTTCCTAATAGCTGTAATTAATCTCTCTCCTATTTGCTGGGAACTAATAGTGCATCAGTTGAGTTCATCGCAGCCGTTGAGTTCAGGATCATGATGGTGTGAGACGTTTCCGTCTCTGAACTTTCAGTTCCTGAAACATCTAAAGGTACATGACCATCTTCTCACACTGCTATATTCTTAAAATCAGATATTGTTGACAGGCTTAAAGTTGTTAAAATCACCAAGGCTAGAACACAGAAGGCACCTCCACCTAGTCATCATCTTTTTGTAGGGAGACTGTCAGGGACCTCCAGGAGGCCAAGCCATTCCAGGCACATGCCTCTGTTCTGGATAGTAATGAAGCACAAGAGCTTCATGTCACACAGACTCCACTGGAGTGGGCGTGGCAATTAGCCATTCCCTCAGTCTCTGCTCCATCTTGATCCCTGCATATCTTGTAGGTGGAACAAATTTTGGGTCAAAGGTTTTGTAGGTGGCTTGATGTACCCTCCCTCTACTGGAAGTCTCACTTGGCTATAAGACATGGCCAACCTGGTCTCCATATCCCCAGATAAGAAGAGTCTCAGTTCGGGTCAACCCCATAGACCACCTGGAACCTATTAGCTATCAGGTCTCCAATTTGTCCCAGACTTGTCCCCTCAATCCATTGTCATTATCACTCCCAACCCTCCCCCACACTTCCTTTCCTCATCCTGATCCTCATTCCATTTCCATTACTCATCCATTCTCCCACCCAGTCTCCCCCCTCCATTCATTTCCCATGACTATTTTGTTTACCCTTATGAGTGAGATTCCTGCATCCTCCCTTGGACCTTCATTATTTAGTTTCTTTGGGTCTGTGAATTATAGTATGGTTAACCTATACTTTATGGTTCATGTCCACTTATAATTGAGCAAATACTATACATGCCTTTCTGGGTCTGGGTTACCTGAGGATGATATTTTTCTAGTTCTATTTGCCTGAAAAATTCCTGATGTCTTTTTTAAAATAATTCAGTAGTATTCATTTGTATTGATACACCACATTTTCTTTATCCATTCCTCAGTTGAGAAACATCTCATATATTTCCAATTTCTGACAATTATGAATAAAGCTGCTATTAAAATACTTGAACAAGTAAGTGTCCTTGTGATATAGTGGGTCTTCTTTTGGGTATATGCCCAATAATGGTATGGCTGTGTCTTGGGATAGAGTTATTCTATTTTTTCTCAGAAAATTCCAAATTTATTTCCAAAGTTGTTGTACATGTCTCTACTCTCAACAGCAATGGAGGAGTGTTCTCCTTGCTCCCACATTTTCACCAATAGTTTCTGTCACTTGAATTTTTAATTTTAGGCATTTTGACAGGTTTAGGATAGAATTTCAGACTCATTTGTAATTTCCCTGATAACTATACATGTTGAACTTTTTTTGAGTGCTTCTGTTGAGGAATTTCTGTTTGGTTCTGTACCCAATTTTTTCTGTTCTGTGTTTTCATTAGTTGGTTTATTTATGCACTTTTCATCCTGATCACTTCCCCCCTCCTGATTCTCCCTTACATAGCCCTTCCCTAGATCCTGCTTTGTCTTGTTATCTGAGAAAGGGAGGCCCTCCTGGGTTTCTCCAACATGGCACAAGTCTCTCTAGGGCTAGGTGCATATTCTCCCATTTGCCAGGAAAGACAGCTCAGTTAGGAGAATGGATTCCACAGACAGGCAGTATTTTTAGGAAAAGCCTGCACTCCAGTTGTTAGGGGACCCACATGAAGACTGAGCTATACAAGTGTTAAATAAGTGCAGGGGGCCTAGGTCCAGCCTGTATATCCTCTTTAGGTGGTGTTTCAGTCTCTGAGAGGCCCCCAACAGGGTTCTGTAGATCTTTTCGTGACATTCTTAACCCCTTTGGTGCCCTCAAACCTTCCTCAATCTCCTCCATAAGAGTCCCCAAGCTCCATCCAAAGTTTGATTGTGGGTCTCTGCATCTGTTTCAGTCAGCTGCTGGGTGGGGCCTTAAAGAAGACAGTTATGCTATGCTCCTATATGCAAGTATAGCAGAGTATCAGCAGTAGTGTCAAATACTGGTCCTTGTCCATGGGATGGGTCTCAAGTTGGGCCAGTTATTGGTTGGTCGCGTCCTTAATCTCTGCTCCATCTTTGTCCCTGAATTTCTTGTAGATAGGACAAATTTTGTGTACCTCATTTTTATTTTTATTATTTATTTATTTTTATCCCAAATTCTGCTACCCACATCTTGTCACACCCTCACAAAGTCCCTCCCAGTGTTGTTTGTTTTTTTGGTATCTAATTTTTTGAGTTCTTTATATAATTTGGTTATTAGTTCTTCGTTAGTGAATGTTTTTTCCTATGCAGGAGGCTGCTGTTTTGTCCTATGAATTATGTCTTTAGCCTTGTAAAAGCTTTTCAGTTTCATAATGCCCCAATTAGTAATTGCTTATCTTAGTGCCTGGACTATTGCTTTTCTGCTAAGTATTTTGTCAACTTTGCCAATATGTTCAAGTAGTTCTCCATTTTCTCTTCTTTTAGATTTAGTATGTCTGGTTTTATGTAGGTATCTTTGATCCACTTGGACTCTGGCTTTATGCAGGATGATAAATATAGCTCTATTTGCATCTTATACATACAGACATCCACTTAGATCAGCACCATTTGTTGGAAATACTTTCATTTCTCCATTGTATGGTTTTGGCTTCTTTGTAAAATATCAAGTGTCCTTAGGTGTGTAGTTTATATCTGGGTCTTCAATTCTATTCCATTGATCAACCTATCTGTTTTTATGCCAATACCATGTGGGTTTTATTACCATTGCTTTGTAGTACAGTTTGAAATCAGATTTGGTGATACCTCCAAATGATTTTTTTAATTTTACAAATTGTTTTAGCTATCCTGAATTTTTTAATTTTTCCATATAAACTTTAAAATACCTCTTCCAATGTCTATGAAGAATTGTGTTGGAATTTTGATGGAAATTGCATTGAATCTCAAGATTGCTTTTGGTAAGATGGCCATTTTTTCCTATGTTAATCCTACGATGAGCATGGAAGATCTTTCCATAGTGTGATATCTTCTTCAGTTTCTTTTCTCAGAGACTTTAAGTCCTTGTCATACAGGTATTTCCCTTGCTTATTTAGAGTTACAACAAAATATTTTCCGTTATTTGTGGCTATTTGGAACACTGTTGGTTCCCTAAGTTCTTTCTCAGCCTATTTATTGTTTATGGAAATAAGGGCTATTGATATTTTTGAATTAATTTTATATTAAGCCATATTGCTGAAGGTTGCTCATTAGCTGTAGAATTTCTAGAAAAGCTGCTCTTTTATAGAATTTTTCAGGTAACTTATATATACTATCATATCATCTTATCAAGGACCTTTCTGTTAATTGTAAACAGTATTAAATAAAGTCAACTATTGATCAAGAGGCAGAGCAAACATCCAGTTGACCGAGAAGAGACATAGAATAAAACCAGAGAATAGGTAGAAATCAGAAGAATGGATAGAGAGACAGGGAGTAGAAAGAAGGGACATTGAGTTTGAGGGGATTTTGAGACAGCATGGGGAAGAACTTCCTTTTGGGACACTGTGGAGGACGGTCAGCTGCTTTCTCTGCCTCTCTGAACTGGTAGGCTTTCACCCAAGCATCTGGCTACTAAGTCTTAATTTGCAAAATCAAATGTTTGAGATTTTGTTAAAAACAAAATTTGGTACTCCAATGCTTGACATGACTACATGGACAGGGAAATCATGCCAGCTGTAGGAAACTAAGAAGCTATCAGATTTGGTAACTCACTGGGTAGTTCTCAAGGAGACAGATAAGGATGAGAAATACTATAACACAAGGCACTTGGACTGCATATATAGATATATTAGATGGCTTGAAAGTAGAATCAGAAAATTGAAAAGTTAAAAGACTTAACTGAAATTACTTCAGTAACAGTCATGATTATCATTGTTGTTGATTTTTTGTATTTCAGATTTTATCCTTAATACCCATTACTAGCTTTCTGTACTCTCTAAAAGAGAAAACATTTAGAGATACAGGAGAAAGAAAACTCTGTTGACTGATGAGATAGAAACATTCAAAAGACTTATAAACACAAGTAAAATACAGACCCAGACAGGGGAATTTAGAAAAACCTTAGATAGACTTGTCTTTCTTAGAAATGAAAATAGGAAAAATACTCAGACATAGACAGAAGAATAGATAAGAACCTACTGTAGCACCCCATGATGAAACTGAAGAGACTATGACCCAATGTTTTAGAAAATCAATTTCAGTTTGTCCAGGTATTCTGGATCTACAAGCAGATGATAGACATTCCTAAGTTTATGGAAAAATTAAATGGAATCCTGTAGACATATTAGGTTTGAGAAAATGTAAGAAAGTGATTGTTTCATAATGTTTGTTGGGGTCCAGGAATTGCCTCACACAACACTGATCCAAGTTAGACAGAAATAGTTTATTAAGCATATGCCCCAAGGCTGATCAACCAGAGTCATGATCCAGATTCGGGACCTGAATTATGACATTGACTGAAGATCCTACAAAATTTTAATGGGTAAAATCACAAACATCTGTGTAAAGTTATTCAAGCAGTCATGATTTAGGGATAGGGAATTTCCTTAGGAACATGACTTTGTTGTACATTTATCCTGTTTCCATTGGTTGGGGTATTCAACTGATTTAGGGGATTTGCCTTGTCTAAAGTCCATATCTTAAGTTGTATACCAGGATGGGACTTGCCTTGTCTAACATTCATGTCTTAACTGGCCAACTAGGTTGTCAGTTACCCACATGCCTGTCTTTTTCTGCCAAGTAGGATGTCAGGTATCAGAGATATTACTCAACCACTTCTCAAAGTGGAAGTCTTATTCTAAATAGTTTCTTAACTTTGGTGTAGGTGTCTCTTTTATGTTGGGGTCCATCCCAGGGACAAGTTATACCATAAAGACTTGTACAGAGGTACAGGAAATTCTGCTGGGTGGTTGGTTTGGGTCCAAATTTATGGTTGGTAATTATGCAGAAATATTTCTACTGACTCCTACTATTTTTTTTTATTAACTTGAGTATTTCTTATATACATTTCGAGTGTTATTCCCTTTCCCGGTTTCTGGGCAAACATCCCCCTCCCCCCTCCCCTTCCTTATGGGTGTTCCCCTCCCAACCCTCCCCCCATTGCCGCCCTCCCCCCACCAGTCTAGTTCACTGGGGGTTCAGTCTTAGCAGGACCCAGGGCTTCCCCTTCCACTGGTGCTCTTACTAGGATATTCATTGCTACCTATGGGGTCAGAGTCCAGGGTCAGTCCATTACTGACTCCTACTATTATTGGGTTCTAAGAACATAGAATATGTAATCAACGTGGGTATGAGAAAGTTTTCTATTAACATCTGAAGCATACAAGAAAGTTTCGTTTTAATAGATGGCTTGACAGATAATGGTTCTCTAGGCCTCAACCTTCTGTGATATTAAATTAATGGATAACACAGAAGAAAATTGTCTCCCAAGAGTGGAAAGATTTGACAAAAGCAGTGTTAGAAGCTGGTTCTCATTTACAATGGCAAACACAATTGAAAGAGGAAGCTAGGGCCATAGAACAATGCATAAGGCTAGAGGCATTGGTATTTCCCTGCCCCGACCCATAGGACAGTCAGCAGGGGTTGCGGACCACCTAGGAGAGAGTGAAGGACAAGAAGTATAAAGAAGGACGCCAAGACAGGAGTCTGATCAAGGTGACATGTTGGGAGCGATGCCCTTGAAACCTTCCATTATTGATGTTATTATTATGGTTAGAATTAAGTATGACTGGGTTCATGGAAAATCCCCAGCCAGCTGCAGAAGACTAATACAAATCTGGTGGTTAGGGTGAATAATGATATGATAAAGCTTTGACCTTGCTGAGAAATACATCTGATGTCAAGATGACTAATGTGATGACCTATAACCTTTCTGAAAAACCAACATCCTGTTGACATCAGCTGACCACAGGAATACTGTGTTCTTGGCCTGAGTAAATGTTTCACACTTCCCCCCTCCCTCTGTTACCCATGTTATGGTATAAATTCAGCCTTGGGAAAAAGTAAAATTGTTGCCTTGATCAGACTCTTGTCTTGGCGTCCTTCTTTGCATCTCTTGTCCCCTATTCTCTTCCAGGTACCCTCAGCACCCTCGTTGGCAAATGGTGCCCAATGTGGGGCTGTTTGGAGATCTCCTGGTGGAGAACATCATCCCCTGTGAATAGACAGGCCTGTCTTTCTTCTTTGTCAGAGCCTTTGCTCCCTGTCCCCCACCCCCGCTTCTGGCAACCATGGACCGTCTGACCTTGGTTCAGATGCTTGGTGTCTATCTCCCCAGACGATGCAGATCTCAGTGGTGAGTGATGGGACAAGCATTATAGAGGTACCTTTTGTGACAGGACTCAGGCAGTCCCTCAGGATGCGAGGAATAGGGTTAAGAAAAAGATTTAAATAAATTCTTGGCAGTCCAGACACCGCCCGGACCTGAAGGGGACTGGTCAACAGTTCTCTGCACCCAAATCCCATGGGAGGGAGAGCTAAACGTTCAGAGGGGCAGACATGCCTGGGAAGCCAGAAGAGACTACACTCTGCCCACATTTCTGACTCCAGAGGAAAACACCTAACACCATTTGGGACCCTGGTGCACGGGGCCCCCGGGAGAAGGCAGCACAGGCCCTCCTGGTTGCTGCCCTCACGGAGAGCTCAAAAGCAAACCCCCCATGAGCAACTTGAGCTGCAGGACCACAGGTAAGACCAACTTTTCTGCTCTAAGCGACCTGCCTGGTGGACTCAGGACACAGGCCCACAGGGAACAGTTGAAGACCAGTAGACAGGAAAGACTACACGCCCGAAAGCAGAACACTCTGTTCCATAACTGGCTGAAAGAAAACAGGAAAACAGATCTACAGCACTCCTGACACACAGGCCAATAGGATTGTCTAGCCACTGTCAGAAATAGCAGAACAAGGTAACACAGGAGACAACCTGAAGGCAAGAGGCAAGCACAGGAACCCAAGCAACAGAAACCAAGACTACATAACATAAGTGGAGCCCAATTCTCCCACCAAAGCAAACAATGAATATCCAAACACACCAGAAAAGCAAGATCTAGATTTAAAATCACATTTGATCATGATGCTGGAGGACTTCAAGAAGGACATGAAGAACTCCCTTAGAGAAAAGCAGGAAAACACAAATAAATGAGGAGAAGCCTATAGAGAGGAAATGCAACAATCCCTGAAATAATTACAGGAAAACACAATCAAACAGGTGATGGAATTAAAAATGGAAATAGAAGGAATAAAGAAAGCACACAGGGAAACAACCCTGGATATAGAAAACCAAAGGAAGAGACTAGGAGTCATAGATACAAGCATCACCAACAGAATACAAGAGATAGAAGAGAGAATCTCAGGAGCAGAAGATTCCATAGAATTCATCGACACAACGGTCAAAGATAATATAAAAGGGGAAAAGCTGCTGATCCAAAACATACAGGAAATCCAGTACTCAATGAGAAGATCAAACCTAAGGATAATAGGTATAGAAGAGAGTGAAGAGTCCCAGTTCAAAGGACCAGTAAATATCTTCAACAAAATCATAGAAGGAAAATGTCCCTAACCTAAAGAAAGAGATGCCCATAAACATACAAGAAGCCTATAGAACTCCAAATAGATTGGACCAGAAAAGAAACTCCTCCCATCACATAATAGTCAAAACACCAAATGCACAAAATAAAGAAAGATATTAAAAGCAATAAGGGAAAAAGGTCAAGTAAAATATAAAGGCAAACCTATCAGAATCGCACCAGACTTCTCACCAGAGACTATGAAAGCCAGGAGATCCTGGACAGATGTCATACAGGCCCTAAGAGAACACAAATGCCAGCCAAGGTTACGGTATCCAGCAAGACTCTCAATTAACATAGATGGAGAAACCAAGATATTCCATGACAAAACGAAATTTATACAATATCTTTCTACAAATCCAGCGCTACAAAGGATACTAAGTGGTAAAGCCCAACATAAGGAGGCAAGCTACACTCTAGAAAAAGCAAGAAACTAATCGTCTTGGCAACAAAACAAAGGGAAGGAAAGCACACAAACATAATATCCAAATATGAATATAACAGGAAGCAATAATCACTATTCCTTAATATCTCTCAACATCAATGGTCTCAACTCCCCAATAAAAAGACATAGATTAACAAACTGCATATGCAATGAGGACCCTGCATTCTGCTGCCTACAGGAAACACACCTCAGAGACAAAGACAGACACTACCTCAAAGTGAAAGCCTGGAAAACAACTTTCCAAGCAAATGGTCTTAAGAAGCAAGCTGGAGTAGCCATTCTAATATTGAATAAAATTGATTTTCAAGTAAAAGTCATCAAAAAAGATAAGGAAGGACACTTCATATTCATCAAAGGAAAAATCCACCAAGATGAACTCTCAATCCTAAATATCTATGCTCCAAATACAAGGGCACCTACATACATAAAAGAAACCTTAGTAAAGCTCAAAGCACACATTGCACCTCACACAACAATAGTAGTAGATTTTAACACCCCACTCTCATCAATGGACAGATCATGGAAACAGAAATTAAACAGAGACATAGACAGACTAAGAGAAATCATGAACCAAATGGACTTAACAGATATTTATAGAACATTCTATCCTAAAACAAAAGGATATACCTTCTTCTCACCACCTCATGGTACTTTCTCCAAAATTGACCATATAATTGATCATAAAACAGGCCTTAACAGATACAGAAAGATAGAAATAATCCCATGGGTCCTATCAGACCTCCACGGGCTAAAGCTGGTCTTCAATAACAATAAGGGAAGAATGCCCACATATACATGGAAGTTGAACATTGCTCTACTCAATGATAACCTGGTCAAGGAGGAAATAAAGAAAGAAATTAAAGACTTCTTAGAATTTAATGAAAATGAAGGTATAACATACCCAAACTTATGGGACACAATGAAAGCTGTGCTAAGAGGAAAACTCATAGCTCTGAGTGCCTGCAGAAAGAAACAAGAAAGAGCATATGTCAGCAGCTTGACAGCAAACCTAAAAACTCTAGAACAAAAAGAAGCAAATACACCCAGGAGGAGTAGAAGGCAGGAAATAATCAAACTCAAAGCTGAAATCAACAGAACCAAAAGTTGATTCTTTGAGAGAATCAACATGATAGATAAACCCAGACTAACGAGAGGACACAGAGAGTGTGTCCAAATTAACAAAATGAGAAATGAAAAGGGAGACATAACTAGAGAATCAGAGGAAAATAAAAAAATCATCAGATCCTACTACAAAAGCCTATATTCAACAAAACTTGAAAATCTGCTGAAAATGGACAATTTCCTAGATGGATACCAGGTACCAAAGTTAAATCAGGAACAGATAAACCATTTAAACAACTCCATAACTCCTAAAGAAATAGAAGCAGTCATTAAAGGTCTCCCAACCAAAAAGAGCCCAGGTCAAGATGGGTTCAGAGCAGAATTCTGTCAGACCATCATAGAAGACTTTATACCAATACTATCCAAACTATTCCACAAAATTGAAACAGATGAAGTGCTACCAAATTCCCTCTATAAAGCCTCAATTACTCTTATACCTAAATATACAAAGACCCAACAAAGAAAGAGAACTTCAGAACAATTTCTCTTATGAATGTCGACGCAAAAATACTCAAGAAAATTCTGGCTAACGGAATCCAAGAGCACATAAAAACAATCATCCACCATGATCAAGTAGGCTTCATCTCAGGCATGCAGGAATGGTTTAATATATGGAAAGCCATCAACGTGATCCATTATATAGACAAACTGAAAGAACAAAACCACATGATCATTCCATTAGATGCTGAGAAAGCATTTGACAAAATTCAACACCCCTTCATGATAAGAGTCATAGAAAGAACAGGAATTCAAGGCCCATACCTAAACATTGTAAAAGTCATATACAGCAAGCCAGTAGCTAACATTAAACTAAATGGAGAGAGACTTGAAGCATTCCCACTAAAATCAGGGACTAGACAAGGCTTCCCACTCTTTTCCTACTTATTCAGCATAGTCTTGAAGTTCTAGCCAGAGCAGTCAGACAACAAAAGGAGATCCAGGGGATAGAGATTAGAAAAGAAGAAGTCAAAATATCACTATTTGCAGATGATATGATAGTGATCCCAAAGGTTCCACCAGAGAACTACTAAATCTGATAAACACCTTCAGCAAAGTGGCTGGGTATAAAAATCAGTAGCCTTCCTCTACACAAAAGAGAAACAAGCCGAGAATGAAATTAGGGAACCGGCACCCTTCATAATAGTCCCAAAAAATATAAAATACCTCAGTGTGACTTTAACCAAGCAAGTAAAAGATCTGAGTGATAAGAACTTCAGGCCTCTGAAGAAAGAAATTGAAGAAGACCACAGAAGATGGAAAAATCTCCCATGCTCATGGATTGGCAGGATTAACATAGTAAAAATGGCCATTTTATCAAAAGCGATCTACAGATTCAATGCAATCCCCATCAAAATATCAATCCAATTCTTCAGAGAGTTTGACAGAACAATTTGCAAATTCATCTGGAATAACAAAAAGCCCAGGATGGCTAAAACTCTCCTCAAAAATAAAAGGACTTCTGGGGGAATCATTATCCCTGAACTCAAGCAGTATTACAGAGCAATAGTGATAAAAACTGCATGGTATTGGTACAGAGATAGACAGATAGACCAGTGGAATAGAATTGAAGACCCAGAAATGAACCCACACACCTATGGTCACTTGATTTTTGATAAAGGAGCCAAAACCATCCAATGGAAAAAGATAGTATTTTCAGCAAATGGTGCTCATTCAACTGGAGGTCAGTATGTAGAAGAATGCAGATTGACCCATGCTTATCACCCTGTACAAAGCTTTAGTCCAAGTGGATCAAGGACCTCCACATCAAACCAGATGTACTCAAACTAATAGAAGAAAAAGCGGGGAAGCATCTCAAACACATGGGTTCTGGAGATTATTTCCTGAACAAAACACTATGGCTTATGCTCTAAGATCAAGAATCAGCAAATGGGATCTCATAAAACTGCAAAGCTTCTGTAAGGCAAAGGACACTGTTGTTAGGACAAAACGGCAACCAAGAGATTGGGAAAAGATCTTTACCAATCCTACAACAGATAGAGGCCTTATATCCAAAATATACAAAGAACTCAAGAAGTTAGACCGCAGGGAGACAAATAACTCTATTAAAAATGGGGTTCAGGGTTGGGGATTTAGCTCAGTGGTAGAGCGCTTGCCTAGGAAGCGCAAGGCCCTGGGTTCGGTCCCCAGCTCCAAAAAAAAGAACCAAGAAAAATGGGGTTCAAAGCTAAACAAAGAATTCACAGCTGAGGAATGCCAAATGGCTGAGAAACACCTAAAGAAGTCATAAGGGAAATGCAAATTAGAACAACCCTGAGATTTCACCTTACACCAATGAGAATGGCTAAGATCAAAAACCCAGGTGACAGCAAATGCTGGCGAGGATGTGGAGAAAGAGGAACACTCCTCCATTGTTGGTGGGTTTGCAGACTGGTACAACCATTCTGGAAATCAGTGTGTAGGTTCCTCAGAAAATTGGATATTGAACTACCTGACGCCCCAGCTATACTTCTCTTGGGCGTATACCCAAATGATGCCCCAACATATAACAAAGACTATTGCTCTACTATGTTCACAGCAACCTTATTTATAATAGCCAGAAGCTGGAAAGAACCCAGATGCCCTTCAACAGAGGAATGGATACAGAAAATGTGGTACATCTACACAATGGAATATTACCCAGCTATCAAAAACAATGACTTTATGAAATTCATAGGCAAATGGGTGGAAGTGGAAAATATCATCCTGAGTGAGGTAACCCAGTCACAGAAAAACACATGGTATACACTCATTGATAAGTGGCTATTAGCCCTAATGCTTGACTTACCCTAGATGCAGAGAACACATGAAACTCAAGAAGGATGACCAAAATGTGAATGCTTCACTCCTTCTTTAAAAGGGGGAACAAGAATATCCTTGGGAGGGAATAGGGAGGCAAAGTTTAAACAGAGGCAGAAGGAACACCCATTCAGAGCCTGCCCCACATGTGGCCTATACATATACAGCCACCCAATTAGATAAGATGGATGAAGCAAAGAAGTACAGGTCGACAGGAACCGGATGTAGATCTCTCCTGAGTGACACAGCCAGCGTACAGCAAATACATAGGCCAATG
The DNA here is from genome assembly GCF_036323735.1 of Rattus norvegicus. Lineage (NCBI taxonomy): Eukaryota > Metazoa > Chordata > Mammalia > Rodentia > Muridae > Rattus > Rattus norvegicus. Next base: position 26,443,956 of record NC_086038.1, on the reverse strand, counting down.
CCAGCAGCGAACCACTGAACTCTGAACAGGATCCCCGTTGAAGGAATCAGAGAAAGGACTGGAAGAGTTGAAGGGGCTCGAGACCCCATATGAACAACAATGCCAACCATCTAGAGGTTCCAGGGACTAAGCCACTACCCAAAGACTATACATGGACTGACCCTGGGCTCCAACCTCATAGGTAGCAATGAATAGCCTAGTAAGAGCACCAGTGGAAGGGGAAGCCCTTGGTCTTTGCAAGACTGAACTCCCAGTGAACATGATTGTTGGGTGGAGGGCGGTAATGGGGGTAGGATGGGGAGGGGAACACCCATATAGAAGGGGATGAGGAGGGGTTAGGGGAATGTTGGCCTGGAAACCGGGAAAGGGAATTGAAGATATAAGAATTTCTCCAAAGCACTCTCACTTTCTCCATGAATTCTGTAAGTTCTACATTGTCGTTGCTGGATGCAAGTGTGATTTTAAAGCTATAAGAAGAATTTCATGGAAACAATATCACTTTCTCAATAAACTCTGTAAGATCTTCATATTCCTATATCTTGAAAAGTACGCTTGAATCAAGCAAGATCTGTTGGGAACTTACAGACTTCGCCAAGAACCTCAGATTCTGTCCGTGAAAATTTTCCCATATAGTGAAAAGTATGCTTGAATCAAGCATGTCCTATTGGGATCTAAGAGAATTCGCCAAGAAACTGAGATTCTGTCAGTGAAAAATTTCCTATATCTTGATATGTACTTTTGAATAAAGCACATCCTATGGGGAGCTAATAGAATTTGCCAAGAAACTGAGATTCTGTCCATGAACATTTTCCTATATCTTGAAAAGTATGCTTGAACTCAGCACTTCCTACTGGGAACTAACAGAATTTGCCGAGCAACTGAGATTTTTTTTCGTGAAAAATTTCCATTATCTTGAAAAGTATGCTTGAATAATGCACTCTTACTATTGCGAAATAACAGAATTCGGCAAGAAACTGAGATTCTGTCAATGAAAATTTTCTCATATCTTGAAAAGTACACATGAATGAAACACATTCTGTTTCTATTGGGCAGGAACAGAATTTGCTGAGAAACAGAGATTCTGTACATGAAATTTTTATTTTATCTTGAAAAGTATGCTTGAATCCAGCACGTCCTATTGGGAACTAAAAGAATTTGCCGAGTAATTCAGTTTCTGTCCGTGAATATTTTCCTATCTTGAAAAGTATGCTTGAATCAAACACATCGTATTGGGAATTAACAGAATTCACTGAGAAACTGAAATTCTGCCCGTGAAAATATTCCTATATCTCAAAAAGTATGCTTGAATCAACCACTTCCTACTGGGAACTAAGAGAATTCACTGAGAAACTGAGATTCTGTCAGTGACAATTTTGCTATGTCTTGAAAAGTATGCTTGAATGGAGCACTTCCTATTGGGAACTAAGGGAATTCGCCAAGAAACTCATATTCTGCCCGTGAAAATTTTTCTATATCTTGAAAAGTATGCTTGAAACAATCATGTCCTATTGGGAACTAATATAATTCTCTGAGAAACCCAGATTCTGTCTGTGAATATTTTCCTAAATCTTGAAAAGTACGCTTGAATCAAGCATGACATATTGGGAACTAAAACAATTTGCAGAGAAACTGAGATTCTGTCATTGAAATTTTTCTTACGTCTTGAAAAGTACATGTGAATCAAGCACTTCTTTCCAGGAACTAGCAGAATCCGCTGAGAAACAGATTCTACCGGTGAAAAATTTCCTATATCTTGCAAATTATGCTTGAAACAAGCACTTCCTAATGGGAACTAAGAGAATTCGCCGAAAAACTGAGATTCTACAAGTGAATATTTTACTATATCTTGAAGTGTATGCTTGAATCAAGCACATCCTATTGGGAACTACCAGAATTCAGCGAGAAATTGAGATTCTGTTCTTCCACATTTTCCTATATCTTGAAAAGTACGCTTGAATCAAGCACTTCTTATTAGGAATTAGCAGAATACACCAAGAAACTGAATCTGTCAGTGAAAATTTTCCTATATCTTGAAAAGTACTCTTGAATCAAGCGAATCCTATTGGGAAGTAAATGAATTCACCACGAAAGTGAGATTGTGTTCGTAAAAGTTTTCTTTTATCTTGAAAAGAAGCTTAAATCAAGCACATCCTATTGGGAACTAACAGAATTCACTGAGAAGCTTAGATTCTGTCCGTGATAGTTTTCCTTTATCTTGAAAAGTATGCTTGAGTCAAACACATACTATTGGGAACCAAAAGCATTTGCCGAGAAACTGAGATTCTGTCAGTGATAATTTTCCTAATCCGTGTAAAGCACGCTTGAATCAATCATGTCATATTGGGAACTTACACAGTGCACCGAGAAACTGATATTCTATGTGTGACCATTTTTCTATATCTTGAAAAGTATGCTTTTAATCAAGCATGCCCTATTGGGAACTAACAGAGTTTGCGAGAAACACAGATTCTGTTGTGAAAATCTTCCTATAACTTGCAAAGTACACTTGAATCAAGCACATCGTATTGGGCACTATCAAAATTCACCAAGAAACTGAGATTCTGTTTGTGTAACTAACACAAGTTGCCAAGAAACTGAGATTCTGTCCGCGAACATTTTCATATATCTTGAAAAGTAGGCTTGAATCAAGCACATCCTACTGTAAACTAACAGGATTCAATGAGAAAGTTGCCGAGAAACTGAGATTCTGTCCGTGAACATTTCATATATCTTGAAAAGTAGGCTTGAATCAAGCACATCCTACTGTGAACTAACAGGATTCAACGAGAAAGTTAGATTCTGTCTGTGACAGTTTTCCTTTATCTTGAAAAACATGCAAGAATCAAACACATCCTATTGGGAACTAAGAGTATTTGTTGAGAAATTGAGATTCTGTCAGTGATAATTTTCCTTTATGGTGAAAAGTATGCTTGAATCAAGCACGTAGTATTGGGAACTAAGAGAATTCACTGAGAAACTGAGATTCTGTCCGTGAACATTTTCCTATATCTTGAAAAGTATGCTTGAATCAAGCACTTCCTATGTGAACTAAGAGAATAAACTGAGATACTGAGATTCTGTCCTTGAAAATTTTGGTATATCTTGAAAAGAAGACTTGATCCAACCATGTCCTACTGAGAACTAAGAGAATTCGCTGAAAAACTGAATCTGTCAGTGAAATTTTACTATATCTTGAAAAGTACTCTTGAATCAAGCATCTCCTATTGAGAACTAACAGAATTCCCCAAGGAAACTCAGATTGTGTCTGTGAAAATTTTCCTATGTCTTGAAAAGTACATTTGAATCAAGAACATCCTATTGGGAACTAACAGAATTCCTGAGAGACTTAGATTTTGTCCATTAAAAATTTCCAATACCTTGAAAAGCACGCTTTTTTCAAGGACGTTCTCTTGGGACCTAACAGAATTCACGAGCCACTCAGATTCTGCCTGTGAAAATTTTTTACATCTTGCAAAGTACATTTGAATCAAGCACATCCTAATGGGACCTAACAGAATTCAATGAGAAACTGAGATTTTGTTCATGAAAATTTTCCTATATCTTGAAAAGAACTCTTGAATCAACCACGTCCTTCTGGGAACTGAGAATTCGCCACGAAACTGAGAATTTGTGAGTGAAAATTTTCCTGTACCTTGAAAAATACACTTGAATCGAGCACGTCATATTGGATACTATCAGAATTCACTGAGAAAGTGAGATTCTGTCCATGAAAGTTTTCCTTAATCTTGAAAGTACGCTTGAATCAAGCATGTCCTATTGGGACCTAACAGAATTTGCTGAGAAACTCAGATTCTGTCTGTGAAAATTTTCATACATCTTGCAAAGTACGCTTGAATCAAGCACTTCCTAATGGGACCTAACAGAATTCAATGAGATACTGAGATTTTGTTCAGGAAAATTTCCTATATCTTGAAAAGAACTCTTGAATCAACCACGTCCTTCTGGGAACTAAGAGAATTCACTAAGAAACTGAGAAGCTGTTAGTGAAATTTTTCCTGTACCTTAAGAAGTACGCTTTAACCAAGCAGGTCCTAATGGCAACTAACAGAATTTGCTGAGACTGTGATTCTGTCCCTGAGTATTTTCCTTTGTCTTGAAAACTACGCTTGTACCAAGCACAGCCTTTTGGGAACTAACAGAATTCATCAAGAAACAGAGATTCTGTCTGTGAATATTTTCCTAAATCATGAAAAGTATGCTTGAACGAAGCACATAATATTGTGAAATAATACAGTTCACTGAGAAACTGAGATTCTGTCCATGAAAATTTTCCTATATCTTGAAAAGTACACCTTAATCAAACACTTCCTAATGAGAACTAAGAGAATTCGCCGAAAAACTGAGATTCTGTCCCTGAATTTTTTTCCTATATCTTGAAAAGTACACTTGAATCAAGGACTTCCTATTCGGATTTAAGAGAATACACCGAGAAACTGTGATTCTGTCCGTAAAAATTTTCGTTTATCTTGAAAAGAATGCTCGAATCAACTTCGTCATACTGGGAACTCAGAGAATTTGCTGAGAAACTGAATCTGTCAGTGAAAATTTTCCTATATCATGTAATGTACGCTTGAATCAAGCACATCCTGTTGGGAACTAACATTATTCACTGAGAAACACAGATTCTGTCTGTGAACGTTTTCCTATATCTTGAAAAGTACGCTTGAATCAAGCAAATCCTATTGGGAAGTAAGAGAATTCACCGTGAAACTGAGATTGTGTCCGTGATAATTTCTTTTATCTTGACAATTATGCTTGAATCAAGCACCTCCTATTGGGAACTAACAGAATGAACTGAAAAACTGAGAGTGTCATGAAAATTTTACTTTATCTTGAAAAGTATGCTTGAATTAAGGACATCCTATTGGGAACAAACAGCGTTCGCTGAGAAATTCAGATTCTGTTCATGGATATTTTCCTATATCTCGAAAAGTACGCTTAAATCAAGCACATCCTAATGGGACTTAACATAATTTACTGAGAAACTGTGATTCTGCCTGTGAGAATAGTCCTATATCTTGAAAAGTATGCTTGAACCTAGCACTTCCTACTGGAAACTAAGATTATTCACTGAGAACCTGAGATTCTATCAGTGACAATTTTGCTATATCTTCAAAAGTGTGCTTGAAAGAAACACTTCCTATTGGGAACTAAGAGAATTCGCCTAGAAACTGACATTCTGTCCGTGAAAATTTTCCTATATCTTGTAAAGTATGCTTGAACTAAGCAGGTCCTACTGGGAACTAACATAATCCGCCAAGAAACCTAGATTCTGTCTGTGAATATTTTCCTAAATCTTGAAAAGTATGCTTGAATCACGCACATCCTATTGGAATTAAGAGAATTCAACGAGAAACTTAAATTCTTTCAGTGACAGTATTCTTTTTTTCCTTGAAAAGTACGCATGAATTAAGCACACCCTATTGGGACCTAACAGTATTTGTTGAGAAACTGAGATTCTGCCAGTGATAATTTTCCTATATGGTGAAAAGTACGCTTGAATAAAGCACGTCGTATTGGCAGCTATCAGAATTTACAGAGAAACTGACATTCTCTGCGTGAACATTTTCCTATATCTTGAAAAGTATTCTTGAATCAAGCACTCCCTATTGGGAACGATGCGAATACACAGAGAAACTGAGATTCTGTCCGTGAAAATTTTTGTATATTGAAAAGAACGCTAGAATCAACCACGTCCTACTGAGACCGAAGAGAATTCACCGTGAAAGAGAATCTATCAGTGAAAATTTTCCTATACCTTGAAGAGTACACTTTTCCTGAATGGAGCTGCAGTTTCTAAGCGAACTCTTCCTTTCAAGTGGGACTGACTTGTAAAAGGTGTAGTTTTCAAGGTATAGGCAGGGCAAGTTTTCACGAAAGGAGCTGCAGGTTCTAACCCAATTCTCTTCGTTCCAAGCGAAACACTTGTACCAGGGGTAGATTTCAAGATAAAGGCAGGGAAAAATTTTGAGAATGGAGCTGCAGTTTCTAAGCGAATTCTCTTAATTCCGAGCGTGACACACTTGTAGCAGGCAAAGTTTTCAAGATATAGGCAGGAAAAGTTTTCTCAAATGGAGCTGCATTTTTTTAAGCGAATTCTCTTTGTTCCAAGTGGGACTCACTTGTAGCAGGCGTAGGTTTCAAGATATAGGGAAGGCAAGTTTTCACGAAAGGAGCTGCAGTTTCTAAGCGTATTCTCTTCATTCCAAGCGAGACTTACTCATACCAGGCCGAGTTTTCAAGATACAGGCAGGGAAAGTTTTCGAGAATGGAGCTGCACTTTTTTTTTTTGTTCTTTTTTTCGGAGCTGGGGACCAAACCCAGGGCCTTGTGCTTCCTAGGTAAGTGCTCTACCACTGAGCTAAATCCCCAGCCCCGGAGCTGCACTTTCTAGGCGAATTCTTTTTGTTACAAGTGTGACTCACGTGTAGTAGGCATAGCTTTCAAGATATAGACAAAGCAAGTGTTTGGCGAATGGAATCACAGTTTCATGGCGATTTCTCTTCCTTCCAAGCAGGACTCACTTATAGCAGGCATAGTTTTCAAGATATAGGCAGGGAATATATTTGCGAATGCACGAGCAGTTTCTGAGCGAATTCTCTTTGTTCAAAGCGGGACTCACTTGTAGCAGACGCAGTTTTCAAGATACAGGCAGGGCAAGTTTTAGCAAATGGAGCTGCAGGTTCTAAGCAAATTCTCTTCATTCCAAGCAGGACTCTCTTGTAGCAGGTGTAGCTTTCAAGATACAGACAAAGAAAGCATTTGGTGAACATAATCACAGTTTCTTGGTGAATTATCTTCATGCCAAGCAGTACTCACTTGTCGCAGGCATAGTTTGCAGGATATGGCAGGGAAATTTTTTGTGAATGGACCTGCAGTTTTTAAGCGAATTCTCTTTGTTCCAAGTGGGAACCACTTGTAGCAGGCTTAGTTTTCAAGATTTAGGCAGAAAAAGGTTTCACGTACAGAGCTGCAGTTTCCAAGCGAATTCTCTTTGTTCAAAGCGGGACTCACTTGTAGCAGGCCTAGTTCTCAAGATATAGGCAGGGAACGTTTTCACGAATGGACCTGCAGTTTCTAAGTGAATTCTCTTCATTCAAAGCGGGATTCACTTGTAGCAAGCTTACTTTTCAAGGTACAGGCAGGGAAAGTTTTCTAGAATTGAGCTGCAGGTTCTAAGCGAATTCTCTTCGTTCCATGTAAGAACCACTTAGAGCAGGTGTAGTTTCAAGATTTAGGCAGGGCAAGTTTTTGCGAATGGAGCTGCAGTTTCTCAGCGAATTTTCTTCGTTCCAAGTGTGACCCAATTGTAGCAGGCGTGGTTTTCAAAATATGGGCAGGTAAATTTTTGCCAATGGAGCTGCAGTTTCTAAGTGAAATCTCTTCATTCCAAGTGCAAACCAATTGTAGCAGGCGTGGTTTTTAAGATATAGGCAGGGAAAGTTTTCACGAATGGAGCTGCAGTATCTAAGCGAATTCTCTTCGTTCCAAGTGGGAACCACTCTGGCAGACGTATTTTTCATGATATAGGCAGGAAAAGGTTTCCGGTATGGAGCTGCAGTTTCTAAGCGAATTCTCTTCGTTCTAAGCGGGACTCTATTGTAGCAAGCGTAGTTTTCTTGATATAGGCAGGGAAAGTTTTCGCGAATGGAGCTGCAGTTTCTAAGCGAATTCTCTTTGTTCCAATCAGTACGCCCTTGGATCAGGCACAGTATTAAAGATATAGAGAGGGAAGGTTTTCGGAAATTGAGCTGCAGTATCTAAGCGAATTCTCTTTGTTCCAAGCGGGACTCACATGTTTCAGGCATAGTTTTCAAGATATAGCCAGGGAAAATTTTCGCGGATGGAGCTGTCGTTTATAAGTGAATTCTCTTCGTTCCAAGCAGTACGCCCTTGGATCAGGCACAGTATTAAAGATATAGAGAGGGAAGGTTTTCGGAAATTGAGCTGCAGTATCTAAGCGAATTCTCTTTGTTCCAAGCGGGACTCACATGTTTCAGGCATAGTTTTCAAGATATAGCCAGGGAAAATTTTCGCGGATGGAGCTGTCGTTTATAAGTGAATTCTCTTCGTTCCAAGCAGTACGCCCTTGGATCAGGCACAGTATTAAAGATATAGAGAGGGAAGGTTTTCGGAAATTGAGCTGCAGTATCTAAGCGAATTCTCTTTGTTCCAAGCGGGACTCACATGTTTCAGGCATAGTTTTCAAGATATAGCCAGGGAAAATTTTCGCGGATGGAGCTGTCGTTTATAAGTGAATTCTCTTCGTTCCAAGCAGGACTCTCTTGTAGCAGGCGTAGTTTTCAAGATATAGGCAGGGAAAGTTTTCGCGAAAGGAGCTGCAGTCTCTAAGTGAATTTTCTTCGTTCCAATTGGGAAGCTATTGTAGCAGGCGTAGTTTTCAAGATAATGGGAGGGTAAGTTTTTGCAATTGGAGCAGCAGTTTCTTTTTTTTCTTTTTTTTTTAACCATAGTAATTTTTTTTATTAACTTGAGTATTTCTTATTTACATTTCGAGTGTTATTCCCTTTCCCAGTTTCCGAGCAAACATCTCCCTAATCCCTCCCCCTCCCCTTCTTTATGGGTGTTCCCCTCCCCATCCTCCCCCCATTGCCGCCCTCCCCCCAACAATCACGTTCACTGGGGGTTCAGTCTTAGCAGGACCCTGGGCTTTCCCTTCCACTGGTGCTCTTACTAGGATATTCATTGGAGTGGTAGTTTCTAAGCGAATTCTCTTCGTTCCAAGCGGGACTCACTTGTATCAGGCATAGTTTTCAAGATATAGAGAGGGAAAGTTTTCGTGAATGGAGCTGCCGTTTCTAAGCTAATTCAATTTGTTCCAAGTGGGAACCACTCTGGCAGACATATTTTTTCTGATATAGGCAGGAAAAGGTTTCCCGTATGGACCTGCAGTTTCTAAGCGAATTCTATTCGTTCCAAGCAGGACTCTATTGTACCAGGCGTAGTTTTCTTGATATAGGCAAGGAAAGTTTTCCTGAATGGAGCTGTAGAGTCTAAGCTAATTCTCTACGTTCCAAGTAGGAACCACTCTGGCAGGCGTATTTTTCATGATATCGGCAGGGAAAGGATTTCCATATGGACCTGCAGTTTCTAAGCAAATTCCATTCGTTCCAAGCGGGACTCACTTGTATGCGGCATAATTTTCAAGACATAGACAGCGAAAATTTTCACGAATGGAACTGCCGTTTCCAAGCTAATTCTCCTCGTTCCAAGTGCGAACCACTGTTGCAGGCGTATTTTTCTTGATATAGGCAGAGACAGTTTTCGAGTATGCAGCTGCAGTATCTAAGCGAATTCTCTTAATTCGAAGCAGGACTCTACCGTAGCAGGCATAGTTTCAAGTTATAGGCAGGGCAAGTTTTCGTGAATGGAGCTTCAGTTTCTAACCAAATTTTCTTCGTTCCAAGCGGGATTCTCTTGTAGAAGCGTAGTTTTGAAGATATAGGCAGGGCAAGTTTTCGAAAATGGAGCTGCATTTTATGAGCGAATTCTTTTCGTTCCAAGTGGGAATCTACTGTAGCAGGCATAGTTGTATCAGGATTAGTTTTCAAGTTATAACCAGGGAAAATTTTCGCGAATGGAGCTGCAGTTTCTCAGCGAATTCTCTTCGTTCCAAGTGGGAACCATTCTGGCAGGCGTATTTTTCATGATATAGGCAGGGAAAGTTTTCCCATATGAAGCTGCAGATTCTAAGCGAATTCTCTTCGTTCCAAGCGGGATTCACTTGCATCGGGTGTAGTTTTCAAGATATAGAGTGGGAAAGTTTTCAGAAATGGAGCTGTTGTTTCTAAGCGAATTCTATTCGTTCCAAGGGGGACTCACTTGTATCAGGCATAGTTCTATATACATAGTTCTCTGTATATAACCAGGGAAAATTTTTGCGAATGGAGCTGCAGTTTCTTTTTTTTCTTTTCTTTTTTTTTTTTTTTGAATGTGGTTTCCAAATTCATTTTGGAACCTAGGACTCTCTGGATGGGAATATCCAAGGATCTGCAAATACAAATAAGAAACAAGAGGCTGCTGGTCCGGTATTTCCAAATGACCTATGATGAAGATTAACAATTTGAAAAAAAAGGCTCATTTTAAAGAATATTATAACATGTATTTTAACTTCATTGTTTTTTTTTCTTATTAACTTGAGTATTTCTTATATACACTTCGAGTGTTATTCCGTTTCCCGGTTTCCGGGCCAACATCCCCCCTAACGCTTCCCCCTCCCCTTCTTTATGGGTGTTCCCCTCTCCATCCTCCCCCTATTGCCACCCTCCCCCCAACAGTCTAGTTCACTGGGGCTTCAGTCTTAGCAGGACCCAGGGCTTCCCCTTCCACTGGTGCTCTTACTAGGATATTCAATGCTACCTATGAGGTCAGAGTCCAGGGGCAGTCCATGTATAGTCTTTAGGTAGTGGCTTAGTCCCTGGAGCTCTGGTTGCTTGGGATTGTTGTACATATGGGGTCTCGAGCCCCTTCAAGCTCTTCCAGTTCTTTCTCTGATTCCTTCAACGGGAGTCCTATTCTCAGTTCAGTGGTTTGCTGCTGGCATTCGCCTCTGTGTTTGCTGTATTCTGGCTGTGTCTCTCAGGAGTGATCTACATCCGGCTCCTGTCGGCCTGCACTTCTTTGCTTCATCCATCTTGTCTAATTGGGTGCCTGTATATGTATGGGCCACATGTGTTCCTTCAGTCTCTGTTTTAATCTTTGCCTCTCTATTCCCTGCCAAGGGTATTCTTGTTCCCCTTTTAAAGAAGGAGTGAAGCATTCACATTTTGATCATCCTTCTTGAGTTTCATTTGTTCTAGGCATCTAGGGTGATTCAAGCATTTGGGCTAATAGCCACTTATCAACGAATGCATACCATGTATGTCTTTCTGTGATTGGGTTAGCTCACTCAGGATGATATTTTCCAGTTCCAACCATTTGCCTACGAATTTCATAAAGTCATTGTTTTTGATAGCTGAGTAATATTCCATTGTGTAGATGTACCACATTTTCTGTATCCATTCCTCTGTTGAAGGGCATCTGGGTTCTTTCCAGCTTCTGGCTATTATAAATAAGGCTGCGATGAACATACTGGAGCACGTGTCTCTTTTATATGTTGAGGCATCTTTTGGGTATATGCCCAAGAGAGGTATAGCTGGATCCTCAGGCAGTTCAATGTCCAATTTTCTGAGGAACCTCCAGACTGATTTCCAGAATGGTTGTACCAGTCTGCAACCCCACCAACAATGGAGGAGTGTTCCTCTTTCTCCGCATCCTCGCCAACATCTGCTGTCACCTGAGTTTTTGATCTTAGCCATTCTCACGGGCATGAGGTGAAATCTCAGGGTTGTTTTGATTTGCATTTCCCTTATGACTAAAGATGTTGAACATTTCTTTAGGTGTTTCTCAGCCATTCGGCATTCCTCAGCTGTGAATTCTTTGTTTAGCTCTGAACCCCATTTTTTAATAGGGTTATTTGTCTCCCTGCGGTCTAACTTCTTGAGTTCTTTATATATTTTGGATATAAGACCTCTATCTGTTGTACGATGGGTAAAGATCCTTTCCCAATCTGTTGGTTGCCGTTTTGTCCTAACCACAGTGTCCTTTGCCTTACAGAAACTTTGCAGTTTTATGAGATCCCATTTGTTGATTCTTGATCTTAGAGCATAAGCCATTGGTGTTTTGTTCAGGAAATGTTTTCCAGTGCCCATGTGTTCCAGATGGAGCTGCAGTTTCTAAGCGAATTCTCTTCGTTCCAAGGGGGACTCATTTGTATCAGGCATAGTTCTATATATATAGTCAGAGAAAATTTTCGCGAATGGAGCTGCAGTTTCAGAGAGAATTCTCTTCGTTCCAGGTGGGAACCACTCTGGCAGGCCTATTTTTCATGATATAGGCAGGGAAAGGTTTCCCTTATGGAGCTGCACTTTCTAAGCAAATTCTCTTTGTTCCAAGCGGGATTCACTTGTAGGTAGCGTAGATTTCAGGATATAGGCAGGGGAAATTTTCGCGATTGAAACTGCACTTTTAAGCGAATTCTCTTCGTTCCAAGTGAGAACCACTGTGGCAAGCGAATTTTTCATTATATAGGCAGGGAAAGTTTTCCTTTATGGACCTCCTATTTCTAAGCGAATTCTCTTCGTTCCAAGCGGGACTCACTTGTAGCAAGCGCAGATTGCAGATATAGGCAGGGGAAATTTTCGCGATTGAGACTGCACTTTTTAAGTGAAATTTCTTCGTTCCAAGCGCGACTCTATTGTAGCAGGTGTAGTTTTCAAGATATAGGCAGCGCAGGTTTTCAGGAATGGAGCTGCATTTTCTAAGTGAATTCTCTTCGTTCCTAGCGGGATTCACTTGCAGGAAGTGTAGATTAGAAGATATGGGCAGGGGAAATTTTCGCGATTGGAACTGCACTTTTTAAGCGAATTCTCTTCCTTCCAAGTGGGACTCACTTGCATGAGGCGTACTTTTTAAGATATAGAGAGGGAATCTTTTCAGATTTGGAGCTGTTGATTCTAAGTGAATTCACTACGTTCCAAGGAGGACTCACTTGTATCAGGCATAGTTCTCTATATATAGCCAGGGAAAATTTTCGCGAATGGAGATGCAGTTTCTAAGTGAATTCTCTTCGTTCCAAGCAGGAACCACTCTGGCAGGCATATTTTTCATGATATAGGTAGGGTGAGGTTTCCCATATGAGGCGGCAGTTTCTAAGCGAATTCTCTTTGTTCTGAGCGGGACTTTATTGTAGCAGGCATAGTTTTCTTGATATAGGCAGGGAAAATTTTCGCAAATGGACCTGTAGTTTCTAAGCGAATTCTCTTCGTTTCAAGGGTTACTCACTTGTATCAGGCATAGTTCTCTATATATAGCCAAGGAAAATCGCGAATAGAGATGCAGTTTCTAAGCGAATTCTCTTAGTTCGTAGCCGGACTCACTTGTATGAAGTATGTTTTCAAGATACATTCAGTGCATTAATCACAATTGGAGCTGCAGTCTCTAAGCGAATTCTCTTCGTTCCAAGCGGGACTCTATTATACCAGGCATAGTTTTCAAGATTTAGGCAGTGGAGGTTTTCAGGAATGGAGCTGCATTTTCTAAGCGAATTCTCTTCGTTCCTAGCGGGATTCACTTGTAGGAAGTGTAGATTTCAAGATATAGGCGGGGGAAATTTTCACGATGGGAACTGCACTTTTTAAGCAAATTCTCTCTGTTCAAAACGGGATTCACTTGCATCAAGTGTAGTTTTCAAGATATAGAGTGGGAATGTTTTCAGAAATGGAGCTGTTGTTTCTAAGCGAATTCTATTCCTTCCAAGGGGGACTCACTTGTATCAGGCACAATTCTCTGTATATAACCAGGGAAAATTTTCGCAAATGGACCTGCAGTTCTAAGCGAATTCTCTTCCTTCCAAGCAGATTCACTGGTACAAAGCATAGATTTCAAGATATAGGCAAGGGAAATTTTCTCGATTGGAACTGCACTTTTTAAGGGAATTCTCTTCCTTCCAAGTGGGACTCACTTGCATGAGGCGTAGTTTTTAAGATATAGAGTGGGAAACTTTTCAGATTATGGAGCTGTTGTTTCTAAGCGAATTCACTACGTTCCAAGGCGGACTCACTTGTATCAGGCATAGTTCTCTATATATAGCCAGGGAAAATTTTCGCGAATGGAGATGCAGTTTCTAAGCAAATTGTCTTCGTTCGAAGCGGGACTCACTTGTATGAGGCATGGTTTTCAAGATATACTCTGGGCAGTTTTTCACAATTGGAGCTGCAGTCTCTAAGCGAATTCTCTTCATTCCAAGTGGGACTCTATTATAGCAGGCATAGTTTTGTTGATATGGGCAGGGAAGTTTTTCGCAATTGTAGCTGCAGTTTCTAAGAGAATTCTCTTCCTTCCAAGACGGACTGTACTGTAGCAGGCGTAGGAGTTTTGATGCAGGCATCGAAATTTTTCACGAACGGAGCTATAGTTTCTAAGCGAATTCTCTTCGTTCCGAGTGGGAACCACTTGTAGTGGCGTATTTTTCATGATATAGCCAGGGAAAGTTTTCCTTTACGGAGCTGCAATTTCTAAGCGAATTCTCTTCGTTCCAAGCGGGACTCACTTGTACGAAGCGTAGATTTCATAATATAGGCAGCGGAAATATTCGCGATTGGAACTGCACTTTTTAAGGGAATTCTCTTCCTTCCAAGTGGGACTCACTTGCATGAAGCGTAGTTTCTAAGATATAGAGTGGGAAACTTTTCGGATATGGAGCTCTTGTTTCTAAGCGAATTCACTACGTTCCAAGGCAGACTCACTTGTATCAGGCATAGTTCTCTATATATAGCGAGGGAAAATTTTCACGAATGGAGATGCTGTTTCTAAGCGAATTGTCTTCGTTCGAAGCGGGACTCACTTGTATGAGGCATGGTTTTCAAGATATACTCTGGGCAGTTTTTCACAATTGGAGCTGCAGTCTGTAAGCGAATTCTCTTCATTCCAAGTGGGACTCTGTGGCATAGTTTTGTTGATATGGGCAGGGAAGTTTTTCGCAATTGTAGCTGCAGTTTCTAAGAGAATTCTCTTCCTTCCAAGACGGACTGTACTGTAGCAGGCGTAGGAGTTTTGATGCAGGCATCGAAATTTTTCACGAACGGAGCTATAGTTTCTAAGCGAATTCTCTTCGTTCCGAGTGGGAACCACTTGTAGTGGCGTATTTTTCATGATATAGCCAGGGAAAGTTTTCCTTTACGGAGCTGCAATTTCTAAGCGAATGCTCTTCGTTCCAAGCGGGACTCACTTGTACGAAGCGTAGATTTCATAATATAGGCAGCGGAAATATTCGCGATTGGAACTGCACTTTTTAAGGGAATTCTCTTCCTTCCAAGTGGGACTCACTTGCATGAAGCGTAGTTTCTAAGATATAGAGTGGGAAACTTTTCGGATATGGAGCTGTTGTTTCTAAGCGAATTCACTACGTTCCAAGGCAGACTCACTTGTATCAGGAATAGTTCTCTATATATAGCAAGGGAAAATTTTCACGAATGGAGATGCTGTTTCTAAGCGAATTGTCTTCGTTCGAAGCGGGACTCACTTGTATGAGGCATGGTTTTCAAGATATACTCTGGGCAGTTTTTCACAATTGGAGCTGCAGTCTGTAAGCGAATTCTCTTCATTCCAAGTGGGACTCTATGGCATAGTTTTGTTGATATGGGCAGGGAAGTTTTTCGCAATTGTAGCTGCAGTTTCTAAGAGAATTCTCTTCCTTCCAAGACGGACTGTACTGTAGCAGGCGTAGGAGTTTTGATACAGGCATGGAAATTTTTCACGAACGGAGGTATAGTTTCTAAGCGAATTCCTTCGTTCCGCGTGGGAACCACTTGTAGTGGCGTATTTTTCATGATATAGCCAGGGAAAGTTTTCCTTTACGGAGCTGCTATTTTTAATCGAATTCTTTTCGTTCCAAGCGGGACTCATTTGTAGAAAGCGTAGATTTCCAGATATACGCAGGGGAAATTTTCACGATTGGAACTGCACTTTTTAAGTGAATTTTCTTCAATCCAAGCGCGACTCTATTGTAGCAGGCGTACTTTTCAAGATATAGGCAGTGCAGGTTTTCAGGAATGGAGCTGCATTTTCTAAGCGAATTCTCTTCGTTCCTAGCGGGATTCACTTGTAGGAAGTGTAGATTTCAAGATATAGAGTTGGAAAGTTTTCTGAAATGGAGCTGTTATTTCTAAGCGAATTCTATTCCTTCCAAGGCGGACTCACTTGTATCAGGCATAGTTCTCTATATATAGCGAGGGAAATTTTTCACGAATGGAGATGCTGTTTCTAAGCGAATTGTCTTCGTTCGAAGCGGGACTAACTTGTATGAGGCATGGTTTCAAGATATACTCTGGGCAGTTTTTCACAATTGGAGCTGCAGTCTGTAAGCGAATTCTCTTCATTCCAAGTGGGACTCTATGGCATAGTTTTGTTGATATGGGCAGGGAAGTTTTTCGCAATTGTAGCTGCAGTTTCTACGAGAATTCTCTTCCTTCCAAGACGGACTCTACTGTAGCAGGCGTAGGTTTTTTGATACAGGCATGGAAATTTTTCACGAACGGAGGTATAGTTTCTAAGCGAATTCCTTCGTTCCGCGTGGGAACCACTTGTAGTGGCGTATTTTTCATGATATAGCCAGGGAAAGTTTTCCTTTATGGAGCTGCTATTTTTAATTGAATTCTTTTCGTTCCAAGCGGGACTCATTTGTAGAAAGCGTAGATTTCCAGATATACGCAGGGGAAATTATTGCGATTGGAACTGCACTTTTTAAGCGAATTCTCTTCTTTCCAAGCAGGACTCACTTGCATGAAGCGTAGTTTTCAAGACATAGAGTGTGAAAGTTTTCGGAAATGGAGCTATAGTTTCTAAGCAAATTCTCTTCGTTTCATGGGTTACACATTTGTATCAGGCATAGTGCTCTATATATAGGCAGGGAAAATTTTCGCGAATGGAGCTGCAGGTTCTCAGCGAATTCTCTTCCTTCCAAGCAGATTCACTTGTACAAAGCATAGACTTCAAGATATAGGAAGGGGAAATTTTCGCGATTGGAACTGCACTTTTTAAGCGAATTCTCTTCGTTCCAAGCGGGACTCACTTGCATCAAGCGTAGTTTTTAAGATATAGAGTGGGAAAGTTTTCGGAAATGGAGCTATAGTTTCTAAGCGAATTCTCTTCGTTTCAAGGGTTTACTCACTTGTATCAAGCATAGTGCTCTATATATAGGCAGGGAAAATTTGCGCGAATGAAGCTACAGTTTCTAAACGAATTCTCTTCGTTTCCACTGGGAATCTATTGTAGCAGACATAGTTTTCTTTATATAGGCAGGGAAGGTGTTCGCAAATGGAGCTGCACTTTCTAAGCAAATTCTCTTCATTCCTAGCGGGATTCACTTGTAGGAAGCATAGATTTCAAGATATACGTAGGGGAAATTTTCGCGATTGGAACTGCACTTTTTAAGTGAATTTTCTTCATTCCAAGCGCGACTCTATTGTAGCAGGCGTACTTTTCAAGATATAGGCAGTGCAGGTTTTCAGGAATGGAGCTGCATTTTCTAAGCGAATTCTCTTCGTTCCTAGCGGGATTCACTTGTAGGAAGTGTAGATTTCAAGATATAGAGTTGGAAAGTTTTCTGAAATGGAGCTGTTATTTCTAAGCGAATTCTATTCCTTCCAAGGGGGACTCACTTGTATCAGGCATAGTTCTCTGTATATAACCAGGGAAAATTTTCGCGAATGGATTTGCAGTTTCTAAGCGAATTCTCTTCCTTTCAAGCGGATTTACTTGTACAAAGCGTAGATTTCAAGATAAAGGCGGGGGACATTTTTGTGATTGGAACTGCACTTTCTAAGCGAATTCTCTTCGTTTCCACTGGGAATCTATTGTAGCAGACGTAGTTTTCTTTTAACAGGCAGGGAAGGTTTTCGCAAACGGAGCTGCACTTTCTAAGCAAATTCTCTTCGTTCCTACGGGATTCACTTGTAGGAACTGTAGATTTCAAGATATAGGCAGGGGAAATTTTCGTGATTGGAACTGCACTTTTTAATCGGATTCTCTTCGTTCCAAGCGGGATTCCCTTGCATCAGGTGTAGTATTCAAGACATAGAGTGGGAAAGTTTTCAGAAATGGAGCTGTTGTTTCTTAGCGTATTCTATTCCTTCCAACGGGAACTCACTTGTATCAGGCATAGTTCTCTGTATATTACCAGGGAAAATTTTCGCGAATGGACCTGCATTTTCTCAGCGAATTCTCTTACTTCCGAGCGGGATTCAATTGTACGAAGTGTAGATTTCAAGATATAGGCAGGGGAAATTTTCGCGATTGGAACTGCAATTTTTAAGCGAATTCTCTTCCTTCCAAGTGGGACTCACTTGCAAGAGGCGTAGTTTTTAAGATATAGAGTGGGAAACTTTTCGGATATGGAGCTGTTGTTTCTAAGCGAATTCACTACGTTCCAAAGCGGACTCACTTGTATCAGGCATAGTTCTCTATATATACCGAGGGAAAATTTTCGCGAATGGAGATGCAGTTTCTAAGTAAATTGTCTTCGTTCGAAGCGGGACTCACTTGTATTAGGCATGGTTTTCAAGATATACTCTGGGCAGTTTTTCACAATTGGAGCTGCAGTCTGTAAGCGAATTCTCTTCATTCCAAGTGGGACTCTGTGGCATAGTTTTGTTGATATGGGCAGGGAAGTTTTTCGCAATTGTAGCTGCAGTTTCTAAGAGAATTCTCTTCCTTCCAAGACGGACTGTACTGTAGCAGGCGTAGGAGTTTTGATACAGGCATCGAAATTTTTCACGAACGGAGCTATAGTTTCTAAGCGAATTCTCTTCATTCCGAGTGGGAACCACTTGTAGTGGCGTATTTTTCATGATATAGCCAGGGAAAGTTTTCCTTTACGGAGCTGCAATTTCTAAGCGAATTCTCTTCGTTCCAAGCGGGACTCACTTGTACGAAGCGTAGATTTCATAATATAGGCAGCGGAAATTTTCGCGATGGGAACTGCACTTTTTAAGGGAATTCTCTTCCTTCCAAGTGGGACTCACTTGCATGAAGCGTAGTTTCTAAGATATAGAGTGGGAAACTTTTCGGATATGGAGCTGTTGTTTCTAAGCGAATTCACTACATTCCAAGGCGGACTCACTTGTATCAGGCATAGTTCTCTATATATAGCGAGGGAAAATTTTCACGAATGGAGATGCTGTTTCTAAGCGAATTGTCTTCGTTCGAAGCGGGACTCACTAGTATGAGGCATGGTTTTCAAGATATACTCTGGGCAGTTTTTCACAATTGGAGCTGCAGTCTGTAAGCGAATTCTCTTCATTCCAAGTGGGACTCTATGGCATAGTTTTGTTGATATGGGCAGGGAAGTTTTTCGCAATTGTAGCTGCAGTTTCTAAGAGAATTCTCTTCCTTCCAAGACGGACTCTACTGTAGCAGGCGTAGGTTTTTTGATACAGGCATGGAAATTTTTCACGAACGGAGGTATAGTTTCTAAGCGAATTCCTTCGTTCCGCGTGGGAACCACTTGTAGTGGCGTATTTTTCATGATATAGCCAGGGAAAGTTTTCCTTTACGGAGCTGCAATTTCTAAGCGAATTCTCTTCGTTCCAAGCGGGACTCACTTGTACGAAGCGTAGATTTCATAATATAGGCAGCGGAAATTTTCGCGATGGGAACTGCACTTTTTAAGGGAATTCTCTTCCTTCCAAGTGGGACTCACTTGCATGAAGCGTAGTTTCTAAGATATAGAGTGGGAAACTTTTCGGATATGGAGCTCTTGTTTCTAAGTGAATTCACTACGTTCCAAGGCGGACTCACTTGTATCAGGCATAGTTCTCTATATATAGCGAGGGAAATTTTTCACGAATGGAGATGCTGTTTCTAAGCGAATTGTCTTCGTTCGAAGCGGGACTCACTTGTATGAGGCATGGTTTTCAAGATATACTCTGGGCAGTTTTTCACAATTGGAGCTGCAGTCTGTAAGCGAATTCTCTTCATTCCAAGTGGGACTCTGTGGCATAGTTTTGTTGATATGGGCAGGGAAGTTTTTCGCAATTGTAGCTGCAGTTTCTAAGAGAATTCTCTTCCTTCCAAGACGGACTCTACTGTAGCAGGCGTAGGTTTTTTGATACAGGCATGGAAATTTTTCACGAACGGAGGTATAGTTTCTAAGCGAATTCCTTCGTTCCGCGTGGGAACCACTTGTAGTGGCGTATTTTTCATGATATAGCCAGGGAAAGTTTTCCTTTACGGAGCTGCTATTTTTAATCGAATTCTTTTCGTTCCAAGCGGGAATCATTTGTAGAAAGCGTAGATTTCCAGATATACGCAGGGGAAATTATTGCGATTGGAACTGCACTTTTTAAGCGAATTCTCTTCTTTCCAAGCAGGACTCACTTGCATGAAGCGTAGTTTTCAAGACATAGAGTGTGAAAGTTTTCGGAAATGGAGCTATAGTTTCTAAGCAAATTCTCTTCGTTTCATGGGTTACACATTTGTATCAGGCATAGTGCTCTATATATAGGCAGGGAAAATTTTCGCGAAAGGAGCTGCAGGTTCTCAGCGAATTCTCTTCCTTCCAAGCAGATTCACTTGTACAAAGCGTAGACTTCAAGATATAGGAAGGGGAAATTTTCGCGATTGGAACTGCACTTTTTAAGCGAATTCTCTTCGTTCCAAGCGGGACTCACTTGCATCAAGCGTAGTTTTTAAGATATAGAGTGGGAAAGTTTTCGGAAATGGAGCTATAGTTTCTAAGCGAATTCTCTTCGTTTCAAGGGTTTACTCACTTGTATCAAGCATAGTGCGCTATATATAGGCAGGGAAAATTTTCGCGAATGGAGCTACATTTCTAAGCGAATTCTCTTCGTTTCCACTGGGAATCTATTGTAGCAGACATAGTTTTCTTTATATAGGCAGGGAAGGTGTTCGCAAATGGAGCTGCACTTTCTAAGCAAATTCTCTTCGTTCCTAGCGGGATTCACTTGTAGGAAGCATAGATTTCAAGATATACGTAGGGGAAATTTTCGCGATTGGAACTGCACTTTTTCAGTGAATTTTCTTCATTCCAAGCGCGACTCTATTGTAGCAGGCGTACTTTTCAAGATATAGGCAGTGCAGGTTTTCAGGAATGGAGCTGCATTTTCTAAGCGAATTCTCTTCGTTCCTAGCGGGATTCACTTGTAGGAAGTGTAGATTTCAAGATATAGAGTTGGAAAGTTTTCTGAAATGGAGCTGTTATTTCTAAGCGAATTCTATTCCTTCCAAGGGGGACTCACTTGTATCAGGCATAGTTCTCTGTATATAACCAGGGAAAATTTTCGCGAATGGATTTGCAGTTTCTAAGCGAATTCTCTTCCTTTCAAGCGGATTTACTTGTACAAAGCGTAGATTTCAAGATAAAGGCGGGGGACATTTTCGTGATTGGAACTGCACTTTCTAAGCGAATTCTCTTCGTTTCCACTGGGAATCTATTGTAGCAGACGTAGTTTTCTTTATACAGGCAGGGAAGGTTTTCGCAAATGGAGCTGCACTTTCTAAGCAAATTCTCTTCGTTCCTACGGGATTCACTTGTAGGAACTGTAGATTTCAAGATATAGGCAGGGGAAATTTTCGTGATTGGAACTGCACTTTTTAATCGGATTCTCTTCGTTCCAAGCGGGATTCCCTTGCATCAGGTGTAGTATTCAAGACATAGAGTGGGAAAGTTTTCAGAAATGGAGCTGTTGTTTCTTAGCGTATTCTATTCCTTCCAACGGGAACTCACTTGTATCAGGCATAGTTCTCTGTATATTACCAGGGAAAATTTTCGCGAATGGACCTGCATTTTCTCAGCGAATTCTCTTACTTCCGAGCGGGATTCAATTGTACGAAGTGTAGATTTCAAGATATAGGCAGGGGAAATTTTCGCGATTGGAACTGCACTTTTTAAGCGAATTCTCTTCCTTCCAAGTGGGACTCACTTGCAAGAGGCGTAGTTTTTAAGATATAGAGTGGGAAACTTTTCGGATATGGAGCTGTTGTTTCTAAGCGAATTCACTACGTTCCAAAGCGGACTCACTTGTATCAGGCATAGTTCTCTATATATACCCAGGGAAAATTTTCGCAAATGGAGATGCAGTTTCTAAGTAAATTGTCTTCGTTCGAAGCGGGACTCACTTGTACGAGGCATGGTTTTCAAGATATACTCTGGGCAGTTTTTCACAATTGGAGCTGCACTCTGTAAGCGAATTCTCTTCATTCCAAGTGGGACTCTGTGGCATAGTTTTGTTGATATGGGCAGGGAAGTTTTTCGCAATTGTAGCTGCAGTTTCTAAAGAATTCTCTTCCTTCCAAGACGGACTGTACTGTAGCAGGCGTAGGAGTTTTGATACAGGAATCGAAATTTTTCACGAACGGAGCTATAGTTTCTAAGCGAATTCTCTTCATTCAGAGGGGGAACCACTTGTAGTGGCGTATTTTTCATGATATAGCCAGGGAAAGTTTTCCTTTACGGAGCTGCAATTTCTAAGCGAATTCTCTTCGTTCCAAGCGGGACTCACTTGTACGAAGCGTAGATTTCATAATATAGGCAGCGGAAATTTTCGCGATGGGAACTGCACTTTTTAAGGGAATTCTCTTCCTTCCAAGTGGGACTCACTTGCATGAAGCGTAGTTTCTAAGATATAGAGTGGGAAACTTTTCGGATATGGAGCTGTTGTTTCTAAGCGAATTCACTACCTTCCAAGGCGGACTCACTTGTATCAGGCATAGTTCTCTATATATAGCGGGGGAAAATTTTCACGAATGGAGATGCTGTTTCTAAGCGAATTGTCTTCGTTCGAAGCGGGACTCACTTGTACGAGGCATGGTTTTCAAGATATACTCTGGGCAGTTTTTCACAATTGGAGCTGCAGTCTGTAAGCGAATTCTCTTCATTCCAAGTGGGACTCTATGGCATAGTTTTGTTGATATGGGCAGGGAAGTTTTTCGCAATTGTAGCTGCAGTTTCTACGAGAATTCTCTTCCTTCCAAGACGGACTCTACTGTAGCAGACGTAGGTTTTTTGATACAGGCATGGAAATTTTTCACGAACGGAGGTATAGTTTCTAAGCGAATTCCTTCGTTCCGCGTGGGAACCACTTGTAGTGGCGTATTTTTCATGATATAGCCAGGGAAAGTTTTCCTTTATGGAGCTGCTATTTTTAATCGAATTCTTTTCGTTCCAAGCGGGACTCATTTGTAGAAAGCGTAGATTTCCAGATATACGCAGGGGAAATTATTGCGATTGGAACTGCACTTTTTAAGCGAATTCTCTTCTTTCCAAGCAGGACTCACTTGCATGAAGCGTAGTTTTCAAGACATAGAGTGTGAAAGTTTTCGGAAATGGAGCTATAGTTTCTAAGCAAATTCTCTTCGTTTCATGGGTTACACATTTGTATCAGGCATAGTGCTCTATATATAGGCAGGGAAAATTTTCGCGAATGGAGCTGCAGGTTCTCAGCGAATTCTCTTCCTTCCAAGCGGATTCACTTGTACAAAGCGTAGACTCAAGATATAGGAAGGGGAATTTTTAGCGATTGGAACTGCACTTTTTAAGCGAATTCTCTTCGTTCCAAGCGGGACTCACTTGCATCAAGCGTAGTTTTTAAGATATAGAGTGGGAAAGTTTTCGGAAATGGAGCTATAGTTTCTAAGCGAATTCTCTTCGTTTCAAGGGTTTACTCACTTGTATCAAGCATAGTGCGCTATATATAGGCAGGGAAAATTTTCGCGAATGGAGCTACATTTCTAAGCGAATTCTCTTCGTTTCCACTGGGAATCTATTGTAGCAGACATAGTTTTCTTTATATAGGCAGGGAAGGTGTTCGCAAATGGAGCTGCACTTTCTAAGCAAATTCTCTTCGTTCCTAGCGGGATTCACTTGTAGGAAGCATAGATTTCAAGATATACGTAGGGGAAATTTTCGCGATTGGAACTGCACTTTTTCAGTGAATTTTCTTCATTCCAAGCGCGACTCTATTGTAGCAGGCGTACTTTTCAAGATATAGGCAGTGCAGGTTTTCAGGAATGGAGCTGCATTTTCTAAGCGAATTCTCTTCGTTCCTAGCGGGATTCACTTGTAGGAAGTGTAGATTTCAAGATATAGAGTTGGAAAGTTTTCTGAAATGGAGCTGTTATTTCTAAGCGAATTCTATTCCTTCCAAGGGGGACTCACTTGTATCAGGCATAGTTCTCTGTATATAACCAGGGAAAATTTTCGCGAATGGATTTGCAGTTTCTAAGCGAATTCTCTTCCTTTCAAGCGGATTTACTTGTACAAAGCGTAGATTTCAAGATAAAGGCGGGGGACATTTTCGTGATTGGAACTGCACTTTCTAAGCGAATTCTCTTCGTTTCCACTGGGAATCTATTGTAGCAGACGTAGTTTTCTTTATACAGGCAGGGAAGGTTTTCGCAAATGGAGCTGCACTTTCTAAGCAAATTCTCTTCGTTCCTACGGGATTCACTTGTAGGAACTGTAGATTTCAAGATATAGGCAGGGGAAATTTTCGTGATTGGAACTGCACTTTTTAATCGGATTCTCTTCGTTCCAAGCGGGATTCCCTTGCATCAGGTGTAGTATTCAAGACATAGAGTGGGAAAGTTTTCAGAAATGGAGCTGTTGTTTCTTAGCGTATTCTATTCCTTCCAACGGGAACTCACTTGTATCAGGCATAGTTCTCTGTATATTACCAGGGAAAATTTTCGCGAATGGACCTGCATTTTCTCAGCGAATTCTCTTACTTCCGAGCGGGATTCAATTGTACGAAGTGTAGATTTCAAGATATAGGCAGGGGAAATTTTCGCGATTGGAACTGCACTTTTTAAGCGAATTCTCTTCCTTCCAAGTGGGACTCACTTGCAAGAGGCGTAGTTTTTAAGATATAGAGTGGGAAACTTTTCGGATATGGAGCTGTTGTTTCTAAGCGAATTCACTACGTTCCAAAGCGGACTCACTTGTATCAGGCATAGTTCTCTATATATACCCAGGGAAAATTTTCGCAAATGGAGATGCAGTTTCTAAGTAAATTGTCTTCGTTCGAAGCGGGACTCACTTGTACGAGGCATGGTTTTCAAGATATACTCTGGGCAGTTTTTCACAATTGGAGCTGCACTCTGTAAGCGAATTCTCTTCATTCCAAGTGGGACTCTGTGGCATAGTTTTGTTGATATGGGCAGGGAAGTTTTTCGCAATTGTAGCTGCAGTTTCTAAAGAATTCTCTTCCTTCCAAGACGGACTGTACTGTAGCAGGCGTAGGAGTTTTGATACAGGAATCGAAATTTTTCACGAACGGAGCTATAGTTTCTAAGCGAATTCTCTTCATTCAGAGGGGGAACCACTTGTAGTGGCGTATTTTTCATGATATAGCCAGGGAAAGTTTTCCTTTACGGAGCTGCAATTTCTAAGCGAATTCTCTTCGTTCCAAGCGGGACTCACTTGTACGAAGCGTAGATTTCATAATATAGGCAGCGGAAATTTTCGCGATGGGAACTGCACTTTTTAAGGGAATTCTCTTCCTTCCAAGTGGGACTCACTTGCATGAAGCGTAGTTTCTAAGATATAGAGTGGGAAACTTTTCGGATATGGAGCTGTTGTTTCTAAGCGAATTCACTACCTTCCAAGGCGGACTCACTTGTATCAGGCATAGTTCTCTATATATAGCGGGGGAAAATTTTCACGAATGGAGATGCTGTTTCTAAGCGAATTGTCTTCGTTCGAAGCGGGACTCACTTGTACGAGGCATGGTTTTCAAGATATACTCTGGGCAGTTTTTCACAATTGGAGCTGCAGTCTGTAAGCGAATTCTCTTCATTCCAAGTGGGACTCTATGGCATAGTTTTGTTGATATGGGCAGGGAAGTTTTTCGCAATTGTAGCTGCAGTTTCTACGAGAATTCTCTTCCTTCCAAGACGGACTCTACTGTAGCAGACGTAGGTTTTTTGATACAGGCATGGAAATTTTTCACGAACGGAGGTATAGTTTCTAAGCGAATTCCTTCGTTCCGCGTGGGAACCACTTGTAGTGGCGTATTTTTCATGATATAGCCAGGGAAAGTTTTCCTTTATGGAGCTGCTATTTTTAATCGAATTCTTTTCGTTCCAAGCGGGACTCATTTGTAGAAAGCGTAGATTTCCAGATATACGCAGGGGAAATTATTGCGATTGGAACTGCACTTTTTAAGCGAATTCTCTTCTTTCCAAGCAGGACTCACTTGCATGAAGCGTAGTTTTCAAGACATAGAGTGTGAAAGTTTTCGGAAATGGAGCTATAGTTTCTAAGCAAATTCTCTTCGTTTCATGGGTTACACATTTGTATCAGGCATAGTGCTCTATATATAGGCAGGGAAAATTTTCGCGAATGGAGCTGCAGGTTCTCAGCGAATTCTCTTCCTTCCAAGCGGATTCACTTGTACAAAGCGTAGACTCAAGATATAGGAAGGGGAATTTTTAGCGATTGGAACTGCACTTTTTAAGCGAATTCTCTTCGTTCCAAGCGGGACTCACTTGCATCAAGCGTAGTTTTTAAGATATAGAGTGGGAAAGTTTTCGGAAATGGAGCTATAGTTTCTAAGCGAATTCTCTTCGTTTCAAGGGTTTACTCACTTGTATCAAGCATAGTGCGCTATATATAGGCAGGGAAAATTTTCGCGAATGGAGCTACATTTCTAAGCGAATTCTCTTCGTTTCCACTGGGAATCTATTGTAGCAGACATAGTTTTCTTTATATAGGCAGGGAAGGTGTTCGCAAATGGAGCTGCACTTTCTAAGCAAATTCTCTTCGTTCCTAGCGGGATTCACTTGTAGGAAGCATAGATTTCAAGATATACGTAGGGGAAATTTTCGCGATTGGAACTGCACTTTTTCAGTGAATTTTCTTCATTCCAAGCGCGACTCTATTGTAGCAGGCGTACTTTTCAAGATATAGGCAGTGCAGGTTTTCAGGAATGGAGCTGCATTTTCTAAGCGAATTCTCTTCGTTCCTAGCGGGATTCACTTGTAGGAAGTGTAGATTTCAAGATATAGAGTTGGAAAGTTTTCTGAAATGGAGCTGTTATTTCTAAGCGAATTCTATTCCTTCCAAGGGGGACTCACTTGTATCAGGCATAGTTCTCTGTATATAACCAGGGAAAATTTTCGCGAATGGATTTGCAGTTTCTAAGCGAATTCTCTTCCTTTCAAGCGGATTTACTTGTACAAAGCGTAGATTTCAAGATAAAGGCGGGGGACATTTTCGTGATTGGAACTGCACTTTCTAAGCGAATTCTCTTCGTTTCCACTGGGAATCTATTGTAGCAGACGTAGTTTTCTTTATACAGGCAGGGAAGGTTTTCGCAAATGGAGCTGCACTTTCTAAGCAAATTCTCTTCGTTCCTACGGGATTCACTTGTAGGAACTGTAGATTTCAAGATATAGGCAGGGGAAATTTTCGTGATTGGAACTGCACTTTTTAATCGGATTCTCTTCGTTCCAAGCGGGATTCCCTTGCATCAGGTGTAGTATTCAAGACATAGAGTGGGAAAGTTTTCAGAAATGGAGCTGTTGTTTCTTAGCGTATTCTATTCCTTCCAACGGGAACTCACTTGTATCAGGCATAGTTCTCTGTATATTACCAGGGAAAATTTTCGCGAATGGACCTGCATTTTCTCAGCGAATTCTCTTACTTCCGAGCGGGATTCAATTGTACGAAGTGTAGATTTCAAGATATAGGCAGGGGAAATTTTCGCGATTGGAACTGCACTTTTTAAGCGAATTCTCTTCCTTCCAAGTGGGACTCACTTGCAAGAGGCGTAGTTTTTAAGATATAGAGTGGGAAACTTTTCGGATATGGAGCTGTTGTTTCTAAGCGAATTCACTACGTTCCAAAGCGGACTCACTTGTATCAGGCATAGTTCTCAATATATACCCAGGGAAAATTTTCGCAAATGGAGATGCAGTTTCTAAGTAAATTGTCTTCGTTCGAAGCGGGACTCACTTGTACGAGGCATGGTTTTCAAGATATACTCTGGGCAGTTTTTCACAATTGGAGCTGCACTCTGTAAGCGAATTCTCTTCATTCCAAGTGGGACTCTGTGGCATAGTTTTGTTGATATGGGCAGGGAAGTTTTTCGCAATTGTAGCTGCAGTTTCTAAGAGAATTCTCTTCCTTCCAAGACGGACTGTACTGTAGCAGGCGTAGGAGTTTTGATACAGGCATCGAAATTTTTCACGAACGGAGCTATAGTTTCTAAGCGAATTCTCTTCATTCCGAGTGGGAACCACTTGTAGTGGCGTATTTTTCATGATATAGCCAGGGAAAGTTTTCCTTTACGGAGCTGCAATTTCTAAGCGAATTCTCTTCGTTCCAAGCGGGACTCACTTGTACGAAGCGTAGATTTCATAATATAGGCAGCGGAAATTTTCGCGATGGGAACTGCACTTTTTAAGGGAATTCTCTTCCTTCCAAGTGGGACTCACTTGCATGAAGCGTAGTTTCTAAGATATAGAGTGGGAAACTTTTCGGATATGGAGCTGTTGTTTCTAAGCGAATTCACTACGTTCCAAGGCTGACTCACTTGTATCAGGCATAGTTCTCTATATATAGCGGGGGAAAATTTTCACGAATGGAGATGCTGTTTCTAAGCGAATTGTCTTCGTTCGAAGCGGGACTCACTTGTACGAGGCATGGTTTTCAAGATATACTCTGGGCAGTTTTTCACAATTGGAGCTGCCGTCTGTAAGCGAATTCTCTTCATTCCAAGTGGGACTCTATGGCATAGTTTTGTTGATATGGGCAGGGAAGTTTTTCGCAATTGTAGCTGCAGTTTCTAAGAGAATTCTCTTCCTTCCAAGACGGACTCTACTGTAGCAGACGTAGGTTTTTTGATACAGGCATGGAAATTTTTCACGAACGGAGGTATAGTTTCTAAGCGAATTCCTTCGTTCCGCGTGGGAACCACTTGTAGTGGCGTATTTTTCATGATATAGCCAGAGAAAGTTTTCCTTTATGGAGCTGCTATTTTTAATCGAATTCTTTTCGTTCCAAGCGGGACTCATTTGTAGAAAGCGTAGATTTCCAGATATACGCAGGGGAAATTATTGCGATTGGAACTGCACTTTTTAAGCGAATTCTCTTCTTTCCAAGCAGGACTCACTTGCATGAAGCGTAGTTTTCAAGACATAGAGTGTGAAAGTTTTCGGAAATGGAGCTATAGTTTCTAAGCAAATTCTCTTCGTTTCATGGGTTACACATTTGTATCAGGCATAGTGCTCTATATATAGGCAGGGAAAATTTTCGCGAATGGAGCTGCAGGTTCTCAGCGAATTCTCTTCCTTCCAAGCGGATTCATTTGTACAAAGCGTAGACTCAAGATATAGGAAGGGGAATTTTTAGCGATTGGAACTGCACTTTTTAAGCGAATTCTCTTCGTTCCAAGCGGGACTCACTTGCATCAAGCGTAGTTTTTAAGATATAGAGTGGGAAAGTTTTCGGAAATGGAGCTATAGTTTCTAAGCGAATTCTCTTCGTTTCAAGGGTTTACTCACTTGTATCAAGCATAGTGCGCTATATATAGGCAGGGGAAATTTTCACGAATGGAGCTACAGTTTCTAAACGAATTCTCTTCGTTTCCACTGGGAATCTATTGTAGCAGACATAGTTTTCTTTATATAGGCAGGGAAGGTGTTCGCAAATGGAGCTGCACTTTCTAAGCAAATTCTCTTCGTTCCTAGCGGGATTCACTTGTAGGAAGCATAGATTTCAAGATATACGTAGGGGAAATTTTCGCGATTGGAACTGCACTTTTTAAGTGAATTTTCTTCATTCCAAGCGCGACTCTATTGTAGCAGGCGTACTTTTCAAGATATAGGCAGTGCAGGTTTTCAGGAATGGAGCTGCATTTTCTAAGCGAATTCTCTTCGTTCCTAGCGGGATTCACTTGTAGGAAGTGTAGATTTCAAGATATAGAGTTGGAAAGTTTTCTGAAATGGAGCTGTTATTTCTAAGCGAATTCTATTCCTTCCAAGGGGGACTCACTTGTATCAGGCATAGTTCTCTGTATATAACCAGGGAAAATTTTCGCGAATGGATTTGCAGTTTCTAAGCGATTTCTCTTCCTTTCAAGCGGATTTACTTGTACAAAGCGTAGATTTCAAGATAAAGGCGGGGGACATTTTCGTGATTGGAACTGCACTTTCTAAGCGAATTCTCTTCGTTTCCACTGGGAATCTATTGTAGCAGACGTAGTTTTCTTTATACAGGCAGGGAAGGTTTTCGCAAACGGAGCTGCACTTTCTAAGCAAATTCTCTTCGTTCCTACGGGATTCACTTGTAGGAACTGTAGATTTCAAGATATACGTAGGGGAAATTTTCGTGATTGGAACTGCACTTTTTCAGTGAATTTTCTTCATTCCAAGCGCGACTCTATTGTAGCAGGCGTACTTTTCAAGATATAGGCAGTGCAGGTTTTCAGGAATGGAGCTGCATTTTCTAAGCGAATTCTAGTTCCTAGCGGGATTCACTTGTAGGAAGTGTAGATTTCAATATATAGAGTTGGAAAGTTTTCTGAAATGGAGCTGTTATTTCTAAGCGAATTCTATTCCTTCCAGGGCGGACTCACTTGTATCAGGCATAGTTCTCTCTATATAGCGATGGAAAATTTTCACGAATGGAGATGCTGTTTCTAAGCGAATTGTCTTCGTTCGAAGCAGGACTCACTTGTATGAGGCATGGTTTTCAAGATATACTCTGTGCAGTTTTTCACAATTGGAGCTGCAGTCTGTAAGCGAATTCTCTTCATTCCAAGTGGGACTCTGTGGCATAGTTTTGTTGATATGGGCAGGGAAGTTTTTCGCAATTGTAGCTGCAGTTTCTAAGAGAATTCTCTTCCTTCCAAGACGGACTGTACTGTAGCAGGCGTAGGAGTTTTGATACAGGCATCGAAATTTTTCACGAACGGATCTATAGTTTCTAAGCGAATTCTCTTCATTCCGAGTGGGAACCACTTGTAGTGGCGTATTTTTCATGATATAGCCAGGGAAAGTTTTCCTTTACGGAGCTGCAATTTCTAAGCGAATTCTCTTCGTTCCAAGCGGGACTCACTTGTACGAAGCGTTGATTTCATAATATAGGCAGCGGAAATTTTCGCGATGGGAACTGCACTTTTTAAGGGAATTCTCTTCCTTCCAAGTGGGACTCACTTGCATGAAGCGTAGTTTCTAAGATATAGAGTGGGAAACTTTTCGGATATGGAGCTGTTGTTTCTAAGCGAATTCACTACGTTCCAAGGCGGACTCACTTGTATCAGGCATAGTTCTCTATATATAGCGAGGGAAAATTTTCACGAATGGAGATGCTGTTTCTAAGCGAATTGTCTTCGTTCGAAGCGGGACTCACTTGTATGAGGCATGGTTTTCAAGATATACTCTGGGCAGTTTTTCACAATTGGAGCTGCAGTCTGTAAGCGAATTCTCTTCATTCCAAGTGGGACTCTATGGCATAGTTTTGTTGATATGGGCAGGGAAGTTTTTCGCAATTGTAGCTGCAGTTTCTACGAGAATTCTCTTCCTTCCAAGACGGACTCTACTGTAGCAGATGTAGGTTTTTTGATACAGGCATGGAAATTTTTCACGAACGGAGGTATAGTTTCTAAGCGAATTCCTTCGTTCCGCGTGGGAACCACTTGTAGTGGCGTATTTTTCATGATATCGCCAGGGAAAGTTTTCCTTTATGGAGCTGCTATTTTTAATCGAATTCTTTTCGTTCCAAGCGGGACTCATTTGTAGAAAGCGTAGATTTCCAGATATACGCAGGGGAAATTATTGCGATTGGAACTGCACTTTTTAAGCGAATTCTCTTCTTTCCAAGCAGGACTCACTTGCATGAAGCATAGTTTTCAAGACATAGAGTGTGAAAGTTTTCGGAAATGGAGCTATAGTTTCTAAGCAAATTCTCTTCGTTTCATGGGTTACACATTTGTATCAGGCATAGTGCTCTATATATAGGCAGGGAAAATTTTCGCGAATAGAGCTGCAGGTTCTCAGCGAATTCTCTTCCTTCCAAGCGGATTGACTTGTACAAAGCGTAGACTTCAAGATATAGGAAGGGGAAATTTTCGCGATTGGAACTGCACTTTTTAAGCGAATTCTCTTCGTTCCAAGCGGGACTCACTTGCATCAAGCGTAGTTTTTAAGATATAGAGTGGGAAAGTTTTCGGAAATGGAGCTATAGTTTCTAAGCGAATTCTCTTCGTTTCAAGGGTTTACTCACTTGTATCAAGCATAGTGCTCTATATATAGGCAGGGAAAATTTTCGCGAATGGAGCTACAGTTTCTAAACGAATTCTCTTCGTTTCCACTGGGAATCTATTGTAGCAGACATAGTTTTCTTTATATAGGCAGGGAAGGTGTTCGCAAATGGAGCTGCACTTTCTAAGCAAATTCTCTTCGTTCCTAGCGGGATTCACTTGTAGGAAGCATAGATTTCAAGATATACGTAGGGGAAATTTTCGCGATTGGAACTGCACTTTTTCAGTGAATTTTCTTCATTCCAAGCGCGACTCTATTGTAGCAGGCGTACTTTTCAAGATATAGGCAGTGCAGGTTTTCAGGAATGGAGCTGCATTTTCTAAGCGAATTCTCTTCGTTCCTAGCGGGATTCACTTGTAGGAAGTGTAGATTTCAAGATATAGAGTTGGAAAGTTTTCTGAAATGGAGCTGTTATTTCTAAGCGAATTCTATTCCTTCCAAGGGGGACTCACTTGTATCAGGCATAGTTCTCTGTATATAACCAGGGAAAATTTTCGCGAATGGATTTGCAGTTTCTAAGCGATTTCTCTTCCTTTCAAGCGGATTTACTTGTACAAAGCGTAGATTTCAAGATAAAGGCGGGGGACATTTTCGTGATTGGAACTGCACTTTCTAAGCGAATTCTCTTCGTTTCCACTGGGAATCTATTGTAGCAGACGTAGTTTTCTTTATACAGGCAGGGAAGGTTTTCGCAAACGGAGCTGCACTTTCTAAGCAAATTCTCTTCGTTCCTACGGGATTCACTTGTAGGAACTGTAGATTTCAAGATATAGGCAGGGGAAATTTTCGTGATTGGAACTGCACTTTTTAATCGGATTCTCTTCGTTCCAAGCGGGATTCCCTTGCATCAGGTGTAGTATTCAAGACATAGAGTGGGAAAGTTTTCAGAAATGGAGCTGTTGTTTCTTAGCGTATTCTATTCCTTCCAACGGGAACTCACTTGTATCAGGCATAGTTCTCTGTATATTACCAGGGAAAATTTTCGCGAATGGACCTGCATTTTCTCAGCGAATTCTCTTACTTCCGAGCGGGATTCAATTGTACGAAGTGTAGATTTCAAGATATAGGCAGGGGAAATTTTCGCGATTGGAACTGCACTTTTTAAGCGAATTCTCTTCCTTCCAAGTGGGACTCACTTGCAAGAGGCGTAGTTTTTAAGATATAGAGTGGGAAACTTTTCGGATATGGAGCTGTTGTTTCTAAGCGAATTCACTACGTTCCAAAGTGGACTCACTTGTATCAGGCATAGTTCTCTATATATACCCAGGGAAAATTTTCGCAAATGGAGATGCAGTTTCTAAGTAAATTGTCTTCGTTCGAAGCGGGACTCACTTGTACGAGGCATGGTTTTCAAGATATACTCTGGGCAGTTTTTCACAATTGGAGCTGCAGTCTGTAAGCGAATTCTCTTCATTCCAAGTGGGACTCTGTGGCATAGTTTTGTTGATATGGGCAGGGAAGTTTTTCGCAATTGTAGCTGCAGTTTCTAAGAGAATTCTCTTCCTTCCAAGACGGACTGTACTGTAGCAGGCGTAGGAGTTTTGATACAGGCATCGAAATTTTTCACGAACGGAGCTATAGTTTCTAAGCGAATTCTCTTCATTCCGAGTGGGAACCACTTGTAGTGGCGTATTTTTCATGATATAGCCAGGGAAAGTTTTCCTTTACGGAGCTGCAATTTCTAAGCGAATTCTCTTCGTTCCAAGCGGGACTCACTTGTACGAAGCGTAGATTTCATAATATAGGCAGCGGAAATTTTCGCGATGGGAACTGCACTTTTTAAGGGAATTCTCTTCCTTCCAAGTGGGACTCACTTGCATGAAGCGTAGTTTCTAAGATATAGAGTGGGAAACTTTTCGGATATGGAGCTGTTGTTTCTAAGCGAATTCACTACGTTCCAAGGCGGACTCACTTGTATCAGGCATAGTTCTCTATATATAGCGAGGGAAAATTTTCACGAATGGAGATGCTGTTTCTAAGCGAATTGTCTTCTTTCGAAGCGGGACTCACTTGTATGAGGCATGGTTTTCAAGATATACTCTGGGCAGTTTTTCACAATTGGATCTGCAGTCTGTAAGCGAATTCTCTTCATTCCAAGTGGGACTCTATGGCATAGTTTTGTTGATATGGGCAGGGAAGTTTTTCGCAATTGTAGCTGCAGTTTCTACGAGAATTCTCTTCCTTCCAAGACGGACTCTACTGTAGCAGATGTAGGTTTTTTGATACAGGCATGGAAATTTTTCACGAACGGAGGTATAGTTTCTAAGCGAATTCCTTCGTTCCGCGTGGGAACCACTTGTAGTGGCGTATTTTTCATGATATAGCCAGGGAAAGTTTTCCTTTATGGAGCTGCTATTTTTAATCGAATTCTTTTCGTTCCAAGCGGGACTCATTTGTAGAAAGCGTAGATTTCCAGATATACGCAGGGGAAATTATTGTGATTGGAACTGCACTTTTTAAGCGAATTCTCTTCTTTCCAAGCAGGACTCACTTGCATGAAGCGTAGTTTTCAAGACATAGAGTGTGAAAGTTTTCGGAAATGGAGCTATAGTTTCTAAGCAAATTCTCTTCGTTTCATGGGTTACACATTTGTATCAGGCATAGTGCTCTATATATAGGCAGGGAAAATTTTCGCGAATAGAGCTGCAGGTTCTCAGCGAATTCTCTTCCTTCCAAGCGGATTCACTTGTACAAAGCGTAGACTTCAAGATATAGGAAGGGGAAATTTTCGCGATTGGAACTGCACTTTTTAAGCGAATTCTCTTCGTTCCAAGCGGGACTCACTTGCATCAAGCGTAGTTTTTAAGATATAGAGTGGGAAAGTTTTCGGAAATGGAGCTATAGTTTCTAAGCGAATTCTCTTCGTTTCAAGGGTTTACTCACTTGTATCAAGCATAGTGCTCTATATATAGGCAGGGAAAATTTTCGCGAATGGAGCTACAGTTTCTAAACGAATTCTCTTCGTTTCCACTGGGAATCTATTGTAGCAGACATAGTTTTCTTTATATAGGCAGGGAAGGTGTTCGCAAATGGAGCTGCACCTTCTAAGCAAATTCTCTTCGTTCCTAGCGGGATTCACTTGTAGGAAGCATAGATTTCAAGATATACGTAGGGGAAATTTTCGCGATTGGAACTGCACTTTTTCAGTGAATTTTCTTCATTCCAAGCGCGACTCTATTGTAGCAGGCGTACTTTTCAAGATATAGGCAGTGCAGGTTTTCAGGAATGGAGCTGCATTTTCTAAGCGAATTCTCTTAGTTCCTAGCGGGATTCACTTGTAGGAAGTGTAGATTTCAAGATATAGAGTTGGAAAGTTTTCTGAAATGGAGCTGTTATTTCTAAGCGAATTCTATTCCTTCCAAGGGGGACTCACTTGTATCAGGCATAGTTCTCTGTATATAACCAGGGAAAATTTTCGCGAATGGATTTGCAGTTTCTAAGCGAATTCTCTTCCTTTCAAGCGGATTTACTTGTACAAAGCGTAGATTTCAAGATAAAGGCGGGGGACATTTTCGTGATTGGAACTGCACTTTCTAAGCGAATTCTCTTCGTTTCCACTGGGAATCTATTGTAGCAGACGTAGTTTTCTTTATACAGGCAGGGAAGGTTTTCGCAAACGGAGCTGCACTTTCTAAGCAAATTCTCTTCGTTCCTACGGGATTCACTTGTAGGAACTGTAGATTTCAAGATATAGGCAGGGGAAATTTTCGTGATTGGAACTGCACTTTTTAATCGGGTTCTCTTCGTTCCAAGCGGGATTCCCTTGCATCAGGTGTAGTATTCAAGACATAGAGTGGGAAAGTTTTCAGAAATGGAGCTGTTGTTTCTTAGCGTATTCTATTCCTTCCAACGGGAACTCACTTGTATCAGGCATAGTTCTCTGTATATTACCAGGGAAAATTTTCGCGAATGGACCTGCATTTTCTCAGCGAATTCTCTTACTTCCGAGCGGGATTCAATTGTACGAAGTGTAGATTTCAAGATATAGGCAGGGGAAATTTTCGCGATTGGAACTGCACTTTTTAAGCAAATTCTCTTCCTTCCAAGTGGGACTCACTTGCAAGAGGCGTAGTTTTTAAGATATAGAGTGGGAAACTTTTCGGATATGGAGCTGTTGTTTCTAAGCGAAATCACTACGTTCCAAAGCGGACTCACTTGTATCAGGCATAGTTCTCTACATATACCCAGGGAAAATTTTCGCGAATGGAGATGCAGTTTCTAAGTAAATTGTCTTCGTTCGAAGCGGGACTCACTTGTACGAGGCATGGTTTTCAAGATATACTCTGGGCAGTTTTTCACAATTGGAGCTGCAGTCTGTAAGCGAATTCTCTTCATTCCAAGTGGGACTCTGTGGCATAGTTTTGTTGATATGGGCAGGGAAGTTTTTCGCAATTGTAGCTGCAGTTTCTAAGAGAATTCTCTTCCTTCCAAGACGGACTGTACTGTAGCAGGCGTAGGAGTTTTGATACAGGCATCGAAATTTTTCACGAACGGAGCTATAGTTTCTAAGCGAATTCTCTTCATTCCGAGTGGGAACATCTTGTAGTGGCGTATTTTTCATGATATAGCCAGGGAAAGTTTTCCTTTACGGAGCTGCAATTTCTAAGCGAATTCTCTTCGTTCCAAGCGGGACTCACTTGTACGAAGCGTAGATTTCATAATATAGGCAGCGGAAATTTTCGCGATGGGAACTGCACTTTTTAAGGGAATTCTCTTCCTTCCAAGTGGGACTCACTTGCATGAAGCGTAGTTTCTAAGATATAGAGTGGGAAACTTTTCGGATATGGAGCTGTTGTTTCTAAGCGAATTCACTACGTTCCAAGGCTGACTCACTTGTATCAGGCATAGTTCTCTATATATAGCGGGGGAAAATTTTCACGAATGGAGATGCTGTTTCTAAGCGAATTGTCTTCGTTCGAAGCGGGACTCACTTGTATGAGGCATGGTTTTCAAGATATACTCTGGGCAGTTTTTCACAATTGGAACTGCAGTCTCTAAGCGAATTCTCTTCATTCCAAGTGGGACTCTGTGGCATAGTTTTGTTGATATGGGCAGGGAAGTTTTTCGCAAATGTAGCTGCAGTTTCTAAGAGAATTCTCTTCTTTCCAAGACGGACTCTACTGTAGCCGGCGTAGGTTTTTTGATACAGGCATGGAAATTTTTCACGAACGGAGGTATAGTTTCTAAGCGAATTCCTTCGTTCAGCGTGGGAACCACTTGTAGTGGCGTATTTTTCATGATATAGCCAGGGAAAGTTTTCCTTTACGGAGCTGCTATTTTTAATCGAATTCTTTTCGTTCCAAGCGGGACTCATTTGTAGAAAGCGTAGATTTCCAGATATACGCAGGGGAAATTATTGCGATTGGAACTGCACTTTTTAAGCGATTTCTCTTCTTTCCAAGCAGGACTCACTTGCATGAAATGTAGTTTTCAAGACATAGAGTGTGAAAGTTTTCGGAAATGGAGCTATAGTTTCTAAGCAAATTCTCTTCGTTTCATGGGTTACACATTTGTATCAGGCATAGTACTCTACATATAGGCAGGGAACATTTTCGCGAATGGAGCTGCAGGTTCTCAGCGAATTCTCTTCCTTCCAAGCGGATTCACTTGTACAAAGCGTAGACTTCAAGATATAGGAAGGGGAAATTTTCGCGATTGGAACTGCACTTTTTAAGCGAATTCTCTTCGTTCCAAGCGGGACTCACTTGCATCAAGCGTAGTTTTTAAGATATAGAGTGGGAAAGTTTTCGGAAATGGAGCTATAGTTTCTAAGCGAATTCTCTTCGTTTCAAGGGTTTACTCACTTGTATCAAGCATAGTGCGCTATATATAGGCAGGGAAAATTTTCGCGAATGGAGCTACAGTTTCTAAGCGAATTCTCTTCGTTTCCACTGGGAATCTATTGTAGCAGACATAGTTTTCTTTATAAAGGCAGGGAAGGTGTTCGCAAATGGAGCTGCACTTTCTAAGCAAATTCTCTTCGTTCCTAGCGGGATTCCCTTGAAAGGAAGCATAGATTTCAAGATATACGTAGGGGAAATTTTCGCGATTGGAACTGCACTTTTTAAGTGAATTTTCTTCATTCCAAGCGCGACTCTATTGTAGCAGGCGTACTTTTCAAGATATAGGCAGTGCAGGTTTTCAGGAATGGAGCTGCATTTTCTAAGCGAATTCTCTTCGTTCCTAGCGGGATTCACTTGTAGGAAGTGTAGATTTCAAGACATAGAGTTGGAAAGTTTTCAGAAATGGAGCTGTTGTTTCTTAGCGTATTCTATTCCTTCCAACGGGAACTCACTTGTATCAGGCATAGTTCTCTGTATATTACCAGGGAAAATTTTCGCGAATGGACCTGCATTTTCTCAGCGAATTCTCTTACTTCCGAGCGGGATTCAATTGTACGAAGTGTAGATTTCAAGATATAGGCAGGGGAAATTTTCGCGATTGGAACTGCACTTTTTAAGCAAATTCTCTTCCTTCCAAGTGGGACTCACTTGCAAGAGGCGTAGTTTTTAAGATATAGAGTGGGAAACTTTTCGGATATGGAGCTGTTGTTTCTAAGCGAAATCACTACGTTCCAAAGCGGACTCACTTGTATCAGGTATAGTTCTCTACATATACCCAGGGAAAATTTTCGCGAATGGAGATGCAGTTTCTAAGTAAATTGTCTTCGTTCGAAGCGGGACTCACTTGTACGAGGCATGGTTTTCAAGATATACTCTGGGCAGTTTTTCACAATTGGAGCTGCAGTCTGTAAGCGAATTCTCTTCATTCCAAGTGGGACTCTGTGGCATAGTTTTGTTGATATGGGCAGGGAAGTTTTTCGCAATTGTAGCTGCAGTTTCTAAGAGAATTCTCTTCCTTCCAAGACGGACTGTACTGTAGCAGGCGTAGGAGTTTTGATACAGGCATCGAAATTTTTCACGAACGGAGCTATAGTTTCTAAGCGAATTCTCTTCATTCCGAGTGGGAACATCTTGTAGTGGCGTATTTTTCATGATATAGCCAGGGAAAGTTTTCCTTTACGGAGCTGTAATTTCTAAGCGAATTCTCTTCGTTCCAAGCGGGACTCACTTGTACGAAGCGTAGATTTCATAATATAGGCAGCGGAAATTTTCGCGATGGGAACTGCACTTTTTAAGGGAATTCTCTTCCTTCCAAGTGGGACTCACTTGCATGAAGCGTAGTTTCTAAGATATAGAGTGGGAAACTTTTCGGATATGGAGCTGTTGTTTCTAAGCGAATTCACTACGTTCCAAGGCGGACTCACTTGTATCAGGCATAGTTCTCTATATATAGCGAGGGAAATTTTTCACGAATGGAGATGCTGTTTCTAAGCGAATTGTCTTCGTTCGAAGCGGGACTCACTTGTATGAGGCATGGTTTTCAAGATATACTCTGGGCAGTTTTTCACAATTGGAGCTGCAGTCTGTAAGCGAATTCTCTTCATTCCAAGTGGGACTCTGTGGCATAGTTTTGTTGATATGGGCAGGGAAGTTTTTCGCAAATGTAGCTGCAGTTTCTAAGAGAATTCTCTTCCTTCCAAGACGGACTCTACTGTAGCAGGCGTAGGTTTTTTGATACAGGCATGGAAATTTTTCACGAACGGAGGTATAGTTTCTAAGCGAATTCCTTCGTTCAGCGTGGGAACCACTTGTTGTGGCGTATTTTTCATGATATAGCCAGGGAAAGTTTTCCTTTACGGAGCTGCTATTTTTAATCGAATTCTTTTCGTTCCAAGCGGGACTCATTTGTAGAAAGCCTAGATTTCCAGATATACGCAGGGGAAATTATTGCGATTGGAACTGCACTTTTTAAGCGATTTCTCTTCTTTCCAAGCAGGACTCACTTGCATGAAGCGTAGTTTTCAAGACATAGAGTGTGAAAGTTTTCGGAAATGGAGCTATAGTTTCTAAGCAAATTCTCTTCGTTTCATGGGTTACACATTTGTATCAGGCATAGTACTCTACATATAGGCAGGGAACATTTTCGCGAATGGAGCTGCAGGTTCTTAGCGAATTCTCTTCCTTCCAAGCGGATTCACTTGTACAAAGCGTAGACTTCAAGATATAGGAAGGGGAAATTTTCGCGATTGGAACTGCACTTTTTAAGCGAATTCTCTTCGTTCCAAGCGGGACTCACTTGCATCAAGCGTAGTTTTTAAGATATAGAGTGGGAAAGTTTTCGGAAATGGAGCTATAGTTTCTAAGCGAATTCTCTTCGTTTCAAGGGTTTACTCACTTGTATCAAGCATAGTGCGCTATATATAGGCAGGGAAAATTTTCGCGAATGGAGCTACAGTTTCTAAACGAATTCTCTTCGTTTCAACTGGGAATCTATTGTAGCAGACATAGTTTTCTTTATATAGGCAGGGAAGGTATTCGCAAATGGAGCTGCACTTTCTAAGCAAATTCTCTTCGTTCCTAGCGGGATTCACTTGTAGGAAGCATAGATTTCAAGATATACGTAG
This sequence comes from Rattus norvegicus, assembly GCF_036323735.1. Lineage (NCBI taxonomy): Eukaryota > Metazoa > Chordata > Mammalia > Rodentia > Muridae > Rattus > Rattus norvegicus. The sequence goes on along the minus strand of NC_086038.1, from coordinate 26,403,626 downwards.
GGGAAATTTTCGCGATTGGAACTGCACTTTTTAAGTGAATTTTCTTCATTCCAAGCGCGACTCTATTGTAGCAGGCGTACTTTTCAAGATATAGGCAGTGCAGGTTTTCAGGAATGGAGCTGAATTTTCTAAGCGAATTCTCTTCGTTCCTAGCGGGATTCACTTGTAGGAAGTGTAGATTTCAAGATATAGAGTTGGAAAGTTTTCTGAAATGGAGCTGTTATTTCTAAGCGAATTCTATTCCTTCCAAGGGGGACTCACTTGTATCAGGCATAGTTCTCTGTATATAACCAGGGAAAATTTTCGCGAATGGATTTGCAGTTTCTAAGCGAATTCTCTTCCTTTCAAGCGGATTTACTTGTACAAAGCGTAGATTTCAAGATAAAGGCGGGGGACATTTTCGTGATTGGAACTGCACTTTCTAAGCGAATTCTCTTCGTTTCCACTGGGAATCTATTGTAGCAGACGTAGTTTTCTTTATACAGGCAGGGAAGGTTTACGCAAACGGAGCTGCACTTTCTAAGCAAATTCTCTTCGGTCCTACGGGATTCACTTGTAGGAACTGTAGATTTCAAGATATAGGCAGGGGAAATTTTCGTGATTGGAACTGCACTTTTTAATTGGATTCTCTTCGTTCCAAGCGGGATTCCCTTGCATCAGGTGTAGTATTCAAGACATAGAGTGGGAAAGTTTTCAGAAATGGAGCTGTTGTTTCTTAGCGTATTCTATTCCTTCCAACGGGAACTCACTTGTATCAGGCATAGTTCTCTGTATATTACCAGGGAAAATTTTCGCGAATGGACCTGCATTTTCTCAGCGAATTCTCTTACTTCCGAGCGGGATTCAATTGTACGAAGTGTAGATTTCAAGATATAGGCAGGGGAAATTTTCGCGATTGGAACTGCACTTTTTAAGCGAATTCTCTTCCTTCCAAGTGGGACTCACTTGCAAGAGGCGTAGTTTTTAAGATATAGAGTGGGAAACTTTTCGGATATGGAGCTGTTGTTTCTAAGCGAATTCACTACATTCCAAAGCGGACTCACTTGTATCAGGCATAGTTCTCTATATATACCCAGGGAAAATTTTCGCGAATGGAGATGCAGTTTCTAAGTAAATTGTCTTCGTTCGAAGCGGGACTCACTTGTATGAGGCATGGTTTTCAAGATATACTCTGGGCAGTTTTTCACAATTGGAGCTGCAGTCTGTAAGCGAATTCTCTTCATTCCAAGTGGGACTCTGTGGCATAGTTTTGTTGATATGGGCAGGGAAGTTTTTCGCAATTGTAGCTGCAGTTTCTAAGAGAATTCTCTTCCTTCCAAGACGGACTGTACTGTAGCAGGCGTAGGTTTTTTGATACAGGCATCGAAATTTTTCACGAACGGAGCTATAGTTTCTAAGCGAATTCTCTTCATTCCGAGTGGGAACCACTTGTAGTGGCGTATTTTTCATGATATAGCCAGGGAAAGTTTTCCTTTACGGAGCTGCAATTTCTAAGCGAATTCTCTTCGTTCCAAGCGGGACTCACTTGTACGAAGCGTAGATTTCATAATATAGGCAGCGGAAATTTTCGCGATTGGAACTGCACCTTTTAAGGGAATTCTCTTCCTTCCAAGTGGGACTCACTTGCATGAAGCGTAGTTTCTAAGATATAGAGTGGGAAACTTTTCGGATATGAAGCTGTTGTTTCTAAGCGAATTCACTAAGTTCCAAGGCGGACTCACTTGTATCAGGCATAGTTCTCTATATATAGCGAGGGAAATTTTTCACGAATGGAGATGCTGTTTCTAAGCGTATTGTCTTCGTTCGAAGCGGGACTCACTTGTATGAGGCATGGTTTTCAAGATATACTCTGGGCAGTTTTTCACAATTGGAGCTGCAGTCTGTAAGCGAATTCTCTTCATTCCAAGTGGGACTCTATGGCATAGTTTTGTTGATATGGGCAGGGAAGTTTTTCGCAAATGTAGCTGCAGTTTCTAAGAGAATTCTCTTCCTTCCAAGACGGACTCTACTGTAGCAGGCGTAGGTTTTTTGATACAGGCATGGAAAATTTTCACGAACGGAGGTATAGTTTCTAAGCGAATTCCTTCGTTCAGCGTGGGAACCACTTGTAGTGGCGTATTTTTCATGATATAGCCAGGGAAAGTTTTCCTTTACGGAGCTGCTATTTTTAATCGAATTCTTTTCGTTCCAAGCGGGACTCATTTGTAGAAAGCGTAGATTTCCAGATATACGCAGGGGAAATTATTGCGATTGGAACTGCACTTTTTAAGCGATTTCTCTTCTTTCCAAGCAGGACTCACTTGCATGAAGCGTAGTTTTCAAGACATAGAGTGTGAAAGTTTTCGGAAATGGAGCTATAGTTTCTAAGCAAATTCTCTTCGTTTCATGGGTTACACATTTGTATCAGGCATAGTGCTCTATATATAGGCAGGGAAAATTTTCGCGAATGGAGCTGCAGGTTCTCAGCGAATTCTCTTCCTTCCAAGCGGATTCACTTGTACAAAGCGTAGACTTCAAGATATAGGAAGGGGAAATTTTCGCGATTGGAACTGCACTTTTTAAGCGAATTCTCTTCGTTCCAAGCGGGACTCACTTGCATCAAGCGTAGTTTTTAAGATATAGAGTGGGAAAGTTTTCGGAAATGGAGCTATAGTTTCTAAGCGAATTCTCTTCGTTTCAAGGGTTTACTCACTTGTATCAAGCATAGTGCGCTATATATAGGCAGGGAAAATTTTCGCGAATGGAGCTACAGTTTCTAAGCGAATTCTCTTCGTTTCAACTGGGAATCTATTGTAGCAGACATAGTTTTCTTTATATAGGCAGGGAAGGTATTCGCAAATGGAGCTGCACTTTCTAAGCAAATTCTCTTCGTTCCTAGCGGGATTCACTTGTAGGAAGCATAGATTTCAAGATATACGTAGGGGAAATTTTCGCGATTGGAACTGCACTTTTTAAGTGAATTTTCTTCATTCCAAGCGCGACTCTATTGTAGCAGGCGTACTTTTCAAGATATAGGCAGTGCAGGTTTTCAGGAATGGAGCTGCATTTTCTAAGCGAATTCTCTTCGTTCCTAGCGGGATTCACTTGTAGGAAGTGTAGATTTCAAGACATAGAGTTGGAAAGTTTTCAGAAATGGAGCTGTTGTTTCTTAGCGTATTCTATTCCTTCCAACGGGAACTCACTTGTATCAGGCATAGTTCTCTGTATATTACCAGGGAAAATTTTCGCGAATGGACCTGCATTTTCTCAGCGAATTCTCTTACTTCCGAGCGGGATTCAATTGTACGAAGTGTAGATTTCAAGATATAGGCAGGGGAAATTTTCGCGATTGGAACTGCACTTTTTAAGCAAATTCTCTTCCTTCCAAGTGGGACTCACTTGCAAGAGGCGTAGTTTTTAAGATATAGAGTGGGAAACTTTTCGGATATGGAGCTGTTGTTTCTAAGCGAATTCACTACGTTCCAAAGAGGACTCACTTGTATCAGGCATAGTTCTCTACATATACCCCGGGAAAATTTTCGCGAATGGAGATGCAGTTTCTAAGTAAATTGTCTTCGTTCGAAGCGGGACTCACTTGTATGAGGCATGGTTTTCAAGATATACTCTGGGCAGTTTTTCACAATTGGAGCTGCAGTCTGTAAGCGAATTCTCTTCATTCCAAGTGGGACTCTGTGGCATAGTTTTGTTGATATGGGCAGGGAAGTTTTTCGCAATTGTAGCTGCAGTTTCTAAGAGAATTCTCTTCCTTCCAAGACGGACTGTACTGTAGCAGGCGTAGGAGTTTTGATACAGGCATCGAAATTTTTCACGAACGGAGCTATAGTTTCTAAGCGAATTCTCTTCATTCCGAGTGGGAACATCTTGTAGTGGCGTATTTTTCATGATATAGCCAGGGAAAGTTTTCCTTTACGGAGCTGCAATTTCTAAGCGAATTCTCTTCGTTCCAAGCGGGACTCACTTGTACGAAGCGTAGATTTCATAATATAGGCAGCGGAAATTTTCGCGATGGGAACTGCACTTTTTAAGGGAATTCACTTCCTTCCAAGTGGGACTCACTTGCATGAAGCGTAGTTTCTAAGATATAGAGTGGGAAACTTTTCGGATATGGAGCTGTTGTTTCTAAGCGAATTCACTACGTTCCAAGGCGGACTCACTTGTATCAGGCATAGTTCTCTATATATAGCGAGGGAAATTTTTCACGAATGGAGATGCTGTTTCTAAGCGAATTGTCTTCGTTCGAAGCGGGACTCACTTGTATGAGGCATGGTTTTCAAGATATACTCTGGGCAGTTTTTCACAATTGGAGCTGCAGTCTGTAAGCGAATTCTCTTCATTCCAAGTGGGACTCTGTGGCATAGTTTTGTTGATATGGGCAGGGAAGGTTTTCGCAATTGTAGCTGCAGTTTCTAAGAGAATTCTCTTCCTTCCAAGACGGACTCTACTGTAGCAGGCGTAGGTTTTTTGATACAGGCATGGAAATTTTTCACGAACGGAGGTATAGTTTCTAAGCGAATTCCTTCGTTCAGCGTGGGAACCACTTGTAGTGGCGTATTTTTCATGATATAGCCAGGGAAAGTTTTCCTTTACGGAGCTGCTATTTTTAATCGAATTCTTTTCGTTCCAAGCGGGACTCATTTGTAGAAAGCGTAGATTTCCAGATATACGCAGGGGAAATTATTGCGATTGGAACTGCACTTTTTAAGCGATTTCTCTTCTTTCCAAGCAGGACTCACTTGCATGAAGCGTAGTTTTCAAGACATAGAGTGTGAAAGTTTTCGGAAATGGAGCTATAGTTTCTAAGCAAATTCTCTTCGTTTTATGGGTTACACATTTGTATCAGGCATAGTACTCTACATATAGGCAGGGAACATTTTCGCGAATGGAGCTGCAGGTTCTCAGCGAATTCTCTTCCTTCCAAGCGGATTCACTTGTACAAAGCGTAGACTTCAAGATATAGGAAGGGGAAATTTTCGCGATTGGAACTGCACTTTTTAAGCGAATTCTCTTCGTTCCAAGCGGGACTCACTTGCATCAAGCGTAGTTTTTAAGATATAGAGTGGGAAAGTTTTCGGAAATGGAGCTATAGTTTCTAAGCGAATTCTCTTTGTTTCAAGGGTTTACTCACTTGTATCAAGCATAGTGCGCTATATATAGGCAGGGAAAATTTTCGCGAATGGAGCTACAGTTTCTAAACGAATTCTCTTCGTTTCCACTGGGAATCTATTGTAGCAGACATAGTTTTCTTTATATAGGCAGGGAAGGTATTCGCAAATGGAGCTGCACTTTCTAAGCAAATTCTCTTCGTTCCTAGCGGGATTCACTTGTAGGAAGCATAGATTTCAAGATATACGTAGGGAAAATTTTCGCGATTAGAACTGCACTTTTTAAGTGAATTTTCTTCATTCCAAGCGCGACTCTATTGTAGCAGGCGTACTTTTCAAGATATAGGCAGTGCAGGTTTTCAGGAATGGAGCTGCATTTTCTAAGCGAATTCTCTTCGTTCCTAGCGGGATTCACTTGTAGGAAGTGTAGATTTCAAGATATAGAGTTGGAAAGTTTTCTGAAATGGAGCTGTTATTTCTAAGCGAATTCTATTCCTTCCAAGGGGGACTCACTTGTATCAGGCATAGTTCTCTGTATATAACCAGGGAAAATTTTCGCGAATGGATTTGCAGTTTCTAAGCGAATTCTCTTCCTTTCAAGCGGATTTACTTGTACAAAGCGTAGATTTCAAGATAAAGGCGGGGGACATTTTCGTGATTGGAACTGCACTTTCTAAGCGAATTCTCTTCGTTTCCACTGGGAATCTATTGTAGCAGACGTAGTTTTCTTTATACAGGCAGGGAAGGTTTTCGCAAACGGAGCTGCACTTTCTAAGCAAATTCTCTTCGTTCCTACGGGATTCACTTGTAGGAACTGTAGATTTCAAGATATAGGCAGGGGAAATTTTCGTGATTGGAACTGCACTTTTTAATCGGATTCTCTTCGTTCCAAGCGGGATTCCCTTGCATCAGGTGTAGTATTCAAGACATAGAGTGGGAAAGTTTTCAGAAATGGAGCTGTTGTTTCTTAGCGTATTCTATTCCTTCCAACGGGAACTCACTTGTATCAGGCATAGTTCTCTGTATATTACCAGGGAAAATTTTCGCGAATGGAGATGCAGTTTCTAAGTAAATTGTCTTCGTTCGAAGCGGGACTCACTTGTATGAGGCATGGTTTTCAAGATATACTCTGGGCAGTTTTTCACAATTGGAGCTGCAGTCTGTAAGCGAATTCTCTTCATTCCAAGTGGGACTCTGTGGCATAGTTTTGTTGATATGGGCAGGGAAGTTTTTCGCAATTGTAGCTGCAGTTTCTAAGAGAATTCTCTTCCTTCCAAGACGGACTGTACTGTAGCAGGCGTAGGAGTTTTGATACAGGCATCGAATTTTTCACGAACGGAGCTATAGTTTCTACGCGAATTCTCTTCATTCCGAGTGGGAACATCTTGTAGTGGCGTATTTTTCATGATATAGCCAGGGAAAGTTTTCCTTTACGGAGCTGTAATTTCTAAGCGTTTTCTCTTCGTTCCAAGCGGGACTCACTTGTACGAAGCGTAGATTTCATAATATAGGCAGCGGAAATTTTCGCGATTGGAACTGCACCTTTTAAGGGAATTCTCTTCCTTCCAAGTGGGACTCACTTGCATGAAGCGTAGTTTCTAAGATATAGAGTGGGAAACTTTTCGGATATGAAGCTGTTGTTTCTAAGCGAATTCACTACGTTCCAAGGCGGACTCACTTGTATCAGGCATAGTTCTCTATATATAGCGAGGGAAAATTTTCACGAATGGAGATGCTGTTTCTAAGCGTATTGTCTTCGTTCGAAGCGGGACTCACTTGTATGAGGCATGGTTTTCAAGATATACTCTGGGCAGTTTTTCACAATTGGAGCTGCAGTCTGTAAGCGAATTCTCTTCATTCCAAGTGGGACTCTATGGCATAGTTTTGTTGATATGGGCAGGGAAGTTTTTCGCAATTGTAGCTGCAGTTTCTAAGAGAATTCTCTTCCTTCCAAGACGGACTCTACTGTAGCAGGCGTAGGTTTTTTGATACAGGCATGGAAATTTTTCACGAACGGAGGTATAGTTTCTAAGCGAATTCCTTCGTTCAGCGTGGGAACCACTTGTAGTGGCGTATTTTTCATGATATAGCCAGGGAAAGTTTTCCTTTACGGAGCTGCTATTTTTAATCGAATTCTTTTCGTTCCAAGCGGGACTCATTTGTAGAAAGCGTAGATTTCCAGATATACGCAGGGGAAATTATTGCGATTGGAACTGCACTTTTTAAGCGATTTCTCTTCTTTCCAAGCAGGACTCACTTGCATGAAGCGTAGTTTTCAAGACATAGAGTGTGAAAGTTTTCGGAAACGGAGCTATAGTTTCTAAGCAAATTCTCTTCGTTTCATGGGTTAAACATTTGTATCAGGCATAGTGCTCTATATATAGGCAGGGAAAATTTTCGCGAATGGAGCTGCAGGTTCTCAGCGAATTCTCTTCCTTCCAAGCGGATTCACTTGTACAAAGCGTAGACTTCAAGATATAGGAAGGGGAAATTTTCGCGATTGGAACTGCACTTTTTAAGCGAATTCTCTTCGTTCCAAGCGGGACTCACTTGCATCAAGCGTAGTTTTTAAGATATAGAGTGGGAAAGTTTTCGGAAATGGAGCTATAGTTTCTAAGCGAATTCTCTTCGTTTCAAGGGTTTACTCACTTGTATCAAGCATAGTGCGCTATATATAGGCAGGGAAAATTTTCACGAATGGAGCTACAGTTTCTAAGCGAATTCTCTTCGTTTCCACTGGGAATCTATTGTAGCAGACATAGTTTTCTTTATATAGGCAGGGAAGGTATTCGCAAATGGAGCTGCACTTTCTAAGCAAATTCTCTTCGTTCCTAGCGGGATTCACTTGTAGGAAGCATAGATTTCAAGATATACGTAGGGGAAATTTTCGCGATTGGAACTGCACTTTTTAAGTGAATTTTCTTCATTCCAAGCGCGACTCTATTGTAGCAGGCGTACTTTTCAAGATATAGGCAGTGCAGGTTTTCAGGAATGGAGCTGCATTTTCTAAGCGAATTCTCTTCGTTCCTAGTGGGATTCACTTGTAGGAAATGTAGATTTCAAGATATAGAGTTGGAAAGTTTTCTGAAATGGAGCTGTTATTTCTAAGCGAATTCTATTCCTTCCAAGGGGGACTCACTTGTATCAGGCATAGTTCTCTGTATATAACCAGGGAAAATTTTCGCGAATGGATTTGCAGTTTCTAAGCGAATTCTCTTCCTTTCAAGCGGATTTACTTGTACAAAGCGTAGATTTCAAGATAAAGGCGGGGGACATTTTCGTGATTGGAACTGCACTTTCTAAGCGAATTCTCTTCGTTTCCACTGGGAATCTATTGTAGCAGACGTAGTTTTCTTTATACAGGCAGGGAAGGTTTTCGCAAACGGAGCTGCACTTTCTAAGCAAATTCTCTTCGTTCCTACGGGATTCACTTGTAGGAACTGTAGATTTCAAGATATAGGCAGGGGAAATTTTCGTGATTGGAACTGCACTTTTTAATCGGATTCTCTTCGTTCCAAGCGGGATTCCCTTGCATCAGGTGTAGTATTCAAGACATAGAGTGGGAAAGTTTTCAGAAATGGATCTGTTGTTTCTTAGCGTATTCTATTCCTTCCAACGGGAACTCACTTGTATCAGGCATAGTTCTCTGTATATTACCAGGGAAAATTTTCGCGAATGGACCTGCATTTTCTCAGCGAATTCTCTTACTTCCGAGCGGGATTCAATTGTACGAAGTGTAGATTTCAAGATATAGGCAGGGGAAATTTTCGCGATTGGAACTGCACTTTTTAAGCGAATTCTCTTCCTTCCAAGTGGGACTCACTTGCAAGAGGCGTAGTTTTTAAGATATAGAGTGGGAAACTTTTCGGATATGGAGCTGTTGTTTCTAAGCGAATTCACTACATTCCAAAGCGGACTCACTTGTATCAGGCATAGTTCTCTATATATACCCAGGGAAAATTTTCGCGAATGGAGATGCAGTTTCTAAGTAAATTGTCTTCGTTCGAAGCGGGACTCACTTGTATGAGGCATGGTTTTCAAGATATACTCTGGGCAGTTTTTCACAATTGGAGCTGCAGTCTGTAAGCGAATTCTCTTCATTCCAAGTGGGACTCTGTGGCATAGTTTTGTTGATATGGGCAGGGAAGTTTTTCGCAATTGTAGCTGCAGTTTCTAAGAGAATTCTCTTCCTTCCAAGACGGACTGTACTGTAGCAGGCGTAGGTTTTTTGATACAGGCATCGAAATTTTTCACGAACGGAGCTATAGTTTCTAAGCGAATTCTCTTCATTCCGAGTGGGAACCACTTGTAGTGGCGTATTTTTCATGATATAGCCAGGGAAAGTTTTCCTTTACGGAGCTGCAATTTCTAAGCGAATTCTCTTCGTTCCAAGCGGGACTCACTTGTACGAAGCGTAGATTTCATAATATAGGCAGCGGAAATTTTCGCGATTGGAACTGCACCTTTTAAGGGAATTCTCTTCCTTCCAAGTGGGACTCACTTGCATGAAGCGTAGTTTCTAAGATATAGAGTGGGAAACTTTTCGGATATGAAGCTGTTGTTTCTAAGCGAATTCACTAAGTTCCAAGGCGGACTCACTTGTATCAGGCATAGTTCTCTATATATAGCGAGGGAAATTTTTCACGAATGGAGATGCTGTTTCTAAGCGTATTGTCTTCGTTCGAAGCGGGACTCACTTGTATGAGGCATGGTTTTCAAGATATACTCTGGGCAGTTTTTCACAATTGGAGCTGCAGTCTGTAAGCGAATTCTCTTCATTCCAAGTGGGACTCTATGGCATAGTTTTGTTGATATGGGCAGGGAAGTTTTTCGCAAATGTAGCTGCAGTTTCTAAGAGAATTCTCTTCCTTCCAAGACGGACTCTACTGTAGCAGGCGTAGGTTTTTTGATACAGGCATGGAAAATTTTCACGAACGGAGGTATAGTTTCTAAGCGAATTCCTTCGTTCAGCGTGGGAACCACTTGTAGTGGCGTATTTTTCATGATATAGCCAGGGAAAGTTTTCCTTTACGGAGCTGCTATTTTTAATCGAATTCTTTTCGTTCCAAGCGGGACTCATTTGTAGAAAGCGTAGATTTCCAGATATACGCAGGGGAAATTATTGCGATTGGAACTGCACTTTTTAAGCGATTTCTCTTCTTTCCAAGCAGGACTCACTTGCATGAAGCGTAGTTTTCAAGACATAGAGTGTGAAAGTTTTCGGAAATGGAGCTATAGTTTCTAAGCAAATTCTCTTCGTTTCATGGGTTACACATTTGTATCAGGCATAGTGCTCTATATATAGGCAGGGAAAATTTTCGCGAATGGAGCTGCAGGTTCTCAGCGAATTCTCTTCCTTCCAAGCGGATTCACTTGTACAAAGCGTAGACTTCAAGATATAGGAAGGGGAAATTTTCGCGATTGGAACTGCACTTTTTAAGCGAATTCTCTTCGTTCCAAGCGGGACTCACTTGCATCAAGCGTAGTTTTTAAGATATAGAGTGGGAAAGTTTTCGGAAATGGAGCTATAGTTTCTAAGCGAATTCTCTTCGTTTCAAGGGTTTACTCACTTGTATCAAGCATAGTGCGCTATATATAGGCAGGGAAAATTTTCGCGAATGGAGCTACAGTTTCTAAGCGAATTCTCTTCGTTTCAACTGGGAATCTATTGTAGCAGACATAGTTTTCTTTATATAGGCAGGGAAGGTATTCGCAAATGGAGCTGCACTTTCTAAGCAAATTCTCTTCGTTCCTAGCGGGATTCACTTGTAGGAAGCATAGATTTCAAGATATACGTAGGGGAAATTTTCGCGATTGGAACTGCACTTTTTAAGTGAATTTTCTTCATTCCAAGCGCGACTCTATTGTAGCAGGCGTACTTTTCAAGATATAGGCAGTGCAGGTTTTCAGGAATGGAGCTGCATTTTCTAAGCGAATTCTCTTCGTTCCTAGCGGGATTCACTTGTAGGAAGTGTAGATTTCAAGACATAGAGTTGGAAAGTTTTCAGAAATGGAGCTGTTGTTTCTTAGCGTATTCTATTCCTTCCAACGGGAACTCACTTGTATCAGGCATAGTTCTCTGTATATTACCAGGGAAAATTTTCGCGAATGGACCTGCATTTTCTCAGCGAATTCTCTTACTTCCGAGCGGGATTCAATTGTACGAAGTGTAGATTTCAAGATATAGGCAGGGGAAATTTTCGCGATTGGAACTGCACTTTTTAAGCAAATTCTCTTCCTTCCAAGTGGGACTCACTTGCAAGAGGCGTAGTTTTTAAGATATAGAGTGGGAAACTTTTCGGATATGGAGCTGTTGTTTCTAAGCGAATTCACTACGTTCCAAAGAGGACTCACTTGTATCAGGCATAGTTCTCTACATATACCCCGGGAAAATTTTCGCGAATGGAGATGCAGTTTCTAAGTAAATTGTCTTCGTTCGAAGCGGGACTCACTTGTATGAGGCATGGTTTTCAAGATATACTCTGGGCAGTTTTTCACAATTGGAGCTGCAGTCTGTAAGCGAATTCTCTTCATTCCAAGTGGGACTCTGTGGCATAGTTTTGTTGATATGGGCAGGGAAGTTTTTCGCAATTGTAGCTGCAGTTTCTAAGAGAATTCTCTTCCTTCCAAGACGGACTGTACTGTAGCAGGCGTAGGAGTTTTGATACAGGCATCGAAATTTTTCACGAACGGAGCTATAGTTTCTAAGCGAATTCTCTTCATTCCGAGTGGGAACATCTTGTAGTGGCGTATTTTTCATGATATAGCCAGGGAAAGTTTTCCTTTACGGAGCTGCAATTTCTAAGCGAATTCTCTTCGTTCCAAGCGGGACTCACTTGTACGAAGCGTAGATTTCATAATATAGGCAGCGGAAATTTTCGCGATGGGAACTGCACTTTTTAAGGGAATTCACTTCCTTCCAAGTGGGACTCACTTGCATGAAGCGTAGTTTCTAAGATATAGAGTGGGAAACTTTTCGGATATGGAGCTGTTGTTTCTAAGCGAATTCACTACGTTCCAAGGCGGACTCACTTGTATCAGGCATAGTTCTCTATATATAGCGAGGGAAATTTTTCACGAATGGAGATGCTGTTTCTAAGCGAATTGTCTTCGTTCGAAGCGGGACTCACTTGTATGAGGCATGGTTTTCAAGATATACTCTGGGCAGTTTTTCACAATTGGAGCTGCAGTCTGTAAGCGAATTCTCTTCATTCCAAGTGGGACTCTGTGGCATAGTTTTGTTGATATGGGCAGGGAAGGTTTTCGCAATTGTAGCTGCAGTTTCTAAGAGAATTCTCTTCCTTCCAAGACGGACTCTACTGTAGCAGGCGTAGGTTTTTTGATACAGGCATGGAAATTTTTCACGAACGGAGGTATAGTTTCTAAGCGAATTCCTTCGTTCAGCGTGGGAACCACTTGTAGTGGCGTATTTTTCATGATATAGCCAGGGAAAGTTTTCCTTTACGGAGCTGCTATTTTTAATCGAATTCTTTTCGTTCCAAGCGGGACTCATTTGTAGAAAGCGTAGATTTCCAGATATACGCAGGGGAAATTATTGCGATTGGAACTGCACTTTTTAAGCGATTTCTCTTCTTTCCAAGCAGGACTCACTTGCATGAAGCGTAGTTTTCAAGACATAGAGTGTGAAAGTTTTCGGAAATGGAGCTATAGTTTCTAAGCAAATTCTCTTCGTTTTATGGGTTACACATTTGTATCAGGCATAGTACTCTACATATAGGCAGGGAACATTTTCGCGAATGGAGCTGCAGGTTCTCAGCGAATTCTCTTCCTTCCAAGCGGATTCACTTGTACAAAGCGTAGACTTCAAGATATAGGAAGGGGAAATTTTCGCGATTGGAACTGCACTTTTTAAGCGAATTCTCTTCGTTCCAAGCGGGACTCACTTGCATCAAGCGTAGTTTTTAAGATATAGAGTGGGAAAGTTTTCGGAAATGGAGCTATAGTTTCTAAGCGAATTCTCTTTGTTTCAAGGGTTTACTCACTTGTATCAAGCATAGTGCGCTATATATAGGCAGGGAAAATTTTCGCGAATGGAGCTACAGTTTCTAAACGAATTCTCTTCGTTTCCACTGGGAATCTATTGTAGCAGACATAGTTTTCTTTATATAGGCAGGGAAGGTATTCGCAAATGGAGCTGCACTTTCTAAGCAAATTCTCTTCGTTCCTAGCGGGATTCACTTGTAGGAAGCATAGATTTCAAGATATACGTAGGGAAAATTTTCGCGATTAGAACTGCACTTTTTAAGTGAATTTTCTTCATTCCAAGCGCGACTCTATTGTAGCAGGCGTACTTTTCAAGATATAGGCAGTGCAGGTTTTCAGGAATGGAGCTGCATTTTCTAAGCGAATTCTCTTCGTTCCTAGCGGGATTCACTTGTAGGAAGTGTAGATTTCAAGATATAGAGTTGGAAAGTTTTCTGAAATGGAGCTGTTATTTCTAAGCGAATTCTATTCCTTCCAAGGGGGACTCACTTGTATCAGGCATAGTTCTCTGTATATAACCAGGGAAAATTTTCGCGAATGGATTTGCAGTTTCTAAGCGAATTCTCTTCCTTTCAAGCGGATTTACTTGTACAAAGCGTAGATTTCAAGATAAAGGCGGGGGACATTTTCGTGATTGGAACTGCACTTTCTAAGCGAATTCTCTTCGTTTCCACTGGGAATCTATTGTAGCAGACGTAGTTTTCTTTATACAGGCAGGGAAGGTTTTCGCAAACGGAGCTGCACTTTCTAAGCAAATTCTCTTCGTTCCTACGGGATTCACTTGTAGGAACTGTAGATTTCAAGATATAGGCAGGGGAAATTTTCGTGATTGGAACTGCACTTTTTAATCGGATTCTCTTCGTTCCAAGCGGGATTCCCTTGCATCAGGTGTAGTATTCAAGACATAGAGTGGGAAAGTTTTCAGAAATGGAGCTGTTGTTTCTTAGCGTATTCTATTCCTTCCAACGGGAACTCACTTGTATCAGGCATAGTTCTCTGTATATTACCAGGGAAAATTTTCGCGAATGGAGATGCAGTTTCTAAGTAAATTGTCTTCGTTCGAAGCGGGACTCACTTGTATGAGGCATGGTTTTCAAGATATACTCTGGGCAGTTTTTCACAATTGGAGCTGCAGTCTGTAAGCGAATTCTCTTCATTCCAAGTGGGACTCTGTGGCATAGTTTTGTTGATATGGGCAGGGAAGTTTTTCGCAATTGTAGCTGCAGTTTCTAAGAGAATTCTCTTCCTTCCAAGACGGACTGTACTGTAGCAGGCGTAGGAGTTTTGATACAGGCATCGAATTTTTCACGAACGGAGCTATAGTTTCTACGCGAATTCTCTTCATTCCGAGTGGGAACATCTTGTAGTGGCGTATTTTTCATGATATAGCCAGGGAAAGTTTTCCTTTACGGAGCTGTAATTTCTAAGCGTTTTCTCTTCGTTCCAAGCGGGACTCACTTGTACGAAGCGTAGATTTCATAATATAGGCAGCGGAAATTTTCGCGATTGGAACTGCACCTTTTAAGGGAATTCTCTTCCTTCCAAGTGGGACTCACTTGCATGAAGCGTAGTTTCTAAGATATAGAGTGGGAAACTTTTCGGATATGAAGCTGTTGTTTCTAAGCGAATTCACTACGTTCCAAGGCGGACTCACTTGTATCAGGCATAGTTCTCTATATATAGCGAGGGAAAATTTTCACGAATGGAGATGCTGTTTCTAAGCGTATTGTCTTCGTTCGAAGCGGGACTCACTTGTATGAGGCATGGTTTTCAAGATATACTCTGGGCAGTTTTTCACAATTGGAGCTGCAGTCTGTAAGCGAATTCTCTTCATTCCAAGTGGGACTCTATGGCATAGTTTTGTTGATATGGGCAGGGAAGTTTTTCGCAATTGTAGCTGCAGTTTCTAAGAGAATTCTCTTCCTTCCAAGACGGACTCTACTGTAGCAGGCGTAGGTTTTTTGATACAGGCATGGAAATTTTTCACGAACGGAGGTATAGTTTCTAAGCGAATTCCTTCGTTCAGCGTGGGAACCACTTGTAGTGGCGTATTTTTCATGATATAGCCAGGGAAAGTTTTCCTTTACGGAGCTGCTATTTTTAATCGAATTCTTTTCGTTCCAAGCGGGACTCATTTGTAGAAAGCGTAGATTTCCAGATATACGCAGGGGAAATTATTGCGATTGGAACTGCACTTTTTAAGCGATTTCTCTTCTTTCCAAGCAGGACTCACTTGCATGAAGCGTAGTTTTCAAGACATAGAGTGTGAAAGTTTTCGGAAACGGAGCTATAGTTTCTAAGCAAATTCTCTTCGTTTCATGGGTTAAACATTTGTATCAGGCATAGTGCTCTATATATAGGCAGGGAAAATTTTCGCGAATGGAGCTGCAGGTTCTCAGCGAATTCTCTTCCTTCCAAGCGGATTCACTTGTACAAAGCGTAGACTTCAAGATATAGGAAGGGGAAATTTTCGCGATTGGAACTGCACTTTTTAAGCGAATTCTCTTCGTTCCAAGCGGGACTCACTTGCATCAAGCGTAGTTTTTAAGATATAGAGTGGGAAAGTTTTCGGAAATGGAGCTATAGTTTCTAAGCGAATTCTCTTCGTTTCAAGGGTTTACTCACTTGTATCAAGCATAGTGCGCTATATATAGGCAGGGAAAATTTTCACGAATGGAGCTACAGTTTCTAAGCGAATTCTCTTCGTTTCCACTGGGAATCTATTGTAGCAGACATAGTTTTCTTTATATAGGCAGGGAAGGTATTCGCAAATGGAGCTGCACTTTCTAAGCAAATTCTCTTCGTTCCTAGCGGGATTCACTTGTAGGAAGCATAGATTTCAAGATATACGTAGGGGAAATTTTCGCGATTGGAACTGCACTTTTTAAGTGAATTTTCTTCATTCCAAGCGCGACTCTATTGTAGCAGGCGTACTTTTCAAGATATAGGCAGTGCAGGTTTTCAGGAATGGAGCTGCATTTTCTAAGCGAATTCTCTTCGTTCCTAGTGGGATTCACTTGTAGGAAATGTAGATTTCAAGATATAGAGTTGGAAAGTTTTCTGAAATGGAGCTGTTATTTCTAAGCGAATTCTATTCCTTCCAAGGGGGACTCACTTGTATCAGGCATAGTTCTCTGTATATAACCAGGGAAAATTTTCGCGAATGGATTTGCAGTTTCTAAGCGAATTCTCTTCCTTTCAAGCGGATTTACTTGTACAAAGCGTAGATTTCAAGATAAAGGCGGGGGACATTTTCGTGATTGGAACTGCACTTTCTAAGCGAATTCTCTTCGTTTCCACTGGGAATCTATTGTAGCAGACGTAGTTTTCTTTATACAGGCAGGGAAGGTTTTCGCAAACGGAGCTGCACTTTCTAAGCAAATTCTCTTCGTTCCTACGGGATTCACTTGTAGGAACTGTAGATTTCAAGATATAGGCAGGGGAAATTTTCGTGATTGGAACTGCACTTTTTAATCGGATTCTCTTCGTTCCAAGCGGGATTCCCTTGCATCAGGTGTAGTATTCAAGACATAGAGTGGGAAAGTTTTCAGAAATGGATCTGTTGTTTCTTAGCGTATTCTATTCCTTCCAACGGGAACTCACTTGTATCAGGCATAGTTCTCTGTATATTACCAGGGAAAATTTTCGCGAATGGACCTGCATTTTCTCAACGAATTCTCTTACTTCCGAGCAGGATTCAATTGTACGAAGTGTAGATTTCAAGATATAGGCAGGGGAAATTTTCGCGATTGGAACTGCACTTTTTAAGCGAATTCTCTTCCTTCCAAGTGGGACTCACTTGCAAGAGGCGTAGTTTTTAAGATATAGAGTGGGAAACTTTTCGGATATGGAGCTGTTGTTTCTAAGCGAATTCACTACGTTCCAAAGCGGACTCACTTGTATCAGGCATAGTTCTCTATATATACCCAGGGAAAATTTTCGCGAATGGAGATGCAGTTTCTAAGTAAATTGTCTTCGTTCGAAGCGGGACTCACTTGTATGAGGCATGGTTTTCAAGATATACTCTGGGCAGTTTTTCACAATTGGAGCTGCAGTCTGTAAGCGAATTCTCTTCATTCCAAGTGGGACTCTGTGGCATAGTTTTGTTGATATGGGCAGGGAAGTTTTTCGCAATTGTAGCTGCAGTTTCTAAGAGAATTCTCTTCCATCCAAGACGGACTGTACTGTAGCAGGCGTAGGAGTTTTGATACAGGCATCGAAATTTTTCACGAACGGAGCTATAGTTTCTAAGCGAATTCTCTTCATTCCGAGTGGGAACATCTTGTAGTGGCGTATTTTTCATGATATAGCCAGGGAAAGTTTTCCTTTACGGAGCTGTAATTTCTAAGCGTTTTCTCTTCGTTCCAAGCGGGACTCACTTGTACGAAGCGTAGATTTCATAATATAGGCAGCGGAAATTTTCGCGATTGGAACTGCACCTTTTAAGGGAATTCTCTTCCTTCCAAGTGGGACTCACTTGCATGAAGCGTAGTTTCTAAGATATAGAGTGGGAAACTTTTCGGATATGAAGCTGTTGTTTCTAAGCGAATTCACTACGTTCCAAGGCGGACTCACTTGTATCAGGCATAGTTCTCTATATATAGCGAGGGAAAATTTTCACGAATGGAGATGCTGTTTCTAAGCGTATTGTCTTCGTTCGAAGCGGGACTCACTTGTATGAGGCATGGTTTTCAAGATATACTCTGGGCAGTTTTTCACAATTGGAGCTGCAGTCTGTAAGCGAATTCTCTTCATTCCAAGTGGGACTCTATGGCATAGTTTTGTTGATATGGGCAGGGAAGTTTTTCGCAATTGTAGCTGCAGTTTCTAAGAGAATTCTCTTCCTTCCAAGACGGACTCTACTGTAGCAGGCGTAGGTTTTTTGATACAGGCATGGAAATTTTTCACGAACGGAGGTATAGTTTCTAAGCGAATTCCTTCGTTCAGCGTGGGAACCACTTGTAGTGGCGTATTTTTCATGATATAGCCAGGGAAAGTTTTCCTTTACGGAGCTGCTATTTTTAATCGAATTCTTTTCGTTCCAAGCGGGACTCATTTGTAGAAAGCGTAGATTTCCAGATATACGCAGGGGAAATTATTGCGATTGGAACTGCACTTTTTAAGCGATTTCTCTTCTTTCCAAGCAGGACTCACTTGCATGAAGCGTAGTTTTCAAGACATAGAGTGTGAAAGTTTTCGGAAACGGAGCTATAGTTTCTAAGCAAATTCTCTTCGTTTCATGGGTTAAACATTTGTATCAGGCATAGTGCTCTATATATAGGCAGGGAAAATTTTCGCGAATGGAGCTGCAGGTTCTCAGCGAATTCTCTTCCTTCCAAGCGGATTCACTTGTACAAAGCGTAGACTTCAAGATATAGGAAGGGGAAATTTTCGCGATTGGAACTGCACTTTTTAAGCGAATTCTCTTCGTTCCAAGCGGGACTCACTTGCATCAAGCGTAGTTTTTAAGATATAGAGTGGGAAAGTTTTCGGAAATGGAGCTATAGTTTCTAAGCGAATTCTCTTCGTTTCAAGGGTTTACTCACTTGTATCAAGCATAGTGCGCTATATATAGGCAGGGAAAATTTTCGCGAATGGAGCTACAGTTTCTAAGCGAATTCTCTTCGTTTCCACTGGGAATCTATTGTAGCAGACATAGTTTTCTTTATATAGGCAGGGAAGGTATTCGCAAATGGAGCTGCACTTTCTAAGCAAATTCTCTTCGTTCCTAGCGGGATTCACTTGTAGGAAGCATAGATTTCAAGATATACGTAGGGGAAATTTTCGCGATTGGAACTGCACTTTTTAAGTGAATTTTCTTCATTCCAAGCGCGACTCTATTGTAGCAGGCGTACTTTTCAAGATATAGGCAGTGCAGGTTTTCAGGAATGGAGCTGCATTTTCTAAGCGAATTCTCTTCGTTCCTAGTGGGATTCACTTGTAGGAAATGTAGATTTCAAGATATAGAGTTGGAAAGTTTTCTGAAATGGAGCTGTTATTTCTAAGCGAATTCTATTCCTTCCAAGGGGGACTCACTTGTATCAGGCATAGTTCTCTGTATATAACCAGGGAAAATTTTCGCGAATGGATTTGCAGTTTCTAAGCGAATTCTCTTCCTTTCAAGCGGATTTACTTGTACAAAGCATAGATTTCAAGATAAAGGCGGGGGACATTTTCGTGATTGGAACTGCACTTTCTAAGCGAATTCTCTTCGTTTCCACTGGGAATCTATTGTAGCAGACGTAGTTTTCTTTATACAGGCAGGGAAGGTTTTCGCAAACGGAGCTGCACTTTCTAAGCAAATTCTCTTCGTTCCTACGGGATTCACTTGTAGGAACTGTAGATTTCAAGATATAGGCAGGGGAAATTTCCGTGATTGGAACTGCACTTTTTAATCGGATTCTCTTCGTTCCAAGCGGGATTCCCTTGCATCAGGTGTAGTATTCAAGACATAGAGTGGGAAAGTTTTCAGAAATGGATCTGTTGTTTCTTAGCGTATTCTATTCCTTCCAACGGGAACTCACTTGTATCAGGCATAGTTCTCTGTATATTACCAGGGAAAATTTTCGCGAATGGATTTGCAGTTTCTAAGCGAATTCTCTTCCTTTCAAGCGGATTTACTTGTACAAAGCGTAGATTTCAAGATAAAGGCGGGGGACATTTTCGTGATTGGAACTGCACTTTCTAAGCGAATTCTCTTCGTTTCCACTGGGAATCTATTGTAGCAGACGTAGTTTTCTTTATACAGGCAGGGAAGGTTTTCGCAAACGGAGCTGCACTTTCTAAGCAAATTCTCTTCGTTCCTACGGGATTCACTTGTAGGAACTGTAGATTTCAAGATATAGGCAGGGGAAATTTTCGTGATTGGAACTGCACTTTTTAATCGGATTCTCTTCGTTCCAAGCGGGATTCCCTTGCATCAGGTGTAGTATTCAAGACATAGAGTGGGAAAGTTTTCAGAAATGGATCTGTTGTTTCTTAGCGTATTCTATTCCTTCCAACGGGAACTCACTTGTATCAGGCATAGTTCTCTGTATATTACCAGGGAAAATTTTCGCGAATGGACCTGCATTTTCTCAGCGAATTCTCTTACTTCCGAGCAGGATTCAATTGTACGAAGTGTAGATTTCAAGATATAGGCAGGGGAAATTTTCGCGATTGGAACTGCACTTTTTAAGCGAATTCTCTTCCTTCCAAGTGGGACTCACTTGCAAGAGGCGTAGTTTTTAAGATATAGAGTGGGAAACTTTTCGGATATGGAGCTGTTGTTTCTAAGCGAATTCACTACGTTCCAAAGCGGACTCACTTGTATCAGGCATAGTTCTCTATATATACCCAGGGAAAATTTTCGCGAATGGAGATGCAGTTTCTAAGTAAATTGTCTTCGTTCGAAGCGGGACTCACTTGTATGAGGCATGGTTTTCAAGATATACTCTGGGCAGTTTTTCACAATTGGAGCTGCAGTCTAAGCGAATTCTCTTCATTCCAAGTGGGACTCTGTGGCATAGTTTTGTTGATATGGGCAGGGAAGTTTTTCGCAATTGTAGCTGCAGTTTCTAAGAGAATTCTCTTCCATCCAAGACGGACTGTACTGTAGCAGGCGTAGGAGTTTTGATACAGGCATCGAAATTTTTCACGAACGGAGCTATAGTTTCTAAGCGAATTCTCTTCATTCCGAGTGGGAACATCTTGTAGTGGCGTATTTTTCATGATATAGCCAGGGAAAGTTTTCCTTTACGGAGCTGTAATTTCTAAGCGTTTTCTCTTCGTTCCAAGCGGGACTCACTTGTACGAAGCGTAGATTTCATAATATAGGCAGCGGAAATTTTCGTGATTGGAACTGCACCTTTTAAGGGAATTCTCTTCCTTCCAAGTGGGACTCACTTGCATGAAGCGTAGTTTCTAAGATATAGAGTGGGAAACTTTTCGGATATGAAGCTGTTGTTTCTAAGCGAATTCACTACGTTCCAAGGCGGACTCACTTGTATCAGGCATAGTTCTCTATATATAGCGAGGGAAAATTTTCACGAATGGAGATGCTGTTTCTAAGCGTATTGTCTTCGTTCGAAGCGGGACTCACTTGTATGAGGCATGGTTTTCAAGATATACTCTGGGCAGTTTTTCACAATTGGAGCTGCAGTCTGTAAGCGAATTCTCTTCATTCCAAGTGGGACTCTATGGCATAGTTTTGTTGATATGGGCAGGGAAGTTTTTCGCAATTGTAGCTGCAGTTTCTAAGAGAATTCTCTTCCTTCCAAGACGGACTCTACTGTAGCAGGCGTAGGTTTTTTGATACAGGCATGGAAATTTTTCACGAACGGAGGTATAGTTTCTAAGCGAATTCCTTCGTTCAGCGTGGGAACCACTTGTAGTGGCGTATTTTTCATGATATAGCCAGGGAAAGTTTTCCTTTACGGAGCTGCTATTTTTAATCGAATTCTTTTCGTTCCAAGCGGGACTCATTTGTAGAAAGCGTAGATTTCCAGATATACGCAGGGGAAATTATTGCGATTGGAACTGCACTTTTTAAGCGATTTCTCTTCTTTCCAAGCAGGACTCACTTGCATGAAGCGTAGTTTTCAAGACATAGAGTGTGAAAGTTTTCGGAAACAGAGCTATAGTTTCTAAGCAAATTCTCTTCGTTTCATGGGTTAAACATTTGTATCAGGCATAGTGCTCTATATATAGGCAGGGAAAATTTTCGCGAATGGAGCTGCAGGTTCTCAGCGAATTCTCTTCCTTCCAAGCGGATTCACTTGTACAAAGCGTAGACTTCAAGATATAGGAAGGGGAAATTTTCGCGATTGGAACTGCACTTTTTAAGCGAATTCTCTTCGTTCCAAGCGGGACTCACTTGCATCAAGCGTAGTTTTTAAGATATAGAGTGGGAAAGTTTTCGGAAATGGAGCTATAGTTTCTAAGCGAATTCTCTTCGTTTCAAGGGTTTACTCACTTGTATCAAGCATAGTGCGCTATATATAGGCAGGGAAAATTTTCGCGAATGGAGCTACAGTTTCTAAGCGAATTCTCTTCGTTTCCACTGGGAATCTATTGTAGCAGACATAGTTTTCTTTATATAGGCAGGGAAGGTATTCGCAAATGGAGCTGCACTTTCTAAGCAAATTCTCTTCGTTCCTAGCGGGATTCACTTGTAGGAAGCATAGATTTCAAGATATACGTAGGGGAAATTTTCGCGATTGGAACTGCACTTTTTAAGTGAATTTTCTTCATTCCAAGCGCGACTCTATTGTAGCAGGCGTACTTTTCAAGATATAGGAAGTGCAGGTTTTCAGGAATGGAGCTGCATTTTCTAAGCGAATTCTCTTCGTTCCTAGTGGGATTCACTTGTAGGAAATGTAGATTTCAAGATATAGAGTTGGAAAGTTTTCTGAAATGGAGCTGTTATTTCTAAGCGAATTCTATTCCTTCCAAGGGGGACTCACTTGTATCAGGCATAGTTCTCTGTATATAACCAGGGAAAATTTTCGCGAATGGATTTGCAGTTTCTAAGCGAATTCTCTTCCTTTCAAGCGGATTTACTTGTACAAAGCGTAGATTTCAAGATAAAGGCGGGGGACATTTTCGTGATTGGAACTGCACTTTCTAAGCGAATTCTCTTCGTTTCCACTGGGAATCTATTGTAGCAGACGTAGTTTTCTTTATACAGGCAGGGAAGGTTTTCGCAAACGGAGCTGCACTTTCTAAGCAAATTCTCTTCGTTCCTACGGGATTCACTTGTAGGAACTGTAGATTTCAAGATATAGGCAGGGGAAATTTTCGTGATTGGAACTGCACTTTTTAATCGGATTCTCTTCGTTCCAAGCGGGATTCCCTTGCATCAGGTGTAGTATTCAAGACATAGAGTGGGAAAGTTTTCAGAAATGGATCTGTTGTTTCTTAGCGTATTCTATTCCTTCCAACGGGAACTCACTTGTATCAGGCATAGTTCTCTGTATATTACCAGGGAAAATTTTCGCGAATGGACCTGCATTTTCTCAGCGAATTCTCTTACTTCCGAGCAGGATTCAATTGTACGAAGTGTAGATTTCAAGATATAGGCAGGGGAAATTTTCGCGATTGGAACTGCACTTTTTAAGCGAATTCTCTTCCTTCCAAGTGGGACTCACTTGCAAGAGGCATAGTTTTTAAGATATAGAGTGGGAAACTTTTCGGATATGGAGCTGTTGTTTCTAAGCGAATTCACTACGTTCCAAAGCGGACTCACTTGTATCAGGCATAGTTCTCTATATATACCCAGGGAAAATTTTCGCGAATGGTTATGCAGTTTCTAAGTAAATTGTCTTCGTTCGAAGCGGGACTCACTTGTACGAGGCATGGTTTTCAAGATATACTCTGGGCAGTTTTTCACAATTGGAGCTGCAGTCTGTAAGCGAATTCTCTTCATTCCAAGTGGGACTCTGTGGCATAGTTTTGTTGATATGGGCAGGGAAGTTTTTCGCAATTGTAGCTGCAGTTTCTAAGAGAATTCTCTTCCATCCAAGACGGACTGTACTGTAGCAGGCGTAGGAGTTTTGATACAGGCATCGAAATTTTTCACGAACGGAGCTATAGTTTCTAAGCGAATTCTCTTCATTCCGAGTGGGAACATCTTGTAGTGGCGTATTTTTCATGATATAGCCAGGAAAGTTTTCCTTTACGGAGCTGTAATTTCTAAGCGTTTTCTCTTCGTTCCAAGCGGGACTCACTTGTACGAAGCGTAGATTTCATAATATAGGCAGCGGAAATTTTCGCGATTGGAACTGCACCTTTTAAGGGAATTCTCTTCCTTCCAAGTGGGACTCACTTGCATGAAGCGTAGTTTCTAAGATATAGAGTGGGAAACTTTTCGGATATGAAGCTGTTGTTTCTAAGCGAATTCACTACGTTCCAAGGCGGACTCACTTGTATCAGGCATAGTTCTCTATATATAGCGAGGGAAAATTTTCACGAATGGAGATGCTGTTTCTAAGCGTATTGTCTTCGTTCGAAGCGGGACTCACTTGTATGAGGCATGGTTTTCAAGATATACTCTGGGCAGTTTTTCACAATTGGAGCTGCAGTCTGTAAGCGAATTCTCTTCATTCCAAGTGGGACTCTATGGCATAGTTTTGTTGATATGGGCAGGGAAGTTTTTCGCAATTGTAGCTGCAGTTTCTAAGAGAATTCTCTTCCTTCCAAGACGGACTCTACTGTAGCAGGCGTAGGTTTTTTGATACAGGCATGGAAATTTTTCACGAACGGAGGTATAGTTTCTAAGCGAATTCCTTCGTTCAGCGTGGGAACCACTTGTAGTGGCGTATTTTTCATGATATAGCCAGGGAAAGTTTTCCTTTACGGAGCTGCTATTTTTAATCGAATTCTTTTCGTTCCAAGCGGGACTCATTTGTAGAAAGCGTAGATTTCCAGATATACGCAGGGGAAATTATTGCGATTGGAACTGCACTTTTTAAGCGATTTCTCTTCTTTCCAAGCAGGACTCACTTGCATGAAGCGTAGTTTTCAAGACATAGAGTGTGAAAGTTTTCAGAAATGGAGCTATAGTTTCTAAGCAAATTCTCTTCGTTTCATGGGTTACACATTTGTATCAGGCATAGTGCTCTATATATAGGCAGGGAAAATTTTCGCGAATGGAGCTGCAGGTTCTCAGCGAATTCTCTTCCTTCCAAGCGGATTCACTTGTACAAAGCGTAGACTTCAAGATATAGGAAGGGGAAATTTTCGCGATTGGAACTGCACTTTTTAAGCGAATTCTCTTCGTTCCAAGCGGGACTCACTTGCATCAAGCGTAGTTTTTAAGATATAGAGTGGGAAAGTTTTCGGAAATGGAGCTATAGTTTCTAAGCGAATTCTCTTCGTTTCAAGGGTTTACTCACTTGTATCAAGCATAGTGCGCTATATATAGGCAGGGAAAATTTTCGCGAATGGAGCTACAGTTTCTAAGCGAATTCTCTTCGTTTCCACTGGGAATCTATTGTAGCAGACATAGTTTTCTTTATATAGGCAGGGAAGGTATTCGCAAATGGAGCTGCACTTTCTAAGCAAATTCTCTTCGTTCCTAGCGGGATTCACTTGTAGGAAGCATAGATTTCTAGATATACGTAGGGGAAATTTTCGCGATTGGAACTGCACTTTTTAAGTGAATTTTCTTCATTCCAAGCGCGACTCTATTGTAGCAGGCGTACTTTTCAAGATATAGGCAGTGCAGGTTTTCAGGAATGGAGCTGCATTTTCTAAGCGAATTCTCTTCGTTCCTAGTGGGATTCACTTGTAGGAAATGTAGATTTCAAGATATAGAGTTGGAAAGTTTTCTGAAATGGAGCTGTTATTTCTAAGCGAATTCTATTCCTTCCAAGGGGGACTCACTTGTATCAGGCATAGTTCTCTGTATATAACCAGGGAAAATTTTCGCGAATGGATTTGCAGTTTCTAAGCGAATTCTCTTCCTTTCAAGCGGATTTACTTGTACAAAGCGTAGATTTCAAGATAAAGGCGGGGGACATTTTCGTGATTGGAACTGCACTTTCTAAGCGAATTCTCTTCGTTTCCACTGGGAATCTATTGTAGCAGACGTAGTTTTCTTTATACAGGCAGGGAAGGTTTTCGCAAACGGAGCTGCACTTTCTAAGCAAATTCTCTTCGTTCCTATGGGATTCACTTGTAGGAACTGTAGATTTCAAGATATAGGCAGGGGAAATTTCCGTGATTGGAACTGCACTTTTTAATCGGATTCTCTTCGTTCCAAGCGGGATTCCCTTGCATCAGGTGTAGTATTCAAGACATAGAGTGGGAAAGTTTTCAGAAATGGATCTGTTGTTTCTTAGCGTATTCTATTCCTTCCAACGGGAACTCACTTGTATCAGGCATAGTTCTCTGTATATTACCAGGGAAAATTTTCGCGAATGGACCTGCATTTTCTCAGCGAATTCTCTTACTTCCGAGCAGGATTCAATTGTACGAAGTGTAGATTTCAAGATATAGGCAGGGGAAATTTTCGCGATTGGAACTGCACTTTTTAAGCGAATTCTCTTCCTTCCAAGTGGGACTCACTTGCAAGAGGCGTAGTTTTTAAGATATAGAGTGGGAAACTTTTCGGATATGGAGCTGTTTTTTCTAAGCGAATTCACTACGTTCCAAAGCGGACTCACTTGTATCAGGCATAGTTCTCTATATATAGCCAGGGAAAATTTTCGCGAATTGAGATGCAGTTTCTAAGTAAATTGTCTTCGTTCGAAGCGGGACTCACTTGTATGAGGCATGGTTTTCAAGATATACTCTGGGCAGTTTTTCACAATTGGAGCTGCAGTCTGTAAGCGAATTCTCTTCATTCCAAGTGGGACTCTGTGGCATAGTTTTGTTGATATGGGCAGGGAAGTTTTTCGCAATTGTAGCTGCAGTTTCTAAGAGAATTCTCTTCCTTCCAAGACGGACTGTACTGTAGCAGGCGTAGGAGTTTTGATACAGGCATCGAAATTTTTCACGAACGGAGCTATAGTTTCTAAGCGAATTCTCTTCATTCCGAGTGGGAACATCTTGTAGTGGCGTATTTTTCATGATATAGCCAGGAAAGTTTTCCTTTACGGAGCTGTAATTTCTAAGCGTTTTCTCTTCGTTCCAAGCGGGACTCACTTGTACGAAGCGTAGATTTCATAATATAGGCAGCGGAAATTTTCGCGATTGGAACTGCACCTTTTAAGGGAATTCTCTTCCTTCCAAGTGGGACTCACTTGCATGAAGCGTAGTTTCTAAGATATAGAGTGGGAAACTTTTCGGATATGAAGCTGTTGTTTCTAAGCGAATTCACTACGTTCCAAGGCGGACTCACTTGTATCAGGCATAGTTCTCTATATATAGCGAGGGAAAATTTTCACGAATGGAGATGCTGTTTCTAAGCGTATTGTCTTCGTTCGAAGCGGGACTCACTTGTATGAGGCATGGTTTTCAAGATATACTCTGGGCAGTTTTTCACAATTGGAGCTGCAGTCTGTAAGCGAATTCTCTTCATTCCAAGTGGGACTCTATGGCATAGTTTTGTTGATATGGGCAGGGAAGTTTTTCGCAATTGTAGCTGCAGTTTCTAAGAGAATTCTCTTCCTTCCAAGACGGACTCTACTGTAGCAGGCGTAGGTTTTTTGATACAGGCATGGAAATTTTTCACGAACGGAGGTATAGTTTCTAAGCGAATTCCTTCGTTCAGCGTGGGAACCACTTGTAGTGGCGTATTTTTCATGATATAGCCAGGGAAAGTTTTCCTTTACGGAGCTGCTATTTTTAATCGAATTCTTTTCGTTCCAAGCGGGACTCATTTGTAGAAAGCGTAGATTTCCAGATATACGCAGGGGAAATTATTGCGATTGGAACTGCACTTTTTAAGCGATTTCTCTTCTTTCCAAGCAGGACTCACTTGCATGAAGCGTAGTTTTCAAGACATAGAGTGTGAAAGTTTTCGGAAACGGAGCTATAGTTTCTAAGCAAATTCTCTTCGTTTCATGGGTTAAACATTTGTATCAGGCATAGTGCTCTATATATAGGCAGGGAAAATTTTCGCGAATGGAGCTGCAGGTTCTCAGCGAATTCTCTTCCTTCCAAGCGGATTCACTTGTACAAAGCGTAGACTTCAAGATATAGGAAGGGGAAATTTTCGCGATTGGAACTGCACTTTTTAAGCGAATTCTCTTCGTTCCAAGCGGGACTCACTTGCATCAAGCGTAGTTTTTAAGATATAGAGTGGGAAAGTTTTCGGAAATGGAGCTATAGTTTCTAAGCGAATTCTCTTCGTTTCAAGGGTTTACTCACTTGTATCAAGCATAGTGCGCTATATATAGGCAGGGAAAATTTTCGCGAATGGAGCTACAGTTTCTAAACGAATTCTCTTCGTTTCAACTGGGAATCTATTGTAGCAGACATAGTTTTCTTTATATAGGAAGGGAAGGTGTTCGCAAATGGAGCTGCATTTTCTAAGCAAATTCTCTTCGTTCCTAGCGGGATTCACTTGTAGGAAGCATAGATTTCAAGATATACGTAGGGGAAATTTTCGCGATTGGAACTGCACTTTTTAAGTGAATTTTCTTCATTCCAAGCGCGACTCTATTGTAGCAGGCGTACTTTTCAAGATATAGGCAGTGCAGGTTTTCAGGAATGGAGCTGCATTTTCTAAGCGAATTCTCTTCGTTCCTAGCGGGATTCACTTATAGGAAGTGTAGATTTCAAGATATAGAGTTGGAAAGTTTTCTGAAATGGAGCTGTTATTTCTAAGCGAATTCTATTCCTTCCAAGGGGGACTCACTTGTATCAGGCATAGTTCTCTGTATATAACCAGGGAAAATTTTCGCGAATGGATTTGCAGTTTCTAAGCGAATTCTCTTCCTTTCAAGCGGATTTACTTGTACAAAGCGTAGATTTCAAGATAAAGGCGGGGGACATTTTCGTGATTGGAACTGCACTTTCTAAGCGAATTCTCTTCGTTTCCACTGGGAATCTATTGTAGCAGACGTAGTTTTCTTTATACAGGCAGGGAAGGTTTTCGCAAACGGAGCTGCACTTTCTAAGCAAATTCTCTTCGTTCCTACGGGATTCACTTGTAGGAACTGTAGATTTCAAGATATAGGCAGGGGAAATTTCCGTGATTGGAACTGCACTTTTTAATCGGATTCTCTTCGTTCCAAGCGGGATTCCCTTGCATCAGGTGTAGTATTCAAGACATAGAGTGGGAAAGTTTTCAGAAATGGAGCTGTTGTTTCTTAGCGTATTCTATTCCTTCCAACGGGAACTCACTTGTATCAGGCATAGTTCTCTGTATATTACCAGGGAAAATTTTCGCGAATGGACCTGCATTTTCTCAGCGAATTCTCTTACTTACTTCCGAGCGGGATTCAATTGTACGAAGTGTAGATTTCAAGATATAGGCAGGGGAAATTTTCGCGATTGGAACTGCACTTTTTAAGCGAATTCTCTTCGTTCCAAGCGGGACTCACTTGATCAAGCGTAGTTTTTAAGATATAGAGTGGGAAAGTTTTCGGAAATGGAGCTATAGTTTCTAAGCGAATTCTCTTCGTTTCAAGGGTTTACTCACTTGTATCAAGCATAGTGCGCTATATATAGGCAGGGAATATTTTCGCGAATGGAGCTACAGTTTCTAAGCGAATTCTCTTCGTTTCAACTGGGAATCTATTGTAGCAGACATAGTTTTCTTTATATAGGCAGGGAAGGTATTCGCAAATGGAGCTGAACTTTCTAAGCAAATTCTCTTCGTTCCTAGCGGGATTCACTCGTAGGAAGCATAGATTTCAATATATACGTAGGGGAAATATGCGCGATTGGAACTGCACTTTTTAAGCGAATTCTCTTCCTTCCAAGTGGGACTCACTTGCAAGAGGCGTAGTTTTTAAGATATAGAGTGGGAAACTTTTCGGATATGGAGCTGTTGTTTCTAAGCGAATTCACTACGTTCCAAAGCGGACTCACTTGTATCAGGCATAGTTCTCTATATATACCCAGGGAAAATTTTCGCGAATGGTTATGCAGTTTCTAAGTATATTGTCTTCGTTCGAAGCGGGACTCACTTGTATGAGGCATGGTTTTCAAGATATACTCTGGGCAGTTTTTCACAATTGGAGCTGCAGTCTGTAAGCGAATTCTCTTCATTCCAAGTGGGACTCTGTGGCATAGTTTTGTTGATATGGGCAGGGAAGTTTTTCGCAATTGTAGCTGCAGTTTCTAAGAGAATTCTCTTCCTTCCAAGACAGACTGTAATGTAGCAGGCGTAGGAGTTTTGATACAGGCATCGAAATTTTTCACGAACGGAGCTATAGTTTCTAAGCGAATTCTCTTCATTCCGAGTGGGAACCACTTGTAGTGGCGTATTTTTCATGATATAGCCAGGGAAAGTTTTCCTTTATGGAGCTGCAATTTCTAAGCGAATTCTCTTCGTTCCTAGCGGGATTCACTTGTAGGAAGTGTAGATTTCAAGATATAGAGTTGGAAAGTTTTCTGAAATGGAGCTGTTATTTCTAAGCGAATTCTATTCCTTCCAAGGGGGACTCACTTGTATCAGGCATAGTTCTCTGTATATAACCAGGGAAAATTTTCGCGAATGGATTTGCAGTTTCTAAGCGAATTCTCTTCCTTTCAAGCGGATTTACTTGTACAAAGCGTAGATTTCAAGATAAAGGCGGGGGACATTTTCATGATTGGAACTGCACTTTCTAAGCGAATTCTCTTCGTTTCCACTGGGAATCTATTGTAGCAGACGTAGTTTTCTTTATACAGGCAGGGATGGTTTTCGCAAACGGAGCTGCACTTTCTAAGCAAATTCTCTTCGTTCCTACGGGATTAACTTGTAGGAACTGTAGATTTCAAGATATAGGCAGGGGAAATTTTCGTGATTGGAACTGCACTTTTTAATCGGATTCTCTTCGTTCCAAGCGGGATTCCCTTGCAGCAGGTGTAGTATTCAAGACATAGAGTGGGAAAGTTTTCAGAAATTGAGCTATTGTTTCTTAGCGTATTCTATTCCTTCCAACGGGAACTCACTTGTATCAGGCATAGTTCTCTGTATATTACCAGGGAAAATTTTCGCGAATGGACCTGCATTTTCTCAGCGAATTCTCTTACTTCCGAGCGGGATTCAATTGTACGAAGTGTAGATTTCAAGATATAGGCAGGGGAAATTTTCGCGATTGGAACTGCACTTTTTAAGCAAATTCTCTTCCTTCCAAGTGGGACTCACTTGCAAGAGGCGTAGTTTCTAAGATATAGAGTGGGAAACTTTTCGGATATGAAGCTGTTGTTTCTAAGCGAATTCACTACGTTCCAAGGCGGACTCACTTGTATCAGGCATAGTTCTCTATATATAGCGAGGGAAAATTTTCACGAATGGAGATGCTGTTTCTAAGCGTATTGTCTTCGTTCGAAGCGGGACTCACTTGTATGAGGCATGGTTTTCAAGATATACTCTGGGCAGTTTTTCACAATTGGAGCTGCAGTCTGTAAGCGAATTCTCTTCATTCCAAGTGGGACTCTATGGCATAGTTTTGTTGATATGGGCAGGGAAGTTTTTCGCAATTGTAGCTGCAGTTTCTAAGAGAATTCTCTTCCTTCCAAGACGGACTCTACTGTAGCAGGCGTAGGTTTTTTGATACAGGCGTGGAAATTTTTCACGAACGGAGTTATAGTTTCTAAGCGAATTCCTTCGTTCAGCGTGGGAACCACTTGTAGTGGCGTATTTTTCATGATATAGCCAGGGAAAGTTTTCCTTTACGGAGCTGCTATTTTTAATCGAATTCTTTTCGTTCCAAGCGGGACTCATTTGTAGAAAGCGTAGATTTCCAGATATACGCAGGGGAAATTATTGCGATTGGAACTGCACTTTTTAAGCGATTTCTCTTCTTTCCAAGCAGGACTCACTTGCATGAAGCGTAGTTTTCAAGACATAGAGTGTGAAAGTTTTCGGAAATGGAGCTATAGTTTCTAAGCAAATTCTCTTCGTTTCATGGGTTACACATTTGTATCAGGCATAGTGCTCTATATATAGGCAGGGAAAATTTTCGCGAATGGAGCTGCAGGTTCTCAGCGAATTCTCTTCCTTCCAAGCGGATTCACTTGTACAAAGCGTAGACTTCAAGATATAGGAAGGGGAAATTTTCGCGATTGGAACTGCACTTTTTAAGCGAATTCTCTTCGTTCCAAGCAGGACTCACTTGCATCAAGCGTAGTTTTTAAGATATAGAGTGGGAAAGTTTTCGGAAATGGAGCTATAGTTTCTAAGCGAATTCTCTTCGTTTCAAGGGTTTACTCACTTGTATCAAGCATAGTGCGCTATATATAGGCAGGGAAAATTTTCGCGAATGGAGCTACAGTTTCTAAGCGAATTCTCTTCGTTTCAACTGGGAATCTATTGTAGCAGACATAGTTTTCTTTATATAGGCAGGGAAGGTATTCGCAAATGGAGCTGCACTTTCTAAGCAAATTCTCTTTGTTCCTAGCGGGATTCACTTGTAGGAAGCATAGATTTCAAGATATACGTAGGGGAAATTTTCGCGATTGGAACTGCACTTTTTAAGTGAATTTTCTTCATTCCAAGCGCGACTCTATTGTAGCAGGCGTACTTTTCAAGATATAGGCAGTGCAGGTTTTCAGGAATGGAGCTGCATTTTCTAAGCGAATTCTCTTCGTTCCTAGCGGGATTCACTTGTAGGAAGTGTAGATTTCAAGATATAGAGTTGGAAAGTTTTCTGAAATGGAGCTGTTATTTCTAAGCGAATTCTATTCCTTCCAAGGGGGACTCACTTGTATCCGGCATAGTTCTCTGTATATAACCAGGGAAAATTTTCGCGAATGGATTTGCAGTTTCTAAGCGAATTCTCTTCCTTTCAAGCGGATTTACTTGTACAAAGCGTAGATTTCAAGATAAAGGCGGGGGACATTTTCGTGAGTGGAACTGCACTTTCTAAGCGAATTCTCTTCGTTTCCACTGGGAATCTATTGTTGCAGACGTAGTGTTCTTTATACAGGCAGGGAAGGTTTTCGCAAACGGAGCTGCACTTTCTAAGCAAATTCTCTTCGTTCCTACGGGATTCACTTGTAGGAACTGTAGATTTCAAGATATAGGCAGGGGAAATTTCCGTGATTGGAACTGCACTTTTTAATCGGATTCTCTTCGTTCCAAGCGGGATTCCCTTGCATCAGGTGTAGTATTCAAGACATAGAGTGGGAAAGTTTTCAGAAATGGAGCTGTTGTTTCTTAGCGTATTCTATTCCTTCCAACGGGAACTCACTTGTATCAGGCATAGTTCTCTGTATATTACCAGGGAAAATTTTCGCGAATGGACCTGCATTTTCTCAGCGAATTCTCTTACTTCCGAGCGGGATTCAATTGTACGAAGTGTAGATTTCAAGATATAGGCAGGGGAAATTTTCGCGATTGGAACTGCACTTTTTAAGCGAATTCTCTTCCTTCCAAGTGGGACTCACTTGCAAGAGGCGTAGTTTTTAAGATATAGAGTGGGAAACTTTTCGGATATGGAGCTGTTGTTTCTAAGCGAATTCACTACGTTCCAAGGCGGACTCACTTGTATCAGGCATAGTTCTCTATATATAGCGAGGGAAAATTTTCACGAATGGAGATGCTGTTTCTAAGCGTATTGTCTTCGTTCGAAGCGGGACTCACTTGTATGAGGCATGGTTTTCAAGATATACTCTGGGCAGTTTTTCACAATTGGAGCTGCAGTCTGTAAGCGAATTCTCTTCATTCCAAGTGGGACTCTGTGGCATAGTTTTGTTGATATGGGCAGGGAAGTTTTTCGCAATTGTAGCTGCAGTTCCTAAGAGAATTCTCTTCCTTCCAAGACGGACTGTACTGTAGCAGGCGTAGGAGTTTTGATACAGGCATCGAAATTTTTCACGAACGGAGCTATAGTTTCTAAGCGAATTCTCTTCATTCCGAGTGGGAACCACTTGTAGTGGCGTATTTTTCATGATATAGCCAGGGAAAGTTTTCCTTTACGGAGCTGCAATTTCTAAGCGAATTCTCTTCGTTCCAAGCGGGACTCACTTGTACGAAGCGTAGATTTCATAATATAGGCAGCGGAAATGTTCGCGATTGGAACTGCACTTTTTAAGGGAATTCTCTTCCTTCCAAGTGGGACTCACTTGCATGAAGCGTAGTTTCTAAGATATAGAGTGGGAAACTTTTCGGATATGGAGCTGTTGTTTCTAAGCGAATTCACTACGTTCCAAGGCGGACTCACTTGTATCAGGCATAGTTCTCTATATATAGCGAGGGAAAATTTTCACGAATGGAGATGCTGTTTCTAAGCGTATTGTCTTCGTTCGAAGCGGGACTCACTTGTATGAGGCATGGTTTTCAAGATATACTCTGGGCAGTTTTTCACAATTGGAGCTGCAGTCTGTAAGCGAATTCTCTTCATTCCAAGTGGGACTCTGTGGCATAGTTTTGTTGACATGGGCAGGGAAGTTTTTCGCAATTGTAGCTGCAGTTTCTAAGAGAATTCTCTTCCTTCCAAGACGGACTGTACTGTAGCAGGCGTAGGAGTTTTGATACAGGCATCGAAATTTTTCACGAACGGAGCTATAGTTTCTAAGCGAATTCTCTTCATTCCGAGTGGGAACATCTTGTAGTGGCGTATTTTTCATGATATAGCCAGGGAAAGTTTTCCTTTACGGAGCTGTAATTTCTAAGCGAATTCTCTTCGTTCCAAGCGGGACTCACTTGTACGAAGCGTAGATTTCATAATATAGGCAGCGGAAATTTTCGCGATTGGAACTGCACCTTTTAAGGGAATTCTCTTCCTTCCAAGTGGGACTCACTTGCATGAAGCGTAGTTTCTAAGATATAGAGTGGGAAACTTTTCGGATATGAAGCTGTTGTTTCTAAGCGAATTCACTACGTTCCAAGGCGGACTCACTTGTATCAGGCATAGTTCTCTATATATAGCGAGGGAAAATTTTCACGAATGGAGATGCTGTTTCTAAGCGTATTGTCTTCGTTCGAAGCGGGACTCACTTGTATGAGGCATGGTTTTCAAGATATACTCTGGGCAGTTTTTCACAATTGGAGCTGCAGTCTGTAAGCGAATTCTCTTCATTCCAAGTGGGACTCTATGGCATAGTTTTGTTGATATGGGCAGGGAAGTTTTTCGCAATTGTAGCTGCAGTTTCTAAGAGAATTCTCTTCCTTCTAAGACGGACTCTACTGTAGCAGGCGTAGGTTTTTTGATACAGGCATGGAAATTTTTCACGAACGGAGGTGTAGTTTCTAAGCGAATTCCTTCGTTCAGCGTGGGAACCACTTGTAGTGGCGTATTTTTCATGATATAGCCAGGGAAAGTTTTCCTTTACGGAGCTGCTATTTTTAATCGAATTCTTTTCGTTGCAAGCGGGACTCATTTGTAGAAAGCGTAGATTTCCAGATATACGCAGGGGAAATTATTGCGATTGGAACTGCACTTTTTAAGCGATTTCTCTTCTTTCCAAGCAGGACTCACTTGCATGAAGCGTAGTTTTCAAGACATAGAGTGTGAAAGTTTTCGGAAACGGAGCTATAGTTTCTAAGCAAATTCTCTTCGTTTCATGGGTTACACATTTGTATCAGGCATAGTGCTCTATATATAGGCAGGGAAAATTTTCGCGAATGGAGCTGAAGGTTCTCAGCGAATTCTCTTCCTTCCAAGCGGATTCACTTGTACAAAGCGTAGACTTCAAGATATAGGAAGGGGAAATTTTCGCGATTGGAACTGCACTTTTTAAGCGAATTCTCTTCGTTCCAAGCGGGACTCACTTGCATCAAGCGTAGTTTTTAAGATATAGAGTGGGAAAGTTTTTGGAAATGGAGCTATAGTTTCTAAGCGAATTCTCTTCGTTTCAAGGGTTTACTCACTTGTATCAAGCATAGTGCGCTATATATAGGCAGGGAAATTTTCGCGAATGGAGCTACAGTTTCTAAGCGAATTCTCTTCGTTTCCACTGGGAATCTATTGTAGCAGACATAGTTTTCTTTATAAAGGCAGGGAAGGTATTCGCAAATGGAGCTGCACTTTCTAAGCAAATTCTCTTCGTTCCTAGCGGGATTCACTTGTAGGAAGCATAGATTTCAAGATATACGTAGGGGAAATTTTCGCGATTGGAACTGCACTTTTTAAGTGAATTTTCTTCATTCCAAGCGCGACTCTATTGTAGCAGGCGTACTTTTCAAGATATAGGCAGTGCAGGTTTTCAGGAATGGAGCTGCATTTTCTAAGCGAATTCTCTTCGTTCCTAGTGGGATTCACTTGTAGGAAATGTAGATTTCAAGATATAGAGTTGGAAAGTTTTCTGAAATGGAGCTGTTATTTCTAAGCGAATTCTATTCCTTCCAAGGGGGACTCACTTGTATCAAGCATAGTTCTCTGTATATAACCAGGGAAAATTTTCGCGAATGGATTTGCAGTTTCTAAGCGAATTCTCTTCCTTTCAAGCGGATTTACTTGTACAAAGCGTAGATTTCAAGATAAAGGCGGGGGACATTTTCGTGATTGGAACTGCACTTTCTAAGCGAATTCTCTTCGTTTCCACTGGGAATCTATTGTAGCAGACGTAGTTTTTTTTATACAGGCAGGGAAGGTTTTCGCAAACGGAGCTGCACTTTCTAAGCAAATTCTCTTCGTTCCTACGGGATTCACTTGTAGGAACTGTAGATTTCAAGATATAGGCAGGGGAAATTTTCGTGATTGGAACTGCACTTTTTAATCGGATTCTCTTCGTTCCAAGCGGGATTCCCTTGCATCAGGGTAGTATTCAAGACATAGAGTGGGAAAGTTTTCAGAAATGGAGCTGTTGTTTCTTAGCGTATTCTATTCCTTCCAACGGGAACTCACTTGTATCAGGCATAGTTCTCTGTATATTACCAGGGAAAATTTTCGCGAATGGACCTGCATTTTCTCAGCGAATTCTCTTACTTCCGAGCAGGATTCAATTGTACGAAGTGTAGATTTCAAGATATAGGCAGGGGAAATTTTCGCGATTGGAACTGCACTTTTTAAGCGAATTCTCTTCCTTCCAAGTGGGACTCACTTGCAAGAGGCGTAGTTTTTAAGATATAGAGTGGGAAACTTTTCGGATATGGAGCTGTTGTTTCTAAGCGAATTCACTACGTTCCAAAGCAGACTCACTTGTATCAGGCATAGTTCTCTATATATACCCAGGGAAAATTTTCGCGAATGGAGATGCAGTTTCTAAGTAAATTGTCTTCGTTCGAAGCGGGACTCACTTGTATGAGGCATGGTTTTCAAGATATACTCTAGGCAGTTTTTCAAAATTGGAGCTGCAGTCTGTAAGCGAATTCTCTTCATTCCAAGTGGGACTCTGTGGCATAGTTTTGTTGATATGGGCAGGGAAGTTTTTCGCAATTGTAGCTGCAGTTTCTAAGAGAATTCTCTTCCTTCCAAGACGGACTGTACTGTAGCAGGCGTAGGAGTTTTGATACAGGCATCGAAATTTTTCACGAACGGAGCTATAGGTTCTAAGCGAATTCTCTTCATTCCGAGTGGGAACCACTTGTAGTGGCGTATTTTTCATGATATAGCCAGGGAAAGTTTTCCTTTACGGAGCTGCAATTTCTAAGCGAATTCTCTTCGTTCCTAGCGGGATTCACTTGTAGGAAGTGTAGATTTCAAGATATAGAGTTGGAAAGTTTTCTGAAATGGAGCTGTTATTTCTAAGCGAATTCTATTCCTTCCAAGGGGGACTCACTTGTATCAGGCATAGTTCTCTGTATATAACCAGGGAAAATTTTCGCGAATGGATTTGCAGTTTCTAAGCGAATTCTCTTCCTTTCAAGCGGATTTACTTGTACAAAGCGTAGATTTCAAGATAAAGGCGGGGGACATTTTCGTGATTGGAACTGCACTTTCTAAGCGAATTCTCTTCGTTTCCACTGGGAATCTATTGTTGCAGACGTAGTTTTCTTTATACAGGCAGGGAAGGTTTTCGCAAACGGAGCTGCACTTTCTAAGCAAATTCTCTTCGTTCCTACGGGATTCACTTGTAGGAACTGTAGATTTCAAGATATAGGCAGGGGAAATTTTCGTGATTGGAACTGCACTTTTTAATCGGATTCTCTTCGTTCCAAGCGGGATTCCCTTGCATCAGGTGTAGTATTCAAGACATAGAGTGGGAAAGTTTTCAGAAATGGAGCTATTGTTTCTTAGCGTATTCTATTCCTTCCAATGGTAACTCAATGGTATCAGGCATAGTTCTCTGTATATTACCAGGGAAAATTTTCGCGAATGGACCTGCATTTTCTCAGCGAATTCTCTTACTTCCGAGCGGGATTCAATTGTACGAAGTGTAGATTTCAAGATATAGGCAGGGGAAATTTTCGCGATTGGAACTGCACTTTTTAAGCGAATTCTCTTCCTTCCAAGTGGGACTCACTTGCAAGAGGCGTAGTTTTTAAGATATAGAGTGGGAAACTTTTCGGATATGGAGCTGTTGTTTCTAAGCGAATTCACTACGTTCCAAAGCGGACTCACTTGTATCAGGCATAGTTCTCTATATATACCCAGGGAAATTTTTCGCGAATGGAGATGCAGTTTCTAAGTAAATTGTCTTCGTTCGAAGCGGGACTCACTTGTATGAGGCATGGTTTTCAAGATATACTCTGGGCAGTTTTTCACAATTGGAGCTGCAGTCTGTAAGCGAATTCTCTTCATTCCAAGTGGGACTCTGTGGCATAGTTTTGTTGATATGGGCAGGGAAGTTTTTCGCAATTGTAGCTGCAGTTTCTAAGAGAATTCTCTTCCTTCCAAGACGGACTGTACTGTAGCAGGCGTAGGAGTTTTGATACAGGCATCGAAATTTTTCACGAACGGAGCTATAGTTTCTAAGCGAATTCTCTTCATTCCGAGTGGGAACCACTTGTAGTGGCGTATTTTTCATGATATAGCCAGGGAAAGTTTTCCTTTACGGAGCTGCAATTTCTAAGCGAATTCTCTTCGTTCCAAGCGGGACTCACTTGTACGAAGCGTAGATTTCATAATATAGGCAGCGGAAATTTTCGCGATTGGAACTGCACTTTTTAAGGGAATTCTCCTCCTTCCAAGTGGGACTCACTTGCATGAAGCGTAGTTTCTAAGATATAGAGTGGGAAACTTTTCGGATATGGAGCTGTTGTTTCTAAGCGAATTCACTACGTTCCAAGGCGGACTCACTTGTATCAGGCATAGTTCTCTATATATAGCGAGGGAAAATTTTCACGAATGGAGATGCTGTTTCTAAGCGTATTGTCTTCGTGCGAAGCGGGACTCACTTGTACGAGGCATGGTTTTCAAGATATACTCTGGGCAGTTTTTCACAATTGGAGCTGCAGTCTGTAAGCGAATTCTCTTCATTCCAAGTGGGACTCTGTGGCATAGTTTTGTTGATATGGGCAGGGAAGTTTTTCGCAATTGTAGCTGCAGTTTCTAAGAGAATTCTCTTCCTTCCAAGACGGACTCTACTGTAGCAGGCGTAGGTTTTTTGATACAGGCATGGAAATTTTTCACGAACGGAAGTATAGTTTCTAAGCGAATTCCTTCGTTCCGCGTGGGAACCACTTGTAGTGGCGTATTTTTCATGATATAGCCAGGGAAAGTTTTCCTTTACGGAGCTGCTATTTTTAATCGAATTCTTTTCGTTCCAAGCGGGACTCATTTGTAGAAAGCGTAGATTTCCAGATATACGCAGGGGAAATTATTGCGATTGGAACTGCACTTTTTAAGCGATTTCTCTTCTTTCCAAGCAGGACTCACTTGCATGAAGCGTAGTTTTCAAGACATAGAGTGTGAAAGTTTTCGGAAATGGAGCTATAGTTTCTAAGCAAATTCTCTTCGTTTCATGGGTTACACATTTGTATAAGGCATAGTGCTCTATATATAGGCAGGGAAAATTTTCGCGAATGGAGCTGCAGGTTCTCAGCGAATTCTCTTCCTTCCAAGCGGATTCACTTGTACAAAGCGTAGACTTCAAGATATAGGAAGGGGAAATTTTCGCGATTGGAACTGCACTTTTTAAGCGAATTCTCTTCGTTCCAAGCGGGACTCACTTGCATCAAGCGTAGTTTTTAAGATATAGAGTGGGAAAGTTTTCGGAAATGGAGCTATAGTTTCTAAGCGAATTCTCTTCGTTTCAAGGGTTTACTCACTTGTATCAAGCATAGTGCGCTATATATAGGCAGGGAAAATTTTCGCGAATGGAGCTACAGTTTCTAAGCGAATTCTCTTCGTTTCCACTGGGAATCTATTGTAGCAGACATAGTTTTCTTTATATAGGCAGGGAAGGTATTCGCAAATGGAGCTGCACTTTCTAAGCAAATTCTCTTCGTTCCTAGTGGGATTCACTTGTAGGAAGCATAGATTTCAAGATATACGTAGGGGAAATTTTCGCGATTGGAACTGCACTTTTTAAGTGAATTTTCTTCATTCCAAGCGCGACTCTATTGTAGCAGGCGTACTTTTCAAGATATAGGCAGTGCAGGTTTTCAGGAATGGAGCTGCATTTTCTAAGCGAATTCTCTTCGTTCCTAGCGGGATTCACTTGTAGGAAGTGTAGATTTCAAGATATAGAGTTGGAAAGTTTTCTGAAATGGAGCTGTTATTTCTAAGCGAATTCTATTCCTTCCAAGGGGGACTCACTTGTATCAGGCATAGTTCTCTGTATATAACCAGGGAAAATTTTCGCGAATGGATTTGCAGTTTCTAAGCGAATTCTCTTCCTTTCAAGCGGATTTACTTGTACAAAGCGTAGATTTCAAGATAAAGGCGGGGGACATTTTCGTGATTGGAACTGCACTTTCTAAGCGAATTCTCTTCGTTTCCACTGGGAATCTATTGTAGCAGACGTAGTTTTCTTTATACAGGCAGGGAAGGTTTTCGCAAACGGAGCTGCACTTTCTAAGCAAATTCTCTTCGTTCCTACGGGATTCACTTGTAGGAACTGTAGATTTCAAGATATAGGCAGGGGAAATTTTCGTGATTGGAACTGCACTTTTTAATCGGATTCTCTTCGTTCCAAGCGGGATTCCCTTGCATCAGGGTAGTATTCAAGACATAGAGTGGGAAAGTTTTCAGAAATGGAGCTGTTGTTTCTTAGCGTATTCTATTCCTTCCAACGGGAACTCACTTGTATCAGGCATAGTTCTCTGTATATTACCAGGGAAAATTTTCGCGAATGGACCTGCATTTTCTCAGCGAATTCTCTTACTTCCGAGCAGGATTCAATTGTACGAAGTGTAGATTTCAAGATATAGGCAGGGGAAATTTTCGCGATTGGAACTGCACTTTTTAAGCGAATTCTCTTCCTTCCAAGTGGGACTCACTTGCAAGAGGCGTAGTTTTTAAGATATAGAGTGGGAAACTTTTCGGATATGGAGCTGTTGTTTCTAAGCGAATTCACTACGTTCCAAAGCGGACTCACTTGTATCAGGCATAGTTCTCTATATATACCCAGGGAAAATTTTCGCGAATGGAGATGCAGTTTCTAAGTAAATTGTCTTCGTTCGAAGCGGGACTCACTTGTATGAGGCATGGTTTTCAAGATATACTCTAGGCAGTTTTTCAAAATTGGAGCTGCAGTCTGTAAGCGAATTCTCTTCATTCCAAGTGGGACTCTGTGGCATAGTTTTGTTGATATGGGCAGGGAAGTTTTTCGCAATTGTAGCTGCAGTTTCTAAGAGAATTCTCTTCCTTCCAAGACGGACTGTACTGTAGCAGGCGTAGGAGTTTTGATACAGGCATCGAAATTTTTCACGAACGGAGCTATAGGTTCTAAGCGAATTCTCTTCATTCCGAGTGGGAACCACTTGTAGTGGCGTATTTTTCATGATATAGCCAGGGAAAGTTTTCCTTTACGGAGCTGCAATTTCTAAGCGAATTCTCTTCGTTCCTAGCGGGATTCACTTGTAGGAAGTGTAGATTTCAAGATATAGAGTTGGAAAGTTTTCTGAAATGGAGCTGTTATTTCTAAGCGAATTCTATTCCTTCCAAGGGGGACTCACTTGTATCAGGCATAGTTCTCTGTATATAACCAGGGAAAATTTTCGCGAATGGATTTGCAGTTTCTAAGCGAATTCTCTTCCTTTCAAGCGGATTTACTTGTACAAAGCGTAGATTTCAAGATAAAGGCGGGGGACATTTTCGTGATTGGAACTGCACTTTCTAAGCGAATTCTCTTCGTTTCCACTGGGAATCTATTGTTGCAGACGTAGTTTTCTTTATACAGGCAGGGAAGGTTTTCGCAAACGGAGCTGCACTTTCTAAGCAAATTCTCTTCGTTCCTACGGGATTCACTTGTAGGAACTGTAGATTTCAAGATATAGGCAGGGGAAATTTTCGTGATTGGAACTGCACTTTTTAATCGGATTCTCTTCGTTCCAAGCGGGATTCCCTTGCATCAGGTGTAGTATTCAAGACATAGAGTGGGAAAGTTTTCAGAAATGGAGCTATTGTTTCTTAGCGTATTCTATTCCTTCCAATGGTAACTCAATGGTATCAGGCATAGTTCTCTGTATATTACCAGGGAAAATTTTCGCGAATGGACCTGCATTTTCTCAGCGAATTCTCTTACTTCCGAGCGGGATTCAATTGTACGAAGTGTAGATTTCAAGATATAGGCAGGGGAAATTTTCGCGATTGGAACTGCACTTTTTAAGCGAATTCTCTTCCTTCCAAGTGGGACTCACTTGCAAGAGGCGTAGTTTTTAAGATATAGAGTGGGAAACTTTTCGGATATGGAGCTGTTGTTTCTAAGCGAATTCACTACGTTCCAAAGCGGACTCACTTGTATCAGGCATAGTTCTCTATATATACCCAGGGAAATTTTTCGCGAATGGAGATGCAGTTTCTAAGTAAATTGTCTTCGTTCGAAGCGGGACTCACTTGTATGAGGCATGGTTTTCAAGATATACTCTGGGCAGTTTTTCACAATTGGAGCTGCAGTCTGTAAGCGAATTCTCTTCATTCCAAGTGGGACTCTGTGGCATAGTTTTGTTGATATGGGCAGGGAAGTTTTTCGCAATTGTAGCTGCAGTTTCTAAGAGAATTCTCTTCCTTCCAAGACGGACTGTACTGTAGCAGGCGTAGGAGTTTTGATACAGGCATCGAAATTTTTCACGAACGGAGCTATAGGTTCTAAGCGAATTCTCTTCATTCCGAGTGGGAACCACTTGTAGTGGCGTATTTTTCATGATATACCCAGGGAAAGTTTTCCTTTACGGAGCTGCAATTTCTAAGCGAATTCTCTTCGTTCCAAGCGGGACTCACTTGTACGAAGCGTAGATTTCATAATATAGGCAGCAGAAATTTTCGCGATTGGAACTGCACTTTTTAAGGGAATTCTCTTCCTTCCAAGTGGGACTCACTTGCATGAAGCGTAGTTTCTAAGATATAGAGTGGGAAACTTTTCGGATATGGAGCTGTTGTTTCTAAGCGAATTCACTACGTTCCAAGGCGGACTCACTTGTATCAGGCATAGTTCTCTATATATAGCGAGGGAAAATTTTCACGAATGGAGATGCTGTTTCTAAGCGTATTGTCTTCGTGCGAAGCGGGACTCACTTGTACGAGGCATGGTTTTCAAGATATACTCTGGGCAGTTTTTCACAATTGGAGCTGCAGTCTGTAAGCGAATTCTCTTCATTCCAAGTGGGACTCTGTGGCATAGTTTTGTTGATATGGGCAGGGAAGTTTTTCGCAATTGTAGCTGCAGTTTCTAAGAGAATTCTCTTCCTTCCAAGACGGACTGTACTGTAGCAGGCGTAGGAGTTTTGATACAGGCATCGAAATTTTTCACGAACGGAGCTATAGTTTCTAAGCGAATTCTCTTCATTCCGAGTGGGAACATCTTGTAGTGGCGTATTTTTCATGATATAGCCAGGGAAAGTTTTCCTTTACGGAGCTGCAATTTCTAAGCGAATTCTCTTCGTTCCAAGCGGGACTCACTTGTACGAAGCGTAGATTTCATAATATAGGCAGCGGAAATTTTCGCGATTGGAACTGCACTTTTTAAGGGAATTCTCTTCCTTCCAAGTGGGACTCACTTGCATGAAGCGTAGTTTCTAAGATATAGAGTGGGAAACTTTTCGGATATGGAGCTGTTGTTTCTAAGCGAATTCACTACGTTCCAAGGCGGACTCACTTGTATCAGGCATAGTTCTCTATATATAGCGAGGGAAAATTTTCACGAATGGAGATGCTGTTTCTAAGCGTATTGTCTTCGTTCGAAGCGGGACTCACTTGTATGAGGCATGGTTTTCAAGATATACTCTGGGCAGTTTTTCACAATTGGAGCTGCAGTCTGTAAGCGAATTCTCTTCATTCCAAGTGGGACTCTGTGGCATAGTTTTGTTGATATGGGCAGGGAAGTTTTTCGCAATTGTAGCTGCAGTTTCTAAGAGAATTCTCTTCCTTCCAAGACGGACTCTACTGTAGCAGGCGTAGGTTTTTTGATACAGGCATGGAAATTTTTCACGAACGGAAGTATAGTTTCTAAGCGAATTCCTTCGTTCCGCGTGGGAACCACTTGTAGTGGCGTATTTTTCATGATATAGCCAGGGAAAGTTTTCCTTTACGGAGCTGCTATTTTTAATCGAATTCTTTTCGTTCCAAGCGGGACTCATTTGTAGAAAGCGTAGATTTCCAGATATACGCAGGGGAAATTATTGCGATTGGAACTGCACTTTTTAAGCGATTTCTCTTCTTTCCAAGCAGGACTCACTTGCATGAAGCGTAGTTTTCAAGACATAGAGTGTGAAAGTTTTCGGAAATGGAGCTATAGTTTCTAAGCAAATTCTCTTCGTTTCATGGGTTACACATTTG
Organism: Rattus norvegicus; assembly: GCF_036323735.1. Taxonomy (NCBI): domain Eukaryota; kingdom Metazoa; phylum Chordata; class Mammalia; order Rodentia; family Muridae; genus Rattus; species Rattus norvegicus. Next base: position 26,359,177 of record NC_086038.1, on the reverse strand, counting down.
TATAAGGCATAGTGCTCTATATATAGGCAGGGAAAATTTTCGCGAATGGAGCTGCAGGTTCTCAGCGAATTCTCTTCCTTCCAAGCGGATTCACTTGTACAAAGCGTAGAATTCAAGATATAGGAAGGGGAAATTTTCGCGATTGGAACTGCACTTTTTAAGCGAATTCTCTTCGTTCCAAGCGGGACTCACTTGCATCAAGCGTAGTTTTTAAGATATAGAGTGGGAAAGTTTTCGGAAATGGAGCTATAGTTTCTAAGCGAATTCTCTTCGTTTCAAGGGTTTACTCACTTGTATCAAGCATAGTGCGCTATATATAGGCAGGGAAAATTTTCGCGAATGGAGCTACAGTTTCTAAGCGAATTCTCTTCGTTTCCACTGGGAATCTATTGTAGCAGACATAGTTTTCTTTATATAGGCAGTGAAGGTATTCGCAAATGGAGCTGCACTTTCTAAGCAAATTCTCTTCGTTCCTAGTGGGATTCACTTGTAGGAAGCATAGATTTCAAGATATACGTAGGGGAAATTTTCGCGATTGGAACTGCACTTTTTAAGTGAATTTTCTTCATTCCAAGCGCGACTCTATTGTAGCAGGCGTACTTTTCAAGATATAGGCAGTGCAGGTTTTCAGGAATGGAGCTGCATTTTCTAAGCGAATTCTCTTCGTTCCTAGCGGGATTCACTTGTAGGAAGTGTAGATTTCAAGATATAGAGTTGGAAAGTTTTCTGAAATGGAGCTGTTATTTCTAAGCGAATTCTATTTTTTCCAAGGGGGACTCACTTGTATCCGGCATAGTTCTCTGTATATAACCAGGGAAAATTTTCGCGAATGGATTTGCAGTTTCTAAGCGAATTCTCTTCCTTTCAAGCGGATTTACTTGTACAAAGCGTAGATTTCAAGATAAAGGCGGGGGACATTTTCGTGATTGGAACTGCACTTTCTAAGCGAATTCTCTTCGTTTCCACTGGGAATCTATTGTAGCAGACGTAGTTTTCTTTATACAGGCAGGGAAGGTTTTCGCAAACGGAGCTGCACTTTCTAAGCAAATTCTCTTCGTTCCTACGGGATTCACTTGTAGGAACTGTAGATTTCAAGATATAGGCAGGGGAAATTTTCGTGATTGGAACTGCACTTTTTAATCGGATTCTCTTCGTTCCAAGCGGGATTCCCTTGCATCAGGTGTAGTATTCAAGACATAGAGTGGGAAAGTTTTCAGAAATGGAGCTATTGTTTCTTAGCGTATTCTATTCCTTCCAACGGGAACTCACTTGTATCAGGCATAGTTCTCTGTATATTACCAGGGAAAATTTTCGCGAATGGACCTGCATTTTCTCAGCGAATTCTCTTACTTCCGAGCGGGATTCAATTGTACGAAGTGTAGATTTCAAGATATAGGCAGGGGAAATTTTCGCGATTGGAACTGCACTTTTTAAGCGAATTCTCTTCCTTCCAAGTGGGACTCACTTGCAAGAGGCGTAGTTTTTAAGATATAGAGTGGGAAACTTTTCGGATATGGAGCTGTTGTTTCTAAGCGAATTCACTACGTTCCAAGGCGGACTCACTTGTATCAGGCATAGTTCTCTATATATAGCGAGGGAAAATTTTCACGAATGGAGATGCTGTTTCTAAGCGTATTGTCTTCGTTCGAAGCGGGACTCACTTGTATGAGGCATGGTTTTCAAGATATACTCTGGGCAGTTTTTCACAATTGGAGCTGCAGTCTGTAAGCGAATTCTCTTCATTCCAAGTGGGACTCTGTGGCATAGTTTTGTTGATATGGGCAGGGAAGTTTTTCGCAATTGTAGCTGCAGTTCCTAAGAGAATTCTCTTCCTTCCAAGACGGACTGTACTGTAGCAGGCGTAGGAGTTTTGATACAGGCATCGAAATTTTTCATGAACGGAGCTATAGTTTCTAAGCGAATTCTCTTCATTCCGAGTGGGAACATCTTGTAGTGGCGTATTTTTCATGATATAGCCAGGGAAAGTTTTCCTTTACGGAGCTGCAATTTCTAAGCGAATTCTCTTCGTTCCAAGCGGGACTCACTTGTACGAAGCGTAGATTTCATAATATAGGCAGCGGAAATTTTCGCGATTGGAACTGCACTTTTTAAGGGAATTCTCTTCCTTCCAAGTGGGACTCACTTGCATGAAGCGTAGTTTCTAAGATATAGAGTGGGAAACTTTTCGGATATGGAGCTGTTGTTTCTAAGCGAATTCACTACGTTTTAAGGCGGACTCACTTGTATCAGGCATAGTTCTCTATATATAGCGAGGGAAAATTTTCACGAATGGAGATGCTGTTTCTAAGCGTATTGTCTTCGTTCGAAGCGGGACTCACTTGTATGAGGCATGGTTTTCAAGATATACTCTGGGCAGTTTTTCACAATTGGAGCTGCAGTCTGTAAGCGAATTCTCTTCATTCCAAGTGGGACTCTGTGGCATAGTTTTGTTGATATGGGCAGGGAAGTTTTTCGCAATTGTAGCTGCAGTTTCTAAGAGAATTCTCTTCCTTCCAAGACGGACTCTACTGTAGCAGGCGTAGGTTTTTTGATACAGGCATGGAAATTTTTCACGAACGGAAGTATAGTTTCTAAGCGAATTCCTTCGTTCCGCGTGGGAACCACTTGTAGTGGCGTATTTTTCATGATATAGCCAGGGAAAGTTTTCCTTTACGGAGCTGCTATTTTTAATCGAATTCTTTTCGTTCCAAGCGGGACTCATTTGTAGAAAGCGTAGATTTCCAGATATACGCAGGGGAAATTATTGCGATTGGAACTGCACTTTTTAAGCGATTTCTCTTCTTTCCAAGCAGGACTCACTTGCATGAAGCGTAGTTTTCAAGACATAGAGTGTGAAAGTTTTCGGAAATGGAGCTATAGTTTCTAAGCAAATTCTCTTCGTTTCATGGGTTACACATTTGTATAAGGCATAGTGCTCTATATATAGGCAGGGAAAATTTTCGCGAATGGAGCTGCAGGTTCTCAGCGAATTCTCTTCCTTCCAAGCGGATTCACTTGTACAAAGCGTAGAATTCAAGATATAGGAAGGGGAAATTTTCGCGATTGGAACTGCACTTTTTAAGCGAATTCTCTTCGTTCCAAGCGGGACTCACTTGCATCAAGCGTAGTTTTTAAGATATAGAGTGGGAAAGTTTTCGGAAATGGAGCTATAGTTTCTAAGCGAATTCTCTTCGTTTCAAGGGTTTACTCACTTGTATCAAGCATAGTGCGCTATATATAGGCAGGGAAAATTTTCGCGAATGGAGCTACAGTTTCTAAGCGAATTCTCTTCGTTTCCACTGGGAATCTATTGTAGCAGACATAGTTTTCTTTATATAGGCAGGGAAGGTATTCGCAAATGGAGCTGCACTTTCTAAGCAAATTCTCTTCGTTCCTAGTGGGATTCACTTGTAGGAAGCATAGATTTCAAGATATACGTAGGGGAAATTTTCGCGATTGGAACTGCACTTTTTAAGTGAATTTTCTTCATTCCAAGCGCGACTCTATTGTAGCAGGCGTACTTTTCAAGATATAGGCAGTGCAGGTTTTCAGGAATGGAGCTGCATTTTCTAAGCGAATTCTCTTCGTTCCTAGCGGGATTCACTTGTAGGAAGTGTAGATTTCAAGATATAGAGTTGGAAAGTTTTCTGAAATGGAGCTGTTATTTCTAAGCGAATTCTATTTTTTCCAAGGGGGACTCACTTGTATCCGGCATAGTTCTCTGTATATAACCAGGGAAAATTTTCGCGAATGGATTTGCAGTTTCTAAGCGAATTCTCTTCCTTTCAAGCGGATTTACTTGTACAAAGCGTAGATTTCAAGATAAAGGCGGGGGACATTTTCGTGATTGGAACTGCACTTTCTAAGCGAATTCTCTTCGTTTCCACTGGGAATCTATTGTAGCAGACGTAGTTTTCTTTATACAGGCAGGGAAGGTTTTCGCAAACGGAGCTGCACTTTCTAAGCAAATTCTCTTCGTTCCTACGGGATTCACTTGTAGGAACTGTAGATTTCAAGATATAGGCAGGGGAAATTTTCGTGATTGGAACTGCACTTTTTAATCGGATTCTCTTCGTTCCAAGCGGGATTCCCTTGCATCAGGTGTAGTATTCAAGACATAGAGTGGGAAAGTTTTCAGAAATGGAGCTATTGTTTCTTAGCGTATTCTATTCCTTCCAACGGGAACTCACTTGTATCAGGCATAGTTCTCTGTATATTACCAGGGAAAATTTTCGCGAATGGACCTGCATTTTCTCAGCGAATTCTCTTACTTCCGAGCGGGATTCAATTGTACGAAGTGTAGATTTCAAGATATAGGCAGGGGAAATTTTCGCGATTGGAACTGCACTTTTTAAGCGAATTCTCTTCCTTCCAAGTGGGACTCACTTGCAAGAGGCGTAGTTTTTAAGATATAGAGTGGGAAACTTTTCGGATATGGAGCTGTTGTTTCTAAGCGAATTCACTACGTTCCAAGGCGGACTCACTTGTATCAGGCATAGTTCTCTATATATAGCGAGGGAAAATTTTCACGAATGGAGATGCTGTTTCTAAGCGTATTGTCTTCGTTCGAAGCGGGACTCACTTGTATGAGGCATGGTTTTCAAGATATACTCTGGGCAGTTTTTCACAATTGGAGCTGCAGTCTGTAAGCGAATTCTCTTCATTCCAAGTGGGACTCTGTGGCATAGTTTTGTTGATATGGGCAGGGAAGTTTTTCGCAATTGTAGCTGCAGTTTCTAAGAGAATTCTCTTCCTTCCAAGACGGACTCTACTGTAGCAGGCGTAGGAGTTTTGATACAGGCATCGAAATTTTTCACGAACGGAGCTATAGGTTCTAAGCGAATTCTCTTCATTCCGAGTGGGAACCACTTGTAGTGGCGTATTTTTCATGATATACCCAGGGAAAGTTTTCCTTTACGGAGCTGCAATTTCTAAGCGAATTCTCTTCGTTCCAAGCGGGACTCACTTGTACGAAGCGTAGATTTCATAATATAGGCAGCAGAAATTTTCGCGATTGGAACTGCACTTTTTAAGGGAATTCTCTTCCTTCCAAGTGGGACTCACTTGCATGAAGCGTAGTTTCTAAGATATAGAGTGGGAAACTTTTCGGATATGGAGCTGTTGTTTCTAAGCGAATTCACTACGTTCCAAGGCGGACTCACTTGTATCAGGCATAGTTCTCTATATATAGCGAGGGAAAATTTTCACGAATGGAGATGCTGTTTCTAAGCGTATTGTCTTCGTGCGAAGCGGGACTCACTTGTACGAGGCATGGTTTTCAAGATATACTCTGGGCAGTTTTTCACAATTGGAGCTGCAGTCTGTAAGCGAATTCTCTTCATTCCAAGTGGGACTCTGTGGCATAGTTTTGTTGATATGGGCAGGGAAGTTTTTCGCAATTGTAGCTGCAGTTTCTAAGAGAATTCTCTTCCTTCCAAGACGGACTGTACTGTAGCAGGCGTAGGAGTTTTGATACAGGCATCGAAATTTTTCACGAACGGAGCTATAGTTTCTAAGCGAATTCTCTTCATTCCGAGTGGGAACATCTTGTAGTGGCGTATTTTTCATGATATAGCCAGGGAAAGTTTTCCTTTACGGAGCTGCAATTTCTAAGCGAATTCTCTTCGTTCCAAGCGGGACTCACTTGTACGAAGCGTAGATTTCATAATATAGGCAGCGGAAATTTTCGCGATTGGAACTGCACTTTTTAAGGGAATTCTCTTCCTTCCAAGTGGGACTCACTTGCATGAAGCGTAGTTTCTAAGATATAGAGTGGGAAACTTTTCGGATATGGAGCTGTTGTTTCTAAGCGAATTCACTACGTTCCAAGGCGGACTCACTTGTATCAGGCATAGTTCTCTATATATAGCGAGGGAAAATTTTCACGAATGGAGATGCTGTTTCTAAGCGTATTGTCTTCGTTCGAAGCGGGACTCACTTGTATGAGGCATGGTTTTCAAGATATACTCTGGGCAGTTTTTCACAATTGGAGCTGCAGTCTGTAAGCGAATTCTCTTCATTCCAAGTGGGACTCTGTGGCATAGTTTTGTTGATATGGGCAGGGAAGTTTTTCGCAATTGTAGCTGCAGTTTCTAAGAGAATTCTCTTCCTTCCAAGACGGACTCTACTGTAGCAGGCGTAGGTTTTTTGATACAGGCATGGAAATTTTTCACGAACGGAAGTATAGTTTCTAAGCGAATTCCTTCGTTCCGCGTGGGAACCACTTGTAGTGGCGTATTTTTCATGATATAGCCAGGGAAAGTTTTCCTTTACGGAGCTGCTATTTTTAATCGAATTCTTTTCGTTCCAAGCGGGACTCATTTGTAGAAAGCGTAGATTTCCAGATATACGCAGGGGAAATTATTGCGATTGGAACTGCACTTTTTAAGCGATTTCTCTTCTTTCCAAGCAGGACTCACTTGCATGAAGCGTAGTTTTCAAGACATAGAGTGTGAAAGTTTTCGGAAATGGAGCTATAGTTTCTAAGCAAATTCTCTTCGTTTCATGGGTTACACATTTGTATAAGGCATAGTGCTCTATATATAGGCAGGGAAAATTTTCGCGAATGGAGCTGCAGGTTCTCAGCGAATTCTCTTCCTTCCAAGCGGATTCACTTGTACAAAGCGTAGAATTCAAGATATAGGAAGGGGAAATTTTCGCGATTGGAACTGCACTTTTTAAGCGAATTCTCTTCGTTCCAAGCGGGACTCACTTGCATCAAGCGTAGTTTTTAAGATATAGAGTGGGAAAGTTTTCGGAAATGGAGCTATAGTTTCTAAGCGAATTCTCTTCGTTTCAAGGGTTTACTCACTTGTATCAAGCATAGTGCGCTATATATAGGCAGGGAAAATTTTCGCGAATGGAGCTACAGTTTCTAAGCGAATTCTCTTCGTTTCCACTGGGAATCTATTGTAGCAGACATAGTTTTCTTTATATAGGCAGGGAAGGTATTCGCAAATGGAGCTGCACTTTCTAAGCAAATTCTCTTCGTTCCTAGTGGGATTCACTTGTAGGAAGCATAGATTTCAAGATATACGTAGGGGAAATTTTCGCGATTGGAACTGCACTTTTTAAGTGAATTTTCTTCATTCCAAGCGCGACTCTATTGTAGCAGGCGTACTTTTCAAGATATAGGCAGTGCAGGTTTTCAGGAATGGAGCTGCATTTTCTAAGCGAATTCTCTTCGTTCCTAGCGGGATTCACTTGTAGGAAGTGTAGATTTCAAGATATAGAGTTGGAAAGTTTTCTGAAATGGAGCTGTTATTTCTAAGCGAATTCTATTTTTTCCAAGGGGGACTCACTTGTATCCGTCATAGTTCTCTGTATATAACCAGGGAAAATTTTCGCGAATGGATTTGCAGTTTCTAAGCGAATTCTCTTCCTTTCAAGCGGATTTACTTGTACAAAGCGTAGATTTCAAGATAAAGGCGGGGGACATTTTCGTGATTGGAACTGCACTTTCTAAGCGAATTCTCTTCGTTTCCACTGGGAATCTATTGTAGCAGACGTAGTTTTCTTTATACAGGCAGGGAAGGTTTTCGCAAACGGAGCTGCACTTTCTAAGCAAATTCTCTTCGTTCCTACGGGATTCACTTGTAGGAACTGTAGATTTCAAGATATAGGCAGGGGAAATTTTCGTGATTGGAACTGCACTTTTTAATCGGATTCTCTTCGTTCCAAGCGGGATTCCCTTGCATCAGGTGTAGTATTCAAGACATAGAGTGGGAAAGTTTTCAGAAATGGAGCTATTGTTTCTTAGCGTATTCTATTCCTTCCAACGGGAACTCACTTGTATCAGGCATAGTTCTCTGTATATTACCAGGGAAAATTTTCGCGAATGGACCTGCATTTTCTCAGCGAATTCTCTTACTTCCGAGCGGGATTCAATTGTACGAAGTGTAGATTTCAAGATATAGGCAGGGGAAATTTTCGCGATTGGAACTGCACTTTTTAAGCGAATTCTCTTCCTTCCAAGTGGGACTCACTTGCAAGAGGCGTAGTTTTTAAGATATAGAGTGGGAAACTTTTCGGATATGGAGCTGTTGTTTCTAAGCGAATTCACTACGTTCCAAGGCGGACTCACTTGTATCAGGCATAGTTCTCTATATATAGCGAGGGAAAATTTTCACGAATGGAGATGCTGTTTCTAAGCGTATTGTCTTCGTTCGAAGCGGGACTCACTTGTATGAGGCATGGTTTTCAAGATATACTCTGGGCAGTTTTTCACAATTGGAGCTGCAGTCTGTAAGCGAATTCTCTTCATTCCAAGTGGGACTCTGTGGCATAGTTTTGTTGATATGGGCAGGGAAGTTTTTCGCAATTGTAGCTGCAGTTTCTAAGAGAATTCTCTTCCTTCCAAGACGGACTGTACTGTAGCAGGCGTAGGAGTTTTGATACAGGCATCGAAATTTTTCACGAACGGAGCTATAGGTTCTAAGCGAATTCTCTTCATTCCGAGTGGGAACCACTTGTAGTGGCGTATTTTTCATGATATACCCAGGGAAAGTTTTCCTTTACGGAGCTGCAATTTCTAAGCGAATTCTCTTCGTTCCAAGCGGGACTCACTTGTACGAAGCGTAGATTTCATAATATAGGCAGCAGAAATTTTCGCGATTGGAACTGCACTTTTTAAGGGAATTCTCTTCCTTCCAAGTGGGACTCACTTGCATGAAGCGTAGTTTCTAAGATATAGAGTGGGAAACTTTTCGGATATGGAGCTGTTGTTTCTAAGCGAATTCACTACGTTCCAAGGCGGACTCACTTGTATCAGGCATAGTTCTCTATATATAGCGAGGGAAAATTTTCACGAATGGAGATGCTGTTTCTAAGCGTATTGTCTTCGTGCGAAGCGGGACTCACTTGTACGAGGCATGGTTTTCAAGATATACTCTGGGCAGTTTTTCACAATTGGAGCTGCAGTCTGTAAGCGAATTCTCTTCATTCCAAGTGGGACTCTGTGGCATAGTTTTGTTGATATGGGCAGGGAAGTTTTTCGCAATTGTAGCTGCAGTTTCTAAGAGAATTCTCTTCCTTCCAAGACGGACTGTACTGTAGCAGGCGTAGGAGTTTTGATACAGGCATCGAAATTTTTCACGAACGGAGCTATAGTTTCTAAGCGAATTCTCTTCATTCCGAGTGGGAACATCTTGTAGTGGCGTATTTTTCATGATATAGCCAGGGAAAGTTTTCCTTTACGGAGCTGCAATTTCTAAGCGAATTCTCTTCGTTCCAAGCGGGACTCACTTGTACGAAGCGTAGATTTCATAATATAGGCAGCGGAAATTTTCGCGATTGGAACTGCACTTTTTAAGGGAATTCTCTTCCTTCCAAGTGGGACTCACTTGCATGAAGCGTAGTTTCTAAGATATAGAGTGGGAAACTTTTCGGATATGGAGCTGTTGTTTCTAAGCGAATTCACTACGTTCCAAGGCGGACTCACTTGTATCAGGCATAGTTCTCTATATATAGCGAGGGAAAATTTTCACGAATGGAGATGCTGTTTCTAAGCGTATTGTCTTCGTTCGAAGCGGGACTCACTTGTATGAGGCATGGTTTTCAAGATATACTCTGGGCAGTTTTTCACAATTGGAGCTGCAGTCTGTAAGCGAATTCTCTTCATTCCAAGTGGGACTCTGTGGCATAGTTTTGTTGATATGGGCAGGGAAGTTTTTCGCAATTGTAGCTGCAGTTTCTAAGAGAATTCTCTTCCTTCCAAGACGGACTCTACTGTAGCAGGCGTAGGTTTTTTGATACAGGCATGGAAATTTTTCACGAACGGAAGTATAGTTTCTAAGCGAATTCCTTCGTTCCGCGTGGGAACCACTTGTAGTGGCGTATTTTTCATGATATAGCCAGGGAAAGTTTTCCTTTACGGAGCTGCTATTTTTAATCGAATTCTTTTCGTTCCAAGCGGGACTCATTTGTAGAAAGCGTAGATTTCCAGATATACGCAGGGGAAATTATTGCGATTGGAACTGCACTTTTTAAGTGATTTCTCTTCTTTCCAAGCAGGACTCACTTGCATGAAGCGTAGTTTTCAAGACATAGAGTGTGAAAGTTTTCGGAAATGGAGCTATAGTTTCTAAGCAAATTCTCTTCGTTTCATGGGTTACACATTTGTATAAGGCATAGTGCTCTATATATAGGCAGGGAAAATTTTCGCGAATGGAGCTGCAGGTTCTCAGCGAATTCTCTTCCTTCCAAGCGGATTCACTTGTACAAAGCGTAGAATTCAAGATATAGGAAGGGGAAATTTTCGCGATTGGAACTGCACTTTTTAAGCGAATTCTCTTCGTTCCAAGCGGGACTCACTTGCATCAAGCGTAGTTTTTAAGATATAGAGTGGGAAAGTTTTCGGAAATGGAGCTATAGTTTCTAAGCGAATTCTCTTCGTTTCAAGGGTTTACTCACTTGTATCAAGCATAGTGCGCTATATATAGGCAGGGAAAATTTTCGCGAATGGAGCTACAGTTTCTAAGCGAATTCTCTTCGTTTCCACTGGGAATCTATTGTAGCAGACATAGTTTTCTTTATATAGGCAGGGAAGGTATTCGCAAATGGAGCTGCACTTTCTAAGCAAATTCTCTTCGTTCCTAGTGGGATTCACTTGTAGGAAGCATAGATTTCAAGATATACGTAGGGGAAATTTTCGCGATTGGAACTGCACTTTTTAAGTGAATTTTCTTCATTCCAAGCGCGACTCTATTGTAGCAGGCGTACTTTTCAAGATATAGGCAGTGCAGGTTTTCAGGAATGGAGCTGCATTTTCTAAGCGAATTCTCTTCGTTCCTAGCGGGATTCACTTGTAGGAAGTGTAGATTTCAAGATATAGAGTTGGAAAGTTTTCTGAAATGGAGCTGTTATTTCTAAGCGAATTCTATTTTTTCCAAGGGGGACTCACTTGTATCCGGCATAGTTCTCTGTATATAACCAGGGAAAATTTTCGCGAATGGATTTGCAGTTTCTAAGCGAATTCTCTTCCTTTCAAGCGGATTTACTTGTACAAAGCGTAGATTTCAAGATAAAGGCGGGGGACATTTTCGTGATTGGAACTGCACTTTCTAAGCGAATTCTCTTCGTTTCCACTGGGAATCTATTGTAGCAGACGTAGTTTTCTTTATACAGGCAGGGAAGGTTTTCGCAAACGGAGCTGCACTTTCTAAGCAAATTCTCTTCGTTCCTACGGGATTCACTTGTAGGAACTGTAGATTTCAAGATATAGGCAGGGGAAATTTTCGTGATTGGAACTGCACTTTTTAATCGGATTCTCTTCGTTCCAAGCGGGATTCCCTTGCATCAGGTGTAGTATTCAAGACATAGAGTGGGAAAGTTTTCAGAAATGGAGCTATTGTTTCTTAGCGTATTCTATTCCTTCCAACGGGAACTCACTTGTATCAGGCATAGTTCTCTGTATATTACCAGGGAAAATTTTCGCGAATGGACCTGCATTTTCTCAGCGAATTCTCTTACTTCCGAGCGGGATTCAATTGTACGAAGTGTAGATTTCAAGATATAGGCAGGGGAAATTTTCGCGATTGGAACTGCACTTTTTAAGCGAATTCTCTTCCTTCCAAGTGGGACTCACTTGCAAGAGGCGTAGTTTTTAAGATATAGAGTGGGAAACTTTTCGGATATGGAGCTGTTGTTTCTAAGCGAATTCACTACGTTCCAAGGCGGACTCACTTGTATCAGGCATAGTTCTCTATATATAGCGAGGGAAAATTTTCACGAATGGAGATGCTGTTTCTAAGCGTATTGTCTTCGTGCGAAGCGGGACTCACTTGTACGAGGCATGGTTTTCAAGATATACTCTGGGCAGTTTTTCACAATTGGAGCTGCAGTCTGTAAGCGAATTCTCTTCATTCCAAGTGGGACTCTGTGGCATAGTTTTGTTGATATGGGCAGGGAAGTTTTTCGCAATTGTAGCTGCAGTTTCTAAGAGAATTCTCTTCCTTCCAAGACGGACTGTACTGTAGCAGGCGTAGGAGTTTTGATACAGGCATCGAAATTTTTCACGAACGGAGCTATAGTTTCTAAGCGAATTCTCTTCATTCCGAGTGGGAACATCTTGTAGTGGCGTATTTTTCATGATATAGCCAGGGAAAGTTTTCCTTTACGGAGCTGCAATTTCTAAGCGAATTCTCTTCGTTCCAAGCGGGACTCACTTGCATCAAGCGTAGTTTCTAAGATATAGAGTGGGAAACTTTTCGTATATGGGCTGTTGTTTCTAAGCGAATTCACTACGTTCCAAGGCGGACTCACTTGTATCAGGCATAGTTCTCTATATATAGCGAGGGAAAATTTTCACGAATGGAGATGCTGTTTCTAAGCGTATTGTCTTCGTTCGAAGCGGGACTCACTTGTATGAGGCATGGTTTTCAAGATATACTCTGGGCAGTTTTTCACAATTGGAGCTGCAGTCTGTAAGCGAATTCTCTTCATTCCAAGTGGGACTCTGTGGCATAGTTTTGTTGATATGGGCAGGGAAGTTTTTCGCAATTGTAGCTGCAGTGTCTAAGAGAATTCTCTTCCTTCCAAGACGGACTGTACTGTAGCAGGCGTAGGAGTTTTGATACAGGCATCGAAATTTTTCATGAACGGAGCTATAGTTTCTAAGCGAATTCTCTTCATTCCGAGTGGGAACATCTTGTAGTGGCGTATTTTTCATGATATAGCCAGGGAAAGTTTTCCTTTACGGAGCTGTAATTTCTAAGCGAATTCTCTTCGTTCCAAGCGGGACTCACTTGTACGAAGCGTAGATTTCATAATATAGGCAGCGGAAATTTTCGCGATTGGAACTGCACCTTTTAAGGGAATTCTCTTCCTTCCAAGTGGGACTCACTTGCATGAAGCGTAGTTTCTAAGATATAGAGTGGGAAACTTTTCGGATATGAAGCTGTTGTTTCTAAGCGAATTCACTACGTTCCAAGGCGGACTCACTTGTATCAGGCATAGTTCTCTATATATAGCGAGGGAAAATTTTCACGAATGGAGATGCTGTTTCTAAGCGTATTGTCTTCGTTCGAAGCGGGACTCACTTGTATGAGGCATGGTTTTCAAGATATACTCTGGGCAGTTTTTCACAATTGGAGCTGCAGTCTGTAAGCGAATTCTCTTCATTCCAAGTGGGACTCTATGGCATAGTTTTGTTGATATGGGCAGGGAAGTTTTTCGCAATTGTAGCTGCAGTTTCTAAGAGAATTCTCTTCCTTCCAAGACGGACTCTACTGTAGCAGGCGTAGGTTTTTTGATACAGGCATGGAAATTTTTCACGAACGGAGGTATAGTTTCTAAGCGAATTCCTTCGTTCAGCGTGGGAACCACTTGTAGTGGCGTATTTTTCATGATATAGCCAGGGAAAGTTTTCCTTTACGGAGCTGCTATTTTAATCGAATTCTTTTCGTTCCAAGCGGGACTCATTTGTAGAAAGCGTAGATTTCCAGATATACGCAGGGGAAATTATTGCGATTGGAACTGCACTTTTTAAGCCATTTCTCTTCTTTCCAAGCAGGACTCACTTGCATGAAGCGTAGTTTTCAAGACATAGAGTGTGAAAGTTTTCGGAAATGGAGCTATAGTTTCTAAGCAAATTCTCTTCGTTTCATGGGTTACACATTTGTATCAGGCATAGTGCTCTATATATAGGCAGGGAAAATTTTCGCGAATGGAGCTGCAGGTTCTCAGCGAATTCTCTTCCTTCCAAGCGGATTCACTTGTACAAAGCGTAGACTTCAAGATATAGGAAGGGGAAATTTTCGCGATTGGAACTGCACTTTTTAAGCGAATTCTCTTCGTTCCAAGCAGGACTCACTTGCATCAAGCGTAGTTTTTAAGATATAGAGTGGGAAAGTTTTCGGAAATGGAGCTATAATTTCTAAGCGAATTCTCTTCGTTTCAAGGGTTTACTCACTTGTATCAAGCATAGTGCGCTATATATAGGCAGGGAAAATTTTCGCGAATGGAGCTACAGTTTCTAAGCGAATTCTCTTCGTTTCAACTGGGAATCTATTGTAGCAGACATAGTTTTCTTTATATAGGCAGGGAAGGTATTCGCAAATGGAGCTGCACTTTCTAAGCAAATTCTCTTTGTTCCTAGCGGGATTCACTTGTAGGAAGCATAGATTTCAAGATATACGTAGGGGAAATTTTCGCGATGGGAACTGCACTTTTTAAGTGAATTTTCTTCATTCCAAGCGCGACTCTATTGTAGCAGGCGTACTTTTCAAGATATAGGCAGTGCAGGTTTTCAGGAATGGAGCTGCATTTTCTAAGCGAATTCTCTTCGTTCCTAGCGGGATTCACTTGTAGGAAGTGTAGATTTCAAGATATAGAGTTGGAAAGTTTTCTGAAATGGAGCTGTTATTTCTAAGCGAATTCTATTCCTTCCAAGGGGGACTCACTTGTATCCGGCATAGTTCTCTGTATATAACCAGGGAAAATTTTCGCGAATGGATTTGCAGTTTCTAAGCGAATTCTCTTCCTTTCAAGCGGATTTACTTGTACAAAGCGTAGATTTCAAGATAAAGGCGGGGGACATTTTCGTGATTGGAACTGCACTTTCTAAGCGAATTCTCTTCGTTTCCACTGGGAATCTATTGTAGCAGACGTAGTTTTCTTTATACAGGCAGGGAAGGTTTTCGCAAACGGAGCTGCACTTTCTAAGCAAATTCTCTTCGTTCCTACGGGATTCACTTGTAGGAACTGTAGATTTCAAGATATAGGCAGGGGAAATTTTCGTGATTGGAACTGCACTTTTTAATCGGATTCTCTTCGTTCCAAGCGGGATTCCCTTGCATCAGGTGTAGTATTCAAGACATAGAGTGGGAAAGTTTTCAGAAATGGAGCTATTGTTTCTTAGCGTATTCTATTCCTTCCAACGGGAACTCACTTGTATCAGGCATAGTTCTCTGTATATTACCAGGGAAAATTTTCGCGAATGGACCTGCATTTTCTCAGCGAATTCTCTTACTTCCGAGCGGGATTCAATTGTACGAAGTGTAGATTTCAAGATATAGGCAGGGGAAATTTTCGCGATTGGAACTGCACTTTTTAAGCGAATTCTCTTCCTTCCAAGTGGGACTCACTTGCAAGAGGCGTAGTTTTTAAGATATAGAGTGGGAAACTTTTCGGATATGGAGCTGTTGTTTCTAAGCGAATTCACTACGTTCCAAGGCGGACTCACTTGTATCAGGCATAGTTCTCTATATATAGCGAGGGAAAATTTTCACGAATGGAGATGCTGTTTCTAAGCGTATTGTCTTCGTGCGAAGCGGGACTCACTTGTACGAGGCATGGTTTTCAAGATATACTCTGGGCAGTTTTTCACAATTGGAGCTGCAGTCTGTAAGCGAATTCTCTTCATTCCAAGTGGGACTCTGTGGCATAGTTTTGTTGATATGGGCAGGGAAGTTTTTCGCAATTGTAGCTGCAGTTTCTAAGAGAATTCTCTTCCTTCCAAGACGGACTGTACTGTAGCAGGCGTAGGAGTTTTGATACAGGCATCGAAATTTTTCACGAACGGAGCTATAGTTTCTAAGCGAATTCTCTTCATTCCGAGTGGGAACATCTTGTAGTGGCGTATTTTTCATGATATAGCCAGGGAAAGTTTTCCTTTACGGAGCTGCAATTTCTAAGCGAATTCTCTTCGTTCCAAGCGGGACTCACTTGTACGAAGCGTAGATTTCATAATATAGGCAGCGGAAATTTTCGCGATTGGAACTGCACTTTTTAAGGGAATTCTCTTCCTTCCAAGTGGGACTCACTTGCATGAAGCGTAGTTTCTAAGATATAGAGTGGGAAACTTTTCGGATATGGAGCTGTTGTTTCTAAGCGAATTCACTACGTTCCAAGGCGGACTCACTTGTATCAGGCATAGTTCTCTATATATAGCGAGGGAAAATTTTCACGAATGGAGATGCTGTTTCTAAGCGTATTGTCTTCGTTCGAAGCGGGACTCACTTGTATGAGGCATGGTTTTCAAGATATACTCTGGGCAGTTTTTCACAATTGGAGCTGCAGTCTGTAAGCGAATTCTCTTCATTCCAAGTGGGACTCTGTGGCATAGTTTTGTTGATATGGGCAGGGAAGTTTTTCGCAATTGTAGCTGCAGTTTCTAAGAGAATTCTCTTCCTTCCAAGACGGACTCTACTGTAGCAGGCGTAGGTTTTTTGATACAGGCATGGAAATTTTTCACGAACGGAAGTATAGTTTCTAAGCGAATTCCTTCGTTCCGCGTGGGAACCACTTGTAGTGGCGTATTTTTCATGATATAGCCAGGGAAAGTTTTCCTTTACGGAGCTGCTATTTTTAATCGAATTCTTTTCGTTCCAAGCGGGACTCATTTGTAGAAAGCGTAGATTTCCAGATATACGCAGGGGAAATTATTGCGATTGGAACTGCACTTTTTAAGCGATTTCTCTTCTTTCCAAGCAGGACTCACTTGCATGAAGCGTAGTTTTCAAGACATAGAGTGTGAAAGTTTTCGGAAATGGAGCTATAGTTTCTAAGCAAATTCTCTTCGTTTCATGGGTTACACATTTGTATAAGGCATAGTGCTCTATATATAGGCAGGGAAAATTTTCGCGAATGGAGCTGCAGGTTCTCAGCGAATTCTCTTCCTTCCAAGCGGATTCACTTGTACAAAGCGTAGAATTCAAGATATAGGAAGGGGAAATTTTCGCGATTGGAACTGCACTTTTTAAGCGAATTCTCTTCGTTCCAAGCGGGACTCACTTGCATCAAGCGTAGTTTTTAAGATATAGAGTGGGAAAGTTTTCGGAAATGGAGCTATAGTTTCTAAGCGAATTCTCTTCGTTTCAAGGGTTTACTCACTTGTATCAAGCATAGTGCGCTATATATAGGCAGGGAAAATTTTCGCGAATGGAGCTACAGTTTCTAAGCGAATTCTCTTCGTTTCCACTGGGAATCTATTGTAGCAGACATAGTTTTCTTTATATAGGCAGGGAAGGTATTCGCAAATGGAGCTGCACTTTCTAAGCAAATTCTCTTCGTTCCTAGTGGGATTCACTTGTAGGAAGCATAGATTTCAAGATATACGTAGGGGAAATTTTCGCGATTGGAACTGCACTTTTTAAGTGAATTTTCTTCATTCCAAGCGCGACTCTATTGTAGCAGGCGTACTTTTCAAGATATAGGCAGTGCAGGTTTTCAGGAATGGAGCTGCATTTTCTAAGCGAATTCTCTTCGTTCCTAGCGGGATTCACTTGTAGGAAGTGTAGATTTCAAGATATAGAGTTGGAAAGTTTTCTGAAATGTAGCTGTTATTTCTAAGCGAATTCTATTTTTTCCAAGGGGGACTCACTTGTATCCGGCATAGTTCTCTGTATATAACCAGGGAAAATTTTCGCGAATGGATTTGCAGTTTCTAAGCGAATTCTCTTCCTTTCAAGCGGATTTACTTGTACAAAGCGTAGATTTCAAGATAAAGGCGGGGGACATTTTCGTGATTGGAACTGCACTTTCTAAGCGAATTCTCTTCGTTTCCACTGGGAATCTATTGTAGCAGACGTAGTTTTCTTTATACAGGCAGGGAAGGTTTTCGCAAACGGAGCTGCACTTTCTAAGCAAATTCTCTTCGTTCCTACGGGATTCACTTGTAGGAACTGTAGATTTCAAGATATAGGCAGGGGAAATTTTCGTGATTGGAACTGCACTTTTTAATCGGATTCTCTTCGTTCCAAGCGGGATTCCCTTGCATCAGGTGTAGTATTCAAGACATAGAGTGGGAAAGTTTTCAGAAATGGAGCTATTGTTTCTTAGCGTATTCTATTCCTTCCAACGGGAACTCACTTGTATCAGGCATAGTTCTCTGTATATTACCAGGGAAAATTTTCGCGAATGGACCTGCATTTTCTCAGCGAATTCTCTTACTTCCGAGCGGGATTCAATTGTACGAAGTGTAGATTTCAAGATATAGGCAGGGGAAATTTTCGCGATTGGAACTGCACTTTTTAAGCGAATTCTCTTCCTTCCAAGTGGGACTCACTTGCAAGAGGCGTAGTTTTTAAGATATAGAGTGGGAAACTTTTCGGATATGGAGCTGTTGTTTCTAAGCGAATTCACTACGTTCCAAGGCGGACTCACTTGTATCAGGCATAGTTCTCTATATATAGCGAGGGAAAATTTTCACGAATGGAGATGCTGTTTCTAAGCGTATTGTCTTCGTTCGAAGCGGGACTCACTTGTATGAGGCATGGTTTTCAAGATATACTCTGGGCAGTTTTTCACAATTGGAGCTGCAGTCTGTAAGCGAATTCTCTTCATTCCAAGTGGGACTCTGTGGCATAGTTTTGTTGATATGGGCAGGGAAGTTTTTCGCAATTGTAGCTGCAGTGTCTAAGAGAATTCTCTTCCTTCCAAGACGGACTGTACTGTAGCAGGCGTAGGAGTTTTGATACAGGCATCGAAATTTTTCATGAACGGAGCTATAGTTTCTAAGCGAATTCTCTTCATTCCGAGTGGGAACATCTTGTAGTGGCGTATTTTTCATGATATAGCCAGGGAAAGTTTTCCTTTACGGAGCTGTAATTTCTAAGCGAATTCTTTTCGTTCCAAGCGGGACTCACTTGTACGAAGCGTAGATTTCATAATATAGGCAGCGGAAATTTTCGCGATTGGAACTGCACCTTTTAAGGGAATTCTCTTCCTTCCAAGTGGGACTCACTTGCATGAAGCGTAGTTTCTAAGATATAGAGTGGGAAACTTTTCGGATATGAAGCTGTTGTTTCTAAGCGAATTCACTACGTTCCAAGGCGGACTCACTTGTATCAGGCATAGTTCTCTATATATAGCGAGGGAAAATTTTCACGAATGGAGATGCTGTTTCTAAGCGTATTGTCTTCGTTCGAAGCGGGACTCACTTGTATGAGGCATGGTTTTCAAGATATACTCTGGGCACTTTTTCACAATTGGAGCTGCAGTCTGTAAGCGAATTCTCTTCATTCCAAGTGGGACTCTATGGCATAGTTTTGTTGATATGGGCAGGGAAGTTTTTCGCAATTGTAGCTGCAGTTTCTAAGAGAATTCTCTTCCTTCCAAGACGGACTCTACTGTAGCAGGCGTAGGTTTTTTGATACAGGCATGGAAATTTTTCACGAACGGAGGTATAGTTTCTAAGCGAATTCCTTCGTTCAGCGTGGGAACCACTTGTAGTGGCGTATTTTTCATGATATAGCCAGGGAAAGTTTTCCTTTACGGAGCTGCTATTTTAATCGAATTCTTTTCGTTCCAAGCGGGACTCATTTGTAGAAAGCGTAGATTTCCAGATATACGCAGGGGAAATTATTGCGATTGGAACTGCACTTTTTAAGCCATTTCTCTTCTTTCCAAGCAGGACTCACTTGCATGAAGCGTAGTTTTCAAGACATAGAGTGTGAAAGTTTTCGGAAATGGAGCTATAGTTTCTAAGCAAATTCTCTTCGTTTCATGGGTTACACATTTGTATCAGGCATAGTGCTCTATATATAGGCAGGGAAAATTTTCGCGAATGGAGCTGCAGGTTCTCAGCGAATTCTCTTCCTTCCAAGCGGATTCACTTGTACAAAGCGTAGACTTCAAGATATAGGAAGGGGAAATTTTCGCGATTGGAACTGCACTTTTTAAGCGAATTCTCTTCGTTCCAAGCAGGACTCACTTGCATCAAGCGTAGTTTTTAAGATATAGAGTGGGAAAGTTTTCGGAAATGGAGCTATAGTTTCTAAGCGAATTCTCTTCGTTTCAAGGGTTTACTCACTTGTATCAAGCATAGTGCGCTATATATAGGCAGGGAAAATTTTCGCGAATGGAGCTACAGTTTCTAAGCGAATTCTCTTCGTTTCAACTGGGAATCTATTGTAGCAGACATAGTTTTCTTTATATAGGCAGGGAAGGTATTCGCAAATGGAGCTGCACTTTCTAAGCAAATTCTCTTTGTTCCTAGCGGGATTCACTTGTAGGAAGCATAGATTTCAAGATATACGTAGGGGAAATTTTCGCGATTGGAACTGCACTTTTTAAGTGAATTTTCTTCATTCCAAGCGCGACTCTATTGTAGCAGGCGTACTTTTCAAGATATAGGCAGTGCAGGTTTTCAGGAATGGAGCTGCATTTTCTAAGCGAATTCTCTTCGTTCCTAGCGGGATTCACTTGTAGGAAGTGTAGATTTCAAGATATAGAGTTGGAAAGTTTTCTGAAATGGAGCTGTTATTTCTAAGCGAATTCTATTCCTTCCAAGGGGGACTCACTTGTATCCGGCATAGTTCTCTGTATATAACCAGGGAAAATTTTCGCGAATGGATTTGCAGTTTCTAAGCGAATTCTCTTCCTTTCAAGCGGATTTACTTGTACAAAGCATAGATTTCAAGATAAAGGCGGGGGACATTTTCGTGATTGGAACTGCACTTTCTAAGCGAATTCTCTTCGTTTCCACTGGGAATCTATTGTTGCAGACGTAGTGTTCTTTATACAGGCAGGGAAGGTTTTCGCAAACGGAGCTGCACTTTCTAAGCAAATTCTCTTCGTTCCTACGGGATTCACTTGTAGGAACTGTAGATTTCAAGATATAGGCAGGGGAAATTTCCGTGATTGGAACTGCACTTTTTAATCGGATTCTCTTCGTTCCAAGCGGGATTCCCTTGCATCAGGTGTAGTATTCAAGACATAGAGTGGGAAAGTTTTCAGAAATGGAGCTATTGTTTCTTAGCGTATTCTATTCCTTCCAACGGGAACTCACTTGTATCAGGCATAGTTCTCTGTATATTACCAGGGAAAATTTTCGCGAATGGACCTGCATTTTCTCAGCGAATTCTCTTACTTCCGAGCGGGATTCAATTGTACGAAGTGTAGATTTCAAGATATAGGCAGGGGAAATTTTCGCGATTGGAACTGCACTTTTTAAGCGAATTCTCTTCCTTCCAAGTGGGACTCACTTGCAAGAGGCGTAGTTTTTAAGATATAGAGTGGGAAACTTTTCGGATATGGAGCTGTTGTTTCTAAGCGAATTCACTACGTTCCAAGGCGGACTCACTTGTATCAGGCATAGTTCTCTATATATAGCGAGGGAAAATTTTCACGAATGGAGATGCTGTTTCTAAGCGTATTGTCTTCGTTCGAAGCGGGACTCACTTGTATGAGGCATGGTTTTCAAGATATACTCTGGGCAGTTTTTCACAATTGGAGCTGCAGTCTGTAAGCGAATTCTCTTCATTCCAAGTGGGACTCTGTGGCATAGTTTTGTTGATATGGGCAGGGAAGTTTTTCGCAATTGTAGCTGCAGTGTCTAAGAGAATTCTCTTCCTTCCAAGACGGACTGTACTGTAGCAGGCGTAGGAGTTTTGATACAGGCATCGAAATTTTTCATGAACGGAGCTATAGTTTCTAAGCGAATTCTCTTCATTCCGAGTGGGAACATCTTGTAGTGGCGTATTTTTCATGATATAGCCAGGGAAAGTTTTCCTTTACGGAGCTGTAATTTCTAAGCGAATTCTCTTCGTTCCAAGCGGGACTCACTTGTACGAAGCGTAGATTTCATAATATAGGCAGCGGAAATTTTCGCGATTGGAACTGCACCTTTTAAGGGAATTCTCTTCCTTCCAAGTGGGACTCACTTGCATGAAGCGTAGTTTCTAAGATATAGAGTGGGAAACTTTTCGGATATGAAGCTGTTGTTTCTAAGCGAATTCACTACGTTCCAAGGCGGACTCACTTGTATCAGGCATAGTTCTCTATATATAGCGAGGGAAAATTTTCACGAATGGAGATGCTGTTTCTAAGCGTATTGTCTTCGTTCGAAGCGGGACTCACTTGTATGAGGCATGGTTTTCAAGATATACTCTGGGCAGTTTTTCACAATTGGAGCTGCAGTCTGTAAGCGAATTCTCTTCATTCCAAGTGGGACTCTATGGCATAGTTTTGTTGATATGGGCAGGGAAGTTTTTCGCAATTGTAGCTGCAGTTTCTAAGAGAATTCTCTTCCTTCCAAGACGGACTCTACTGTAGCAGGCGTAGGTTTTTTGATACAGGCATGGAAATTTTTCACGAACGGAGGTATAGTTTCTAAGCGAATTCCTTCGTTCAGCGTGGGAACCACTTGTAGTGGCGTATTTTTCATGATATAGCCAGGGAAAGTTTTCCTTTACGGAGCTGCTATTTTAATCGAATTCTTTTCGTTTTAAGCGGGACTCATTTGTAGAAAGCGTAGATTTCCAGATATACGCAGGGGAAATTATTGCGATTGGAACTGCACTTTTTAAGCCATTTCTCTTCTTTCCAAGCAGGACTCACTTGCATGAAGCGTAGTTTTCAAGACATAGAGTGTGAAAGTTTTCGGAAATGGAGCTATAGTTTCTAAGCAAATTCTCTTCGTTTCATGGGTTACACATTTGTATCAGGCATAGTGCTCTATATATAGGCAGGGAAAATTTTCGCGAATGGAGCTGCAGGTTCTCAGCGAATTCTCTTCCTTCCAAGCGGATTCACTTGTACAAAGCGTAGACTTCAAGATATAGGAAGGGGAAATTTTCGCGATTGGAACTGCACTTTTTAAGCGAATTCTCTTCGTTCCAAGCAGGACTCACTTGCATCAAGCGTAGTTTTTAAGATATAGAGTGGGAAAGTTTTCGGAAATGGAGCTATAGTTTCTAAGCGAATTCTCTTCGTTTCAAGGGTTTACTCACTTGTATCAAGCATAGTGCGCTATATATAGGCAGGGAAAATTTTCGCGAATGGAGCTACAGTTTCTAAGCGAATTCTCTTCGTTTCAACTGGGAATCTATTGTAGCAGACATAGTTTTCTTTATATAGGCAGGGAAGGTATTCGCAAATGGAGCTGCACTTTCTAAGCAAATTCTCTTTGTTCCTAGCGGGATTCACTTGTAGGAAGCATAGATTTCAAGATATACGTAGGGGAAATTTTCGCGATTGGAACTGCACTTTTTAAGTGAATTTTCTTCATTCCAAGCGCGACTCTATTGTAGCAGGCGTACTTTTCAAGATATAGGCAGTGCAGGTTTTCAGGAATGGAGCTGCATTTTCTAAGCGAATTCTCTTCGTTCCTAGCGGGATTCACTTGTAGGAAGTGTAGATTTCAAGATATAGAGTTGGAAAGTTTTCTGAAATGGAGCTGTTATTTCTAAGCGAATTCTATTCCTTCCAAGGGGGACTCACTTGTATCCGGCATAGTTCTCTGTATATAACCAGGGAAAATTTTCGCGAATGGATTTGCAGTTTCTAAGCGAATTCTCTTCCTTTCAAGCGGATTTACTTGTACAAAGCGTAGATTTCAAGATAAAGGCGGGGGACATTTTCGTGATTGGAACTGCACTTTCTAAGCGAATTCTCTTCGTTTCCACTGGGAATCTATTGTAGCAGACGTAGTTTTCTTTATACAGGCAGGGAAGGTTTTCGCAAACGGAGCTGCACTTTCTAAGCAAATTCTCTTCGTTCCTACGGGATTCACTTGTAGGAACTGTAGATTTCAAGATATAGGCAGGGGAAATTTTCGTGATTGGAACTGCACTTTTTAATCGGATTCTCTTCGTTCCAAGCGGGATTCCCTTGCATCAGGTGTAGTATTCAAGACATAGAGTGGGAAAGTTTTCAGAAATGGAGCTATTGTTTCTTAGCGTATTCTATTCCTTCCAACGGGAACTCACTTGTATCAGGCATAGTTCTCTGTATATTACCAGGGAAAATTTTCGCGAATGGACCTGCATTTTCTCAGCGAATTCTCTTACTTCCGAGCGGGATTCAATTGTACGAAGTGTAGATTTCAAGATATAGGCAGGGGAAATTTTCGCGATTGGAACTGCACTTTTTAAGCGAATTCTCTTCCTTCCAAGTGGGACTCACTTGCAAGAGGCGTAGTTTTTAAGATATAGAGTGGGAAACTTTTCGGATATGGAGCTGTTGTTTCTAAGCGAATTCACTACGTTCCAAGGCGGACTCACTTGTATCAGGCATAGTTCTCTATATATAGCGAGGGAAAATTTTCACGAATGGAGATGCTGTTTCTAAGCGTATTGTCTTCGTTCGAAGCGGGACTCACTTGTATGAGGCATGGTTTTCAAGATATACTCTGGGCAGTTTTTCACAATTGGAGCTGCAGTCTGTAAGCGAATTCTCTTCATTCCAAGTGGGACTCTGTGGCATAGTTTTGTTGATATGGGCAGGGAAGTTTTTCGCAATTGTAGCTGCAGTTCCTAAGAGAATTCTCTTCCTTCCAAGACGGACTGTACTGTAGCAGGCGTAGGAGTTTTGATACAGGCATCGAAATTTTTCATGAACGGAGCTATAGTTTCTAAGCGAATTCTCTTCATTCCGAGTGGGAACATCTTGTAGTGGCGTATTTTTCATGATATAGCCAGGGAAAGTTTTCCTTTACGGAGCTGTAATTTCTAAGCGAATTCTCTTCGTTCCAAGCGGGACTCACTTGTACGAAGCGTAGATTTCATAATATAGGCAGCGGAAATTTTCGCGATTGGAACTGCACCTTTTAAGGGAATTCTCTTCCTTCCAAGTGGGACTCACTTGCATGAAGCGTAGTTTCTAAGATATAGAGTGGGAAACTTTTCGGATATGAAGCTGTTGTTTCTAAGCGAATTCACTACGTTCCAAGGCGGACTCACTTGTATCAGGCATAGTTCTCTATATATAGCGAGGGAAAATTTTCACGAATGGAGATGCTGTTTCTAAGCGTATTGTCTTCGTTCGAAGCGGGACTCACTTGTATGAGGCATGGTTTTCAAGATATACTCTGGGCAGTTTTTCACAATTGGAGCTGCAGTCTGTAAGCGAATTCTCTTCATTCCAAGTGGGACTCTATGGCATAGTTTTGTTGATATGGGCAGGGAAGTTTTTCGCAATTGTAGCTGCAGTTTCTAAGAGAATTCTCTTCCTTCCAAGACGGACTCTACTGTAGCAGGCGTAGGTTTTTTGATACAGGCATGGAAATTTTTCACGAACGGAGGTATAGTTTCTAAGCGAATTCCTTCGTTCAGCGTGGGAACCACTTGTAGTGGCGTATTTTTCATGATATAGCCAGGGAAAGTTTTCCTTTACGGAGCTGCTATTTTAATCGAATTCTTTTCGTTCCAAGCGGGACTCATTTGTAGAAAGCGTAGATTTCCAGATATACGCAGGGGAAATTATTGCGATTGGAACTGCACTTTTTAAGCCATTTCTCTTCTTTCCAAGCAGGACTCACTTGCATGAAGCGTAGTTTTCAAGACATAGAGTGTGAAAGTTTTCGGAAATGGAGCTATAGTTTCTAAGCAAATTCTCTTCGTTTCATGGGTTACACATTTGTATCAGGCATAGTGCTCTATATATAGGCAGGGAAAATTTTCGCGAATGGAGCTGCAGGTTCTCAGCGAATTCTCTTCCTTCCAAGCGGATTCACTTGTACAAAGCGTAGACTTCAAGATATAGGAAGGGGAAATTTTCGCGATTGGAACTGCACTTTTTAAGCGAATTCTCTTCGTTCCAAGCAGGACTCACTTGCATCAAGCGTAGTTTTTAAGATATAGAGTGGGAAAGTTTTCGGAAATGGAGCTATAGTTTCTAAGCGAATTCTCTTCGTTTCAAGGGTTTACTCACTTGTATCAAGCATAGTGCGCTATATATAGGCAGGGAAAATTTTCGCGAATGGAGCTACAGTTTCTAAGCGAATTCTCTTCGTTTCAACTGGGAATCTATTGTAGCAGACATAGTTTTCTTTATATAGGCAGGGAAGGTATTCGCAAATGGAGCTGCACTTTCTAAGCAAATTCTCTTTGTTCCTAGCGGGATTCACTTGTAGGAAGCATAGATTTCAAGATATACGTAGGGGAAATTTTCGCGATTGGAACTGCACTTTTTAAGTGAATTTTCTTCATTCCAAGCGCGACTCTATTGTAGCAGGCGTACTTTTCAAGATATAGGCAGTGCAGGTTTTCAGGAATGGAGCTGCATTTTCTAAGCGAATTCTCTTCGTTCCTAGCGGGATTCACTTGTAGGAAGTGTAGATTTCAAGATATAGAGTTGGAAAGTTTTCTGAAATGGAGCTGTTATTTCTAAGCGAATTCTATTCCTTCCAAGGGGGACTCACTTGTATCCGGCATAGTTCTCTGTATATAACCAGGGAAAATTTTCGCGAATGGATTTGCAGTTTCTAAGCGAATTCTCTTCCTTTCAAGCGGATTTACTTGTACAAAGCATAGATTTCAAGATAAAGGCGGGGGACATTTTCGTGATTGGAACTGCACTTTCTAAGCGAATTCTCTTCGTTTCCACTGGGAATCTATTGTTGCAGACGTAGTGTTCTTTATACAGGCAGGGAAGGTTTTCGCAAACGGAGCTGCACTTTCTAAGCAAATTCTCTTCGTTCCTACGGGATTCACTTGTAGGAACTGTAGATTTCAAGATATAGGCAGGGGAAATTTCCGTGATTGGAACTGCACTTTTTAATCGGATTCTCTTCGTTCCAAGCGGGATTCCCTTGCATCAGGTGTAGTATTCAAGACATAGAGTGGGAAAGTTTTCAGAAATGGAGCTATTGTTTCTTAGCGTATTCTATTCCTTCCAACGGGAACTCACTTGTATCAGGCATAGTTCTCTGTATATTACCAGGGAAAATTTTCGCGAATGGACCTGCATTTTCTCAGCGAATTCTCTTACTTCCGAGCGGGATTCAATTGTACGAAGTGTAGATTTCAAGATATAGGCAGGGGAAATTTTCGCGATTGGAACTGCACTTTTTAAGCGAATTCTCTTCCTTCCAAGTGGGACTCACTTGCAAGAGGCGTAGTTTTTAAGATATAGAGTGGGAAACTTTTCGGATATGGAGCTGTTGTTTCTAAGCGAATTCACTACGTTCCAAGGCGGACTCACTTGTATCAGGCATAGTTCTCTATATATAGCGAGGGAAAATTTTCACGAATGGAGATGCTGTTTCTAAGCGTATTGTCTTCGTTCGAAGCGGGACTCACTTGTATGAGGCATGGTTTTCAAGATATACTCTGGGCAGTTTTTCACAATTGGAGCTGCAGTCTGTAAGCGAATTCTCTTCATTCCAAGTGGGACTCTGTGGCATAGTTTTGTTGATATGGGCAGGGAAGTTTTTCGCAATTGTAGCTGCAGTTCCTAAGAGAATTCTCTTCCTTCCAAGACGGACTGTACTGTAGCAGGCGTAGGAGTTTTGATACAGGCATCGAAATTTTTCATGAACGGAGCTATAGTTTCTAAGCGAATTCTCTTCATTCCGAGTGGGAACATCTTGTAGTGGCGTATTTTTCATGATATAGCCAGGGAAAGTTTTCCTTTACGGAGCTGTAATTTCTAAGCGAATTCTCTTCGTTCCAAGCGGGACTCACTTGTACGAAGCGTAGATTTCATAATATAGGCAGCGGAAATTTTCGCGATTGGAACTGCACCTTTTAAGGGAATTCTCTTCCTTCCAAGTGGGACTCACTTGCATGAAGCGTAGTTTCTAAGATATAGAGTGGGAAACTTTTCGGATATGAAGCTGTTGTTTCTAAGCGAATTCACTACGTTCCAAGGCGGACTCACTTGTATCAGGCATAGTTCTCTATATATAGCGAGGGAAAATTTTCACGAATGGAGATGCTGTTTCTAAGCGTATTGTCTTCGTTCGAAGCGGGACTCACTTGTATGAGGCATGGTTTTCAAGATATACTCTGGGCAGTTTTTCACAATTGGAGCTGCAGTCTGTAAGCGAATTCTCTTCATTCCAAGTGGGACTCTATGGCATAGTTTTGTTGATATGGGCAGGGAAGTTTTTCGCAATTGTAGCTGCAGTTTCTAAGAGAATTCTCTTCCTTCCAAGACGGACTCTACTGTAGCAGGCGTAGGTTTTTTGATACAGGCATGGAAATTTTTCACGAACGGAGGTATAGTTTCTAAGCGAATTCCTTCGTTCAGCGTGGGAACCACTTGTAGTGGCGTATTTTTCATGATATAGCCAGGGAAAGTTTTCCTTTACGGAGCTGCTATTTTAATCGAATTCTTTTCGTTCCAAGCGGGACTCATTTGTAGAAAGCGTAGATTTCCAGATATACGCAGGGGAAATTATTGCGATTGGAACTGCACTTTTTAAGCCATTTCTCTTCTTTCCAAGCAGGACTCACTTGCATGAAGCGTAGTTTTCAAGACATAGAGTGTGAAAGTTTTCGGAAATGGAGCTATAGTTTCTAAGCAAATTCTCTTCGTTTCATGGGTTACACATTTGTATCAGGCATAGTGCTCTATATATAGGCAGGGAAAATTTTCGCGAATGGAGCTGCAGGTTCTCAGCGAATTCTCTTCCTTCCAAGCGGATTCACTTGTACAAAGCGTAGACTTCAAGATATAGGAAGGGGAAATTTTCGCGATTGGAACTGCACTTTTTAAGCGAATTCTCTTCGTTCCAAGCAGGACTCACTTGCATCAAGCGTAGTTTTTAAGATATAGAGTGGGAAAGTTTTCGGAAATGGAGCTATAGTTTCTAAGCGAATTCTCTTCGTTTCAAGGGTTTACTCACTTGTATCAAGCATAGTGCGCTATATATAGGCAGGGAAAATTTTCGCGAATGGAGCTACAGTTTCTAAGCGAATTCTCTTCGTTTCAACTGGGAATCTATTGTAGCAGACATAGTTTTCTTTATATAGGCAGGGAAGGTATTCGCAAATGGAGCTGCACTTTCTAAGCAAATTCTCTTTGTTCCTAGCGGGATTCACTTGTAGGAAGCATAGATTTCAAGATATACGTAGGGGAAATTTTCGCGATTGGAACTGCACTTTTTAAGTGAATTTTCTTCATTCCAAGCGCGACTCTATTGTAGCAGGCGTACTTTTCAAGATATAGGCAGTGCAGGTTTTCAGGAATGGAGCTGCATTTTCTAAGCGAATTCTCTTCGTTCCTAGCGGGATTCACTTGTAGGAAGTGTAGATTTCAAGATATAGAGTTGGAAAGTTTTCTGAAATGGAGCTGTTATTTCTAAGCGAATTCTATTCCTTCCAAGGGGGACTCACTTGTATCCGGCATAGTTCTCTGTATATAACCAGGGAAAATTTTCGCGAATGGATTTGCAGTTTCTAAGCGAATTCTCTTCCTTTCAAGCGGATTTACTTGTACAAAGCGTAGATTTCAAGATAAAGGCGGGGGACATTTTCGTGATTGGAACTGCACTTTCTAAGCGAATTCTCTTCGTTTCCACTGGGAATCTATTGTTGCAGACGTAGTGTTCTTTATACAGGCAGGGAAGGTTTTCGCAAAAGGAGCTGCACTTTCTAAGCAAATTCTCTTCGTTCCTACGGGATTCACTTGTAGGAACTGTAGATTTCAAGATATAGGCAGGGGAAATTTCCATGATTGGAACTGCACTTTTTAATCGGATTCTCTTCGTTCCAAGCGGGATTCCCTTGCATCAGGTGTAGTATTCAAGACATAGAGTGGGAAAGTTTTCAGAAATGGAGCTATTGTTTCTTAGCGTATTCTATTCCTTCCAACGGGAACTCACTTGTATCAGGCATAGTTCTCTGTATATTACCAGGGAAAATTTTCGCGAATGGACCTGCATTTTCTCAGCGAATTCTCTTACTTCCGAGCGGGATTCAATTGTACGAAGTGTAGATTTCAAGATATAGGCAGGGGAAATTTTCGCGATTGGAACTGCACTTTTTAAGCGAATTCTCTTCCTTCCAAGTGGGACTCACTTGCAAGAGGCGTAGTTTTTAAGATATAGAGTGGGAAACTTTTCGGATATGGAGCTGTTGTTTCTAAGCGAATTCACTACGTTCCAAGGCGGACTCACTTGTATCAGGCATAGTTCTCTATATATAGCGAGGGAAAATTTTCACGAATGGAGATGCTGTTTCTAAGCGTATTGTCTTCGTTCGAAGCGGGACTCACTTGTATGAGGCATGGTTTTCAAGATATACTCTGGGCAGTTTTTCACAATTGGAGCTGCAGTCTGTAAGCGAATTCTCTTCATTCCAAGTGGGACTCTGTGGCATAGTTTTGTTGATATGGGCAGGGAAGTTTTTCGCAATTGTAGCTGCAGTGTCTAAGAGAATTCTCTTCCTTCCAAGACGGACTGTACTGTAGCAGGCGTAGGAGTTTTGATACAGGCATCGAAATTTTTCATGAACGGAGCTATAGTTTCTAAGCGAATTCTCTTCATTCCGAGTGGGAACATCTTGTAGTGGCGTATTTTTCATGATATAGCCAGGGAAAGTTTTCCTTTACGGAGCTGTAATTTCTAAGCGAATTCTCTTCGTTCCAAGCGGGACTCACTTGTACGAAGCGTAGATTTCATAATATAGGCAGCGGAAATTTTCGCGATTGGAACTGCACCTTTTAAGGGAATTCTCTTCCTTCCAAGTGGGACTCACTTGCATGAAGCGTAGTTTCTAAGATATAGAGTGGGAAACTTTTCGGATATGAAGCTGTTGTTTCTAAGCGAATTCACTACGTTCCAAGGCGGACTCACTTGTATCAGGCATAGTTCTCTATATATAGCGAGGGAAAATTTTCACGAATGGAGATGCTGTTTCTAAGCGTATTGTCTTCGTTCGAAGCGGGACTCACTTGTATGAGGCATGGTTTTCAAGATATACTCTGGGCAGTTTTTCACAATTGGAGCTGCAGTCTGTAAGCGAATTCTCTTCATTCCAAGTGGGACTCTGTGGCATAGTTTTGTTGATATGGGCAGGGAAGTTTTTCGCAATTGTAGCTGCAGTTTCTAAGAGAATTCTCTT
Source organism: Rattus norvegicus (assembly GCF_036323735.1). Taxonomy (NCBI): domain Eukaryota; kingdom Metazoa; phylum Chordata; class Mammalia; order Rodentia; family Muridae; genus Rattus; species Rattus norvegicus. The sequence goes on along the minus strand of NC_086038.1, from coordinate 26,328,449 downwards.
CCTTCCAAGACGGACTCTACTGTAGCAGGCGTAGGTTTTTTGATACAGGCATGGAAATTTTTCACGAACGGAGGTATAGTTTCTAAGCGAATTCCTTCGTTCAGCGTGGGAACCACTTGTAGTGGCGTATTTTTCATGATATAGCCAGGGAAAGTTTTCCTTTACGGAGCTGCTATTTTAATCGAATTCTTTTCGTTCCAAGCGGGACTCATTTGTAGAAAGCGTAGATTTCCAGATATACGCAGGGGAAATTATTGCGATTGGAACTGCACTTTTTAAGCGATTTCTCTTCTTTCCAAGCAGGACTCACTTGCATGAAGCGTAGTTTTCAAGACATAGAGTGTGAAAGTTTTCGGAAATGGAGCTATAGTTTCTAAGCAAATTCTCTTCGTTTCATGGGTTACACATTTGTATCAGGCATAGTGCTCTATATATAGGCAGGGAAAATTTTCGCGAATGGAGCTGCAGGTTCTCAGCGAATTCTCTTCCTTCCAAGCGGATTCACTTGTACAAAGCGTAGACTTCAAGATATAGGAAGGGGAAATTTTCGCGATTGGAACTGCACTTTTTAAGCGAATTCTCTTCGTTCCAAGCGGGACTCACTTGCATCAAGCGTAGTTTTTAAGATATAGAGTGGGAAAGTTTTCGGAAATGGAGCTATAGTTTCTAAGCGAATTCTCTTCGTTTCAAGGGTTTACTCACTTGTATCAAGCATAGTGCGCTATATATAGGCAGGGAAAATTTTCGCGAATGGAGCTACAGTTTCTAAGCGAATTCTCTTCGTTTCAACTGGGAATCTATTGTAGCAGACATAGTTTTCTTTATATAGGCAGGGAAGGTATTCGCAAATGGAGCTGCACTTTCTAAGCAAATTCTCTTTGTTCCTAGCGGGATTCACTTGTAGGAAGCATAGATTTCAAGATATACGTAGGGGAAATTTTCGCGATTGGAACTGCACTTTTTAAGTGAATTTTCTTCATTCCAAGCGCGACTCTATTGTAGCAGGCGTACTTTTCAAGATATAGGCAGTGCAGGTTTTCAGGAATGGAGCTGCATTTTCTAAGCGAATTCTCTTCGTTCCTAGCGGGATTCACTTGTAGGAAGTGTAGATTTCAAGATATAGAGTTGGAAAGTTTTCTGAAATGGAGCTGTTATTTCTAAGCGAATTCTATTCCTTCCAAGGGGGACTCACTTGTATCCGGCATAGTTCTCTGTATATAACCAGGGAAAATTTTCGCGAATGGATTTGCAGTTTCTAAGCGAATTCTCTTCCTTTCAAGCGGATTTACCTGTACAAAGCGTAGATTTCAAGATAAAGGCAGGGGACATTTTCGTGATTGGAACTGCACTTTCTAAGCGAATTCTCTTCGTTTCCACTGGGAATCTATTGTTGCAGACGTAGTGTTCTTTATACAGGCAGGGAAGGTTTTCGCAAACGGAGCTGCACTTTCTAAGCAAATTCTCTTCGTTCCTACGGGATTCACTTGTAGGAACTGTAGATTTCAAGATATAGGCAGGGGAAATTTCCGTGATTGGAACTGCACTTTTTAATCGGATTCTCTTCGTTCCAAGCGGGATTCCCTTGCATCAGGTGTAGTATTCAAGACATAGAGTGGGAAAGTTTTCAGAAATGGAGCTATTGTTTCTTAGCGTATTCTATTCCTTCCAACGGGAACTCACTTGTATCAGGCATAGTTCTCTGTATATTACCAGGGAAAATTTTCGCGAATGGACCTGCATTTTCTCAGCGAATTCTCTTACTTCCGAGCGGGATTCAATTGTACGAAGTGTAGATTTCAAGATATAGGCAGGGGAAATTTTCGCGATTGGAACTGCACTTTTTAAGCGAATTCTCTTCCTTCCAAGTGGGACTCACTTGCAAGAGGCGTAGTTTTTAAGATATAGAGTGGGAAACTTTTCGGATATGGAGCTGTTGTTTCTAAGCGAATTCACTACGTTCCAAGGCGGACTCACTTGTATCAGGCATAGTTCTCTATATATAGCGAGGGAAAATTTTCGCGAATGGAGATGCTGTTTCTAAGCGTATTGTCTTCGTTCGAAGTGGGACTCACTTGTATGAGGCATGGTTTTCAAGATATACTCTGGGCAGTTTTTCACAATTGGAGCTGCAGTCTGTAAGCGAATTCTCTTCATTCCAAGTGGGACTCTGTGGCATAGTTTTGTTGATATGGGCAGGGAAGTTTTTCGCAATTGTAGCTGCAGTTTCTAAGAGAATTCTCTTCCTTCCACGACGGACTGTACTGTAGCAGGCGTAGGAGTTTTGATACAGGCATCGAAATTTTTCACGAACGGAGCTATAGTTTCTAAGCGAATTCTCTTCATTCCGAGTGGGAACCACTTGTAGTGGCGTATTTTTCATGATATAGCCAGGGAAAGTTTTCCTTTACGGAGCTGCAATTTCTAAGCGAATTCTCTTCGTTCCAAGCGGGACTCACTTGTACGAAGCGTAGATTTCATAATATAGGCAGCGGAAATTTTCGCGATTGGAACTGCACTTTTTAAGGGAATTCTCTTCCTTCCAAGTGGGACTCACTTGCATGAAGCGTAGTTTCTAAGATATAGAGTGGGAAACTTTTCGGATATGAAGCTGTTGTTTCTAAGCGAATTCACTACGTTCCAAGGCGGACTCACTTGTATCAGGCATAGTTCTCTATATATAGCGAGGGAAAATTTTCACGAATGGAGATGCTGTTTCTAAGCGTATTGTCTTCGTTCGAAGCGGGACTCACTTGTATGAGGCATGGTTTTCAAGATATACTCTGGGCAGTTTTTCACAATTGGAGCTGCAGTCTGTAAGCGAATTCTCTTCATTCCAAGTGGGACTCTATGGCATAGTTTTGTTGATATGGGCAGGGAAGTTTTTCGCAATTGTAGCTGCAGTTTCTAAGAGAATTCTCTTCCTTCCAAGACGGACTCTACTGTAGCAGGCGTAGGTTTTTTGATACAGGCATGGAAATTTTTCACGAACGGAGGTATAGTTTCTAAGCGAATTCCTTCGTTCAGCGTGGGAACCACTTGTAGTGGCGTATTTTTCATGATATAGCCAGGGAAAGTTTTCCTTTACGGAGCTGCTATTTTAATCGAATTCTTTTCGTTCCAAGCGGGACTCATTTGTAGAAAGCGTAGATTTCCAGATATACGCAGGGGAAATTATTGCGATTGGAACTGCACTTTTTAAGCCATTTCTCTTCTTTCCAAGCAGGACTCACTTGCATGAAGTGTAGTTTTCAAGACATAGAGTGTGAAAGTTTTCGGAAATGGAGCTATAGTTTCTAAGCAAATTCTCTTCGTTTCATGGGTTACACATTTGTATCAGGCATAGTGCTCTATATATAGGCAGGGAAAATTTTCGCGAATGGAGCTGCAGGTTCTCAGCGAATTCTCTTCCTTCCAAGCGGATTCACTTGTACAAAGCGTAGACTTCAAGATATAGGAAGGGGAAATTTTCGCGATTGGAACTGCACTTTTTAAGCGAATTCTCTTCGTTCCAAGCAGGACTCACTTGCATCAAGCGTAGTTTTTAAGATATAGAGTGGGAAAGTTTTCGGAAATGGAGCTATAGTTTCTAAGCGAATTCTCTTCGTTTCAAGGGTTTACTCACTTGTATCAAGCATAGTGCGCTATATATAGGCAGGGAAAATTTTCGCGAATGGAGCTACAGTTTCTAAGCGAATTCTCTTCGTTTCAACTGGGAATCTATTGTAGCAGACATAGTTTTCTTTATATAGGCAGGGAAGGTATTCGCAAATGGAGCTGCACTTTCTAAGCAAATTCTCTTTGTTCCTAGCGGGATTCACTTGTAGGAAGCATAGATTTCAAGATATACGTAGGGGAAATTTTCGCGATTGGAACTGCACTTTTTAAGTGAATTTTCTTCATTCCAAGCGCGACTCTATTGTAGCAGGCGTACTTTTCAAGATATAGGCAGTGCAGGTTTTCAGGAATGGAGCTGCATTTTCTAAGCGAATTCTCTTCGTTCCTAGCGGGATTCACTTGTAGGAAGTGTAGATTTCAAGATATAGAGTTGGAAAGTTTTCTGAAATGGAGCTGTTATTTCTAAGCGAATTCTATTCCTTCCAAGGGGGACTCACTTGTATCAGGCATAGTTTTCTGTATATAACCAGGGAAAATTTTCGCGAATGGATTTGCAGTTTCTAAGCGAATTCTCTTCCTTTCAAGCGGATTTACTTGTACAAAGCGTAGATTTCAAGATAAAGGCGGGGGACATTTTCGTGATTGGAACTGCACTTTCTAAGCGAATTCTCTTCGTTTCCACTGGGAATCTATTGTTGCAGACGTAGTGTTCTTTATACAGGCAGGGAAGGTTTTCGCAAACGGAGCTGCACTTTCTAAGCAAATTCTCTTCGTTCCTACGGGATTCACTTGTAGGAACTGTAGATTTCAAGATATAGGCAGGGGAAATTTCCGTGATTGGAACTGCACTTTTTAATCGGATTCTCTTCGTTCCAAGCGGGATTCCCTTGCATCAGGTGTAGTATTCAAGACATAGAGTGGGAAAGTTTTCAGAAATGGAGCTATTGTTTCTTAGCGTATTCTATTCCTTCCAACGGGAACTCACTTGTATCAGGCATAGTTCTCTGTATATTACCAGGGAAAATTTTCGCGAATGGACCTGCATTTTCTCAGCGAATTCTCTTACTTCCGAGCGGGATTCAATTGTACGAAGTGTAGATTTCAAGATATAGGCAGGGGAAATTTTCGCGATTGGAACTGCACTTTTTAAGCGAATTCTCTTCCTTCCAAGTGGGACTCACTTGCAAGAGGCGTAGTTTTTAAGATATAGAGTGGGAAACTTTTCGGATATGGAGCTGTTGTTTCTAAGCGAATTCACTACGTTCCAAGGCGGACTCACTTGTATCAGGCATAGTTCTCTATATATAGCGAGGGAAAATTTTCACGAATGGAGATGCTGTTTCTAAGCGTATTGTCTTCGTTCGAAGCGGGACTCACTTGTATGAGGCATGGTTTTCAAGATATACTCTGGGCAGTTTTTCACAATTGGAGCTGCAGTCTGTAAGCGAATTCTCTTCATTCCAAGTGGGACTCTGTGGCATAGTTTTGTTGATATGGGCAGGGAAGTTTTTCGCAATTGTAGCTGCAGTTCCTAAGAGAATTCTCTTCCTTCCAAGACGGACTGTACTGTAGCAGGCGTAGGAGTTTTGATACAGGCATCGAAATTTTTCATGAACGGAGCTATAGTTTCTAAGCGAATTCTCTTCATTCCGAGTGGGAACATCTTGTAGTGGCGTATTTTTCATGATATAGCCAGGGAAAGTTTTCCTTTACGGAGCTGTAATTTCTAAGCGAATTCTCTTCGTTCCAAGCGGGACTCACTTGTACGAAGCGTAGATTTCATAATATAGGCAGCGGAAATTTTCGCGATTGGAACTGCACCTTTTAAGGGAATTCTCTTCCTTCCAAGTGGGACTCACTTGCATGAAGCGTAGTTTCTAAGATATAGAGTGGGAAACTTTTCGGATATGAAGCTGTTGTTTCTAAGCGAATTCACTACGTTCCAAGGCGGACTCACTTGTATCAGGCATAGTTCTCTATATATAGCGAGGGAAAATTTTCACGAATGGAGATGCTGTTTCTAAGCGTATTGTCTTCGTTCGAAGCGGGACTCACTTGTATGAGGCATGGTTTTCAAGATATACTCTGGGCAGTTTTTCACAATTGGAGCTGCAGTCTGTAAGCGAATTCTCTTCATTCCAAGTGGGACTCTATGGCATAGTTTTGTTGATATGGGCAGGGAAGTTTTTCGCAATTGTAGCTGCAGTTTCTAAGAGAATTCTCTTCCTTCCAAGACGGACTCTACTGTAGCAGGCGTAGGTTTTTTGATACAGGCATGGAAATTTTTCACGAACGGAGGTATAGTTTCTAAGCGAATTCCTTCGTTCAGCGTGGGAACCACTTGTAGTGGCGTATTTTTCATGATATAGCCAGGGAAAGTTTTCCTTTACGGAGCTGCTATTTTAATCGAATTCTTTTCGTTCCAAGCGGGACTCATTTGTAGAAAGCGTAGATTTCCAGATATACGCAGGGGAAATTATTGCGATTGGAACTGCAATTTTTAAGCCATTTCTCTTCTTTCCAAGCAGGACTCACTTGCATGAAGCGTAGTTTTCAAGACATAGAGTGTGAAAGTTTTCGGAAATGGAGCTATAGTTTCTAAGCAAATTCTCTTCGTTTCATGGGTTACACATTTGTATCAGGCATAGTGCTCTATATATAGGCAGGGAAAATTTTCGCGAATGGAGCTGCAGGTTCTCAGCGAATTCTCTTCCTTCCAAGCGGATTCACTTGTACAAAGCGTAGACTTCAAGATATAGGAAGGGGAAATTTTCGCGATTGGAACTGCACTTTTTAAGCGAATTCTCTTCGTTCCAAGCAGGACTCACTTGCATCAAGCGTAGTTTTTAAGATATAGAGTGGGAAAGTTTTCGGAAATGGAGCTATAGTTTCTAAGCGAATTCTCTTCGTTTCAAGGGTTTACTCACTTGTATCAAGCATAGTGCGCTATATATAGGCAGGGAAAATTTTCGCGAATGGAGCTACAGTTTCTAAGCGAATTCTCTTCGTTTCAACTGGGAATCTATTGTAGCAGACATAGTTTTCTTTATATAGGCAGGGAAGGTATTCGCAAATGGAGCTGCACTTTCTAAGCAAATTCTCTTTGTTCCTAGCGGGATTCACTTGTAGGAAGCATAGATTTCAAGATATACGTAGGGGAAATTTTCGCGATTGGAACTGCACTTTTTAAGTGAATTTTCTTCATTCCAAGCGCGACTCTATTGTAGCAGGCGTACTTTTCAAGATATAGGCAGTGCAGGTTTTCAGGAATGGAGCTGCATTTTCTAAGCGAATTCTCTTCGTTCCTAGCGGGATTCACTTGTAGGAAGTGTAGATTTCAAGATATAGAGTTGGAAAGTTTTCTGAAATGGAGCTGTTATTTCTAAGCGAATTCTATTCCTTCCAAGGGGGACTCACTTGTATCCGGCATAGTTCTCTGTATATAACCAGGGAAAATTTTCGCGAATGGATTTGCAGTTTCTAAGAGAATTCTCTTCCTTTCAAGCGGATTTACTTGTACAAAGCGTAGATTTCAAGATAAAGGCGGGGGACATTTTCGTGATTGGAACTGCACTTTCTAAGCGAATTCTCTTCGTTTCCACTGGGAATCTATTGTTGCAGACGTAGTGTTCTTTATACAGGCAGGGAAGGTTTTCGCAAACGGAGCTGCACTTTCTAAGCAAATTCTCTTCGTTCCTACGGGATTCACTTGTAGGAACTGTAGATTTCAAGATATAGGCAGGGGAAATTTCCGTGATTGGAACTGCACTTTTTAATCGGATTCTCTTCGTTCCAAGCGGGATTCCCTTGCATCAGGTGTAGTATTCAAGACATAGAGTGGGAAAGTTTTCAGAAATGGAGCTATTGTTTCTTAGCGTATTCTATTCCTTCCAACGGGAACTCACTTGTATCAGGCATAGTTCTCTGTATATTACCAGGGAAAATTTTCGCGAATGGACCTGCATTTTCTCAGCGAATTCTCTTACTTCCGAGCGGGATTCAATTGTACGAAGTGTAGATTTCAAGATATAGGCAGGGGAAATTTTCGCGATTGGAACTGCACTTTTTAAGCGAATTCTCTTCCTTCCAAGTGGGACTCACTTGCAAGAGGCGTAGTTTTTAAGATATAGAGTGGGAAACTTTTCGGATATGGAGCTGTTGTTTCTAAGCGAATTCACTACGTTCCAAAGCGGACTCACTTGTATCAGGCATAGTTCTCTATATATACCCAGGGAAAATTTTCGCGAATGGAGATGCAGTTTCTAAATAAATTGTCTTCGTTCGAAGAGGGACTCACTTGTATGAGGCATGGTTTTCAAGATATACTCTGGGCAGTTTTTCACAATTGGAGCTGCAGTCTGTAAGCGAATTCTCTTCATTCCAAGTGGGACTCTGTGGCATAGTTTTGTTGATATGGGCAGGGAAGTTTTTCGCAATTGTAGCTGCAGTTTCTAAGAGAATTCTCTTCCTTCCACGACGGACTGTACTGTAGCAGGCGTAGGAGTTTTGATACAGGCATCGAAATTTTTCACGAACGGAGCTATAGTTTCTAAGCGAATTCTCTTCATTCCGAGTGGGAACCACTTGTAGTGGCGTATTTTTCATGATATAGCCAGGGAAAGTTTTCCTTTACGGAGCTGCAATTTCTAAGCGAATTCTCTTCGTTCCAAGCGGGACTCACTTGTACGAAGCGTAGATTTCATAATATAGGCAGCGGAAATTTTCGCGATTGGAACTGCACTTTTTAAGGGAATTCTCTTCCTTCCAAGTGGGACTCACTTGCATGAAGCGTAGTTTCTAAGATATGGAGTGGGAAACTTTTCGGATATGGAGCTGTTGTTTCTAAGCGAATTCACTACGTTCCAAGGCGGACTCACTTGTATCAGGCATAGTTCTCTATATATAGCGAGGGAAAATTTTCACGAATGGAGATGCTGTTTCTAAGCGTATTGTCTTCGTTCGAAGCGGGACTCACTTGTATGAGGCATGGTTTTCAAGATATACTCTGGGCAGTTTTTCACAATTGGAGCTGCAGTCTGTAAGCGAATTCTCTTCATTCCAAGTGGGACTCTATGGCATAGTTTTGTTGATATGGGCAGGGAAGTTTTTCGCAATTGTAGCTGCAGTTTCTAAGAGAATTCTCTTCCTTCCAAGACGGACTCTACTGTAGCAGGCGTAGGTTTTTTGATACAGGCATGGAAATTTTTCACGAACGGAGGTATAGTTTCTAAGCGAATTCCTTCGTTCAGCGTGGGAACCACTTGTAGTGGCGTATTTTTCATGATATAGCCAGGGAAAGTTTTCCTTTACGGAGCTGCTATTTTAATCGAATTCTTTTCGTTCCAAGCGGGACTCATTTGTAGAAAGCGTAGATTTCCAGATATACGCAGGGGAAATTATTGCGATTGGAACTGCACTTTTTAAGCCATTTCTCTTCTTTCCAAGCAGGACTCACTTGCATGAAGCGTAGTTTTCAAGACATAGAGTGTGAAAGTTTTCGGAAATGGAGCTATAGTTTCTAAGCAAATTCTCTTCGTTTCATGGGTTACACATTTGTATCAGGCATAGTGCTCTATATATAGGCAGGGAAAATTTTCGCGAATGGAGCTGCAGGTTCTCAGCGAATTCTCTTCCTTCCAAGCGGATTCACTTGTACAAAGCGTAGACTTCAAGATATAGGAAGGGGAAATTTTCGCGATTGGAACTGCACTTTTTAAGCGAATTCTCTTCGTTCCAAGCGGGACTCACTTGCATCAAGCGTAGTTTTTAAGATATAGAGTGGGAAAGTTTTCGGAAATGGAGCTATAGTTTCTAAGCGAATTCTCTTCGTTTCAAGGGTTTACTCACTTGTATCAAGCATAGTGCGCTATATATAGGCAGGGAAAATTTTCGCGAATGGAGCTACAGTTTCTAAGCGAATTCTCTTCGTTTCAACTGGGAATCTATTGTAGCAGACATAGTTTTCTTTATATAGGCAGGGAAGGTATTCGCAAATGGAGCTGCACTTTCTAAGCAAATTCTCTTTGTTCCTAGCGGGATTCACTTGTAGGAAGCATAGATTTCAAGATATACGTAGGGGAAATTTTCGCGATTGGAACTGCACTTTTTAAGTGAATTTTCTTCATTCCAAGCGCGACTCTATTGTAGCAGGCGTACTTTTCAAGATATAGGCAGTGCAGGTTTTCAGGAATGGAGCTGCATTTTCTAAGCGAATTCTCTTCGTTCCTAGCGGGATTCACTTGTAGGAAGTGTAGATTTCAAGATATAGAGTTGGAAAGTTTTCTGAAATGGAGCTGTTATTTCTAAGCGAATTCTATTCCTTCCAAGGGGGACTCACTTGTATCCGGCATAGTTCTCTGTATATAACCAGGGAAAATTTTCGCGAATGGATTTGCAGTTTCTAAGCGAATTCTCTTCCTTTCAAGCGGATTTACTTGTACAAAGCGTAGATTTCAAGATAAAGGCGGGGGACATTTTCGTGATTGGAACTGCACTTTCTAAGCGAATTCTCTTCGTTTCCACTGGGAATCTATTGTTGCAGACGTAGTGTTCTTTATACAGGCAGGGAAGGTTTTCGCAAACGGAGCTGCACTTTCTAAGCAAATTCTCTTCGTTCCTACGGGATTCACTTGTAGGAACTGTAGATTTCAAGATATAGGCAGGGGAAATTTCCGTGATTGGAACTGCACTTTTTAATCGGATTCTCTTCGTTCCAAGCGGGATTCCCTTGCATCAGGTGTAGTATTCAAGACATAGAGTGGGAAAGTTTTCAGAAATGGAGCTATTGTTTCTTAGCGTATTCTATTCCTTCCAACGGGAACTCACTTGTATCAGGCATAGTTCTCTGTATATTACCAGGGAAAATTTTCGCGAATGGACCTGCATTTTCTCAGCGAATTCTCTTACTTCCGAGCGGGATTCAATTGTACGAAGTGTAGATTTCAAGATATAGGCAGGGGAAATTTTCGCGATTGGAACTGCACTTTTTAAGCGAATTCTCTTCCTTCCAAGTGGGACTCACTTGCAAGAGGCGTAGTTTTTAAGATATAGAGTGGGAAACTTTTCGGATATGGAGCTGTTGTTTCTAAGCGAATTCACTACGTTCCAAGGCGGACTCACTTGTATCAGGCATAGTTCTCTATATATAGCGAGGGAAAATTTTCGCGAATGGAGATGCTGTTTCTAAGCGTATTGTCTTCGTTCGAAGTGGGACTCACTTGTATGAGGCATGGTTTTCAAGATATACTCTGGGCAGTTTTTCACAATTGGAGCTGCAGTCTGTAAGCGAATTCTCTTCATTCCAAGTGGGACTCTGTGGCATAGTTTTGTTGATATGGGCAGGGAAGTTTTTCGCAATTGTAGCTGCAGTTTCTAAGAGAATTCTCTTCCTTCCACGACGGACTGTACTGTAGCAGGCGTAGGAGTTTTGATACAGGCATCGAAATTTTTCACGAACGGAGCTATAGTTTCTAAGCGAATTCTCTTCATTCCGAGTGGGAACCACTTGTAGTGGCGTATTTTTCATGATATAGCCAGGGAAAGTTTTCCTTTACGGAGCTGCAATTTCTAAGCGAATTCTCTTCGTTCCAAGCGGGACTCACTTGTACGAAGCGTAGATTTCATAATATAGGCAGCGGAAATTTTCGCGATTGGAACTGCACTTTTTAAGGGAATTCTCTTCCTTCCAAGTGGGACTCACTTGCATGAAGCGTAGTTTCTAAGATATAGAGTGGGAAACTTTTCGGATATGAAGCTGTTGTTTCTAAGCGAATTCACTACGTTCCAAGGCGGACTCACTTGTATCAGGCATAGTTCTCTATATATAGCGAGGGAAAATTTTCACGAATGGAGATGCTGTTTCTAAGCGTATTGTCTTCGTTCGAAGCGGGACTCACTTGTATGAGGCATGGTTTTCAAGATATACTCTGGGCAGTTTTTCACAATTGGAGCTGCAGTCTGTAAGCGAATTCTCTTCATTCCAAGTGGGACTCTATGGCATAGTTTTGTTGATATGGGCAGGGAAGTTTTTCGCAATTGTAGCTGCAGTTTCTAAGAGAATTCTCTTCCTTCCAAGACGGACTCTACTGTAGCAGGCGTAGGTTTTTTGATACAGGCATGGAAATTTTTCACGAACGGAGGTATAGTTTCTAAGCGAATTCCTTCGTTCAGCGTGGGAACCACTTGTAGTGGCGTATTTTTCATGATATAGCCAGGGAAAGTTTTCCTTTACGGAGCTGCTATTTTAATCGAATTCTTTTCGTTCCAAGCGGGACTCATTTGTAGAAAGCGTAGATTTCCAGATATACGCAGGGGAAATTATTGCGATTGGAACTGCACTTTTTAAGCCATTTCTCTTCTTTCCAAGCAGGACTCACTTGCATGAAGCGTAGTTTTCAAGACATAGAGTGTGAAAGTTTTCGGAAATGGAGCTATAGTTTCTAAGCAAATTCTCTTCGTTTCATGGGTTACACATTTGTATCAGGCATAGTGCTCTATATATAGGCAGGGAAAATTTTCGCGAATGGAGCTGCAGGTTCTCAGCGAATTCTCTTCCTTCCAAGCGGATTCACTTGTACAAAGCGTAGACTTCAAGATATAGGAAGGGGAAATTTTCGCGATTGGAACTGCACTTTTTAAGCGAATTCTCTTCGTTCCAAGCGGGACTCACTTGCATCAAGCGTAGTTTTTAAGATATAGAGTGGGAAAGTTTTCGGAAATGGAGCTATAGTTTCTAAGCGAATTCTCTTCGTTTCAAGGGTTTACTCACTTGTATCAAGCATAGTGCGCTATATATAGGCAGGGAAAATTTTCGCGAATGGAGCTACAGTTTCTAAGCGAATTCTCTTCGTTTCAACTGGGAATCTATTGTAGCAGACATAGTTTTCTTTATATAGGCAGGGAAGGTATTCGCAAATGGAGCTGCACTTTCTAAGCAAATTCTCTTTGTTCCTAGCGGGATTCACTTGTAGGAAGCATAGATTTCAAGATATACGTAGGGGAAATTTTCGCGATTGGAACTGCACTTTTTAAGTGAATTTTCTTCATTCCAAGCGCGACTCTATTGTAGCAGGCGTACTTTTCAAGATATAGGCAGTGCAGGTTTTCAGGAATGGAGCTGCATTTTCTAAGCGAATTCTCTTCGTTCCTAGCGGGATTCACTTGTAGGAAGTGTAGATTTCAAGATATAGAGTTGGAAAGTTTTCTGAAATGGAGCTGTTATTTCTAAGCGAATTCTATTCCTTCCAAGGGGGACTCACTTGTATCCGGCATAGTTCTCTGTATATAACCAGGGAAATTTTTCGCGAATGGATTTGCAGTTTCTAAGAGAATTCTCTTCCTTTCAAGCGGATTTACTTGTACAAAGCGTAGATTTCAAGATAAAGGCGGGGGACATTTTCGTGATTGGAACTGCACTTTCTAAGCGAATTCTCTTCGTTTCCACTGGGAATCTATTGTTGCAGACGTAGTGTTCTTTATACAGGCAGGGAAGGTTTTCGCAAACGGAGCTGCACTTTCTAAGCAAATTCTCTTCGTTCCTACGGGATTCACTTGTAGGAACTGTAGATTTCAAGATATAGGCAGGGGAAATTTCCGTGATTGGAACTGCACTTTTTAATCGGATTCTCTTCGTTCCAAGCGGGATTCCCTTGCATCAGGTGTAGTATTCAAGACATAGAGTGGGAAAGTTTTCAGAAATGGAGCTATTGTTTCTTAGCGTATTCTATTCCTTCCAACGGGAACTCACTTGTATCAGGCATAGTTCTCTGTATATTACCAGGGAAAATTTTCGCGAATGGACCTGCATTTTCTCAGCGAATTCTCTTACTTCCGAGCGGGATTCAATTGTACGAAGTGTAGATTTCAAGATATAGGCAGGGGAAATTTTCGCGATTGGAACTGCACTTTTTAAGCGAATTCTCTTCCTTCCAAGTGGGACTCACTTGCAAGAGGCGTAGTTTTTAAGATATAGAGTGGGAAACTTTTCGGATATGGAGCTGTTGTTTCTAAGCGAATTCACTACGTTCCAAAGCGGACTCACTTGTATCAGGCATAGTTCTCTATATATACCCAGGGAAAATTTTCGCGAATGGAGATGCAGTTTCTAAATAAATTGTCTTCGTTCGAAGCGGGACTCACTTGTATGAGGCATGGTTTTCAAGATATACTCTGGGCAGTTTTTCACAATTGGAGCTGCAGTCTGTAAGCGAATTCTCTTCATTCCAAGTGGGACTCTGTGGCATAGTTTTGTTGATATGGGCAGGGAAGTTTTTCGCAATTGTAGCTGCAGTTTCTAAGAGAATTCTCTTCCTTCCACGACGGACTGTACTGTAGCAGGCGTAGGAGTTTTGATACAGGCATCGAAATTTTTCACGAACGGAGCTATAGTTTCTAAGCGAATTCTCTTCATTCCGAGTGGGAACCACTTGTAGTGGCGTATTTTTCATGATATAGCCAGGGAAAGTTTTCCTTTACGGAGCTGCAATTTCTAAGCGAATTCTCTTCGTTCCAAGCGGGACTCACTTGTACGAAGCGTAGATTTCATAATATAGGCAGCGGAAATTTTCGCGATTGGAACTGCACTTTTTAAGGGAATTCTCTTCCTTCCAAGTGGGACTCACTTGCATGAAGCGTAGTTTCTAAGATATGGAGTGGGAAACTTTTCGGATATGAAGCTGTTGTTTCTAAGCGAATTCACTACGTTCCAAGGCGGACTCACTTGTATCAGGCATAGTTCTCTATATATAGCGAGGGAAAATTTTCACGAATGGAGATGCTGTTTCTAAGCGTATTGTCTTCGTTCGAAGCGGGACTCACTTGTATGAGGCATGGTTTTCAAGATATACTCTGGGCAGTTTTTCACAATTGGAGCTGCAGTCTGTAAGCGAATTCTCTTCATTCCAAGTGGGACTCTATGGCATAGTTTTGTTGATATGGGCAGGGAAGTTTTTCGCAATTGTAGCTGCAGTTTCTAAGAGAATTCTCTTCCTTCCAAGACGGACTCTACTGTAGCAGGCGTAGGTTTTTTGATACAGGCATGGAAATTTTTCACGAACGGAGGTATAGTTTCTAAGCGAATTCCTTCGTTCAGCGTGGGAACCACTTGTAGTGGCGTATTTTTCATGATATAGCCAGGGAAAGTTTTCCTTTACGGAGCTGCTATTTTAATCGAATTCTTTTCGTTCCAAGCGGGACTCATTTGTAGAAAGCGTAGATTTCCAGATATACGCAGGGGAAATTATTGCGATTGGAACTGCACTTTTTAAGCCATTTCTCTTCTTTCCAAGCAGGACTCACTTGCATGAAGCGTAGTTTTCAAGACATAGAGTGTGAAAGTTTTCGGAAATGGAGCTATAGTTTCTAAGCAAATTCTCTTCGTTTCATGGGTTACACATTTGTATCAGGCATAGTGCTCTATATATAGGCAGGGAAAATTTTCGCGAATGGAGCTGCAGGTTCTCAGCGAATTCTCTTCCTTCCAAGCGGATTCACTTGTACAAAGCGTAGACTTCAAGATATAGGAAGGGGAAATTTTCGCGATTGGAACTGCACTTTTTAAGCGAATTCTCTTCGTTCCAAGCGGGACTCACTTGCATCAAGCGTAGTTTTTAAGATATAGAGTGGGAAAGTTTTCGGAAATGGAGCTATAGTTTCTAAGCGAATTCTCTTCGTTTCAAGGGTTTACTCACTTGTATCAAGCATAGTGCGCTATATATAGGCAGGGAAAATTTTCGCGAATGGAGCTACAGTTTCTAAGCGAATTCTCTTCGTTTCAACTGGGAATCTATTGTAGCAGACATAGTTTTCTTTATATAGGCAGGGAAGGTATTCGCAAATGGAGCTGCACTTTCTAAGCAAATTCTCTTTGTTCCTAGCGGGATTCACTTGTAGGAAGCATAGATTTCAAGATATACGTAGGGGAAATTTTCGCGATTGGAACTGCACTTTTTAAGTGAATTTTCTTCATTCCAAGCGCGACTCTATTGTAGCAGGCGTACTTTTCAAGATATAGGCAGTGCAGGTTTTCAGGAATGGAGCTGCATTTTCTAAGCGAATTCTCTTCGTTCCTAGCGGGATTCACTTGTAGGAAGTGTAGATTTCAAGATATAGAGTTGGAAAGTTTTCTGAAATGGAGCTGTTATTTCTAAGCGAATTCTATTCCTTCCAAGGGGGACTCACTTGTATCCGGCATAGTTCTCTGTATATAACCAGGGAAAATTTTCGCGAATGGATTTGCAGTTTCTAAGCGAATTCTCTTCCTTTCAAGCGGATTTACTTGTACAAAGCGTAGATTTCAAGATAAAGGCGGGGGACATTTTCGTGATTGGAACTGCACTTTCTAAGCGAATTCTCTTCGTTTCCACTGGGAATCTATTGTTGCAGACGTAGTGTTCTTTATACAGGCAGGGAAGGTTTTCGCAAACGGAGCTGCACTTTCTAAGCAAATTCTCTTCGTTCCTACGGGATTCACTTGTAGGAACTGTAGATTTCAAGATATAGGCAGGGGAAATTTCCGTGATTGGAACTGCACTTTTTAATCGGATTCTCTTCGTTCCAAGCGGGATTCCCTTGCATCAGGTGTAGTATTCAAGACATAGAGTGGGAAAGTTTTCAGAAATGGAGCTATTGTTTCTTAGCGTATTCTATTCCTTCCAACGGGAACTCACTTGTATCAGGCATAGTTCTCTGTATATTACCAGGGAAAATTTTCGCGAATGGACCTGCATTTTCTCAGCGAATTCTCTTACTTCCGAGCGGGATTCAATTGTACGAAGTGTAGATTTCAAGATATAGGCAGGGGAAATTTTCGCGATTGGAACTGCACTTTTTAAGCGAATTCTCTTCCTTCCAAGTGGGACTCACTTGCAAGAGGCGTAGTTTTTAAGATATAGAGTGGGAAACTTTTCGGATATGGAGCTGTTGTTTCTAAGCGAATTCACTACGTTCCAAGGCGGACTCACTTGTATCAGGCATAGTTCTCTATATATAGCGAGGGAAAATTTTCGCGAATGGAGATGCTGTTTCTAAGCGTATTGTCTTCGTTCGAAGTGGGACTCACTTGTATGAGGCATGGTTTTCAAGATATACTCTGGGCAGTTTTTCACAATTGGAGCTGCAGTCTGTAAGCGAATTCTCTTCATTCCAAGTGGGACTCTGTGGCATAGTTTTGTTGATATGGGCAGGGAAGTTTTTCGCAATTGTAGCTGCAGTTTCTAAGAGAATTCTCTTCCTTCCACGACGGACTGTACTGTAGCAGGCGTAGGAGTTTTGATACAGGCATCGAAATTTTTCACGAACGGAGCTATAGTTTCTAAGCGAATTCTCTTCATTCCGAGTGGGAACCACTTGTAGTGGCGTATTTTTCATGATATAGCCAGGGAAAGTTTTCCTTTACGGAGCTGCAATTTCTAAGCGAATTCTCTTCGTTCCAAGCGGGACTCACTTGTACGAAGCGTAGATTTCATAATATAGGCAGCGGAAATTTTCGCGATTGGAACTGCACTTTTTAAGGGAATTCTCTTCCTTCCAAGTGGGACTCACTTGCATGAAGCGTAGTTTCTAAGATATAGAGTGGGAAACTTTTCGTATATGGAGCTGTTGTTTCTAAGCGAATTCACTACGTTCCAAGGCGGACTCACTTGTATCAGGCATAGTTCTCTATATATAGCGAGGGAAAATTTTCACGAATGGAGATGCTGTTTCTAAGCGTATTGTCTTCGTTCGAAGCGGGACTCACTTGTATGAGGCATGGTTTTCAAGATATACTCTGGGCAGTTTTTCACAATTGGAGCTGCAGTCTGTAAGCGAATTCTCTTCATTCCAAGTGGGACTCTGTGGCATAGTTTTGTTGATATGGGCAGGGAAGTTTTTCGTAATTGTAGCTGCAGTTTCTAAGAGAATTCTCTTCCTTCCAAGACGGACTCTACTGTAGCAGGCGTAGGTTTTTTGATACAGGCATGGAAATTTTTCACGAACGGAGGTGTAGTTTCTAAGCGAATTCCTTCGTTCAGCGTGGGAACCACTTGTAGTGGCGTATTTTTCATGATATAGCCAGGGAAAGTTTTCCTTTACGGAGCTGTAATTTCTAAGCGAATTCTCTTCGTTCCAAGCGTGACTCATTTGTAGAAAGCGTAGATTTCCAGATATACGCAGGGGAAATTATTGCGATTGGAACTGCACTTTTTAAGCGATTTCTCTTCTTTCCAAGCAGGACTCACTTGCATGAAGCGTAGTTTTCAAGACATAGAGTGTGAAAGTTTTCGGAAATGGAGCTATAGTTTCTAAGCAAATTCTCTTCGTTTCATGGGTTACACTTTTGTATCAGGCATAGTGCTCTATATATAGGCAGGGAAAATTTTCGGGAATGGAGCTGCAGGTTCTCAGCGAATTCTCTTCCTTCCAAGCGGATTCACTTGTACAAAGCGTAGACTTCAAGATATAGGAAGGGGAAATTTTTGCGATTGGAACTGCACTTTTTAAGCGAATTCTCTTCGTTCCAAGCGGGACTCACTTGCATCAAGCGTAGTTTCTAAGATATAGAGTGGGAAACTTTTCGTATATGGAGCTGTTGTTTCTAAGCGAATTCACTACGTTCCAAGGCGGACTCACTTGTATCAGGCATAGTTCTCTATATATAGCGAGGGAAAATTTTCACGAATGGAGATGCTGTTTCTAAGCGTATTGTCTTCGTTCGAAGCGGGACTCACTTGTATGAGGCATGGTTTTCAAGATATACTCTGGGCAGTTTTTCACAATTGGAGCTGCAGTCTGTAAGCGAATTCTCTTCATTCCAAGTGGGACTCTGTGGCATAGTTTTGTTGATATGGGCAGGGAAGTTTTTCGTAATTGTAGCTGCAGTTTCTAAGAGAATTCTCTTCCTTCCAAGACGGACTGTACTGTAGCAGGCGTAGGAGTTTTGATACAGGCATCGAAATTTTTCACGAACGGAGCTATAGTTTCTAAGCGAATTCTCTTCATTCCGAGTGGGAACATCTTGTAGTGGCGTATTTTTCATGATATAGCCAGGGAAAGTTTTCCTTTACGGAGCTGCTATTTTAATCGAATTCTTTTCGTTCCAAGCGGGACTCATTTGTAGAAAGCGTAGATTTCCAGATATACGCAGGGGAAATTATTGCGATTGGAACTGCACTTTTTAAGCCATTTCTCTTCTTTCCAAGCAGGACTCACTTGCATGAAGCGTAGTTTTCAAGACATAGAGTGTGAAAGTTTTCGGAAATGGAGCTATAGTTTCTAAGCAAATTCTCTTCGTTTCATGGGTTACACATTTGTATCAGGCATAGTGCTCTATATATAGGCAGGGAAAATTTTCGCGAATGGAGCTGCAGGTTCTCAGCGAATTCTCTTCCTTCCAAGCGGATTCACTTGTACAAAGCGTAGACTTCAAGATATAGGAAGGG
The DNA here is from genome assembly GCF_036323735.1 of Rattus norvegicus. NCBI lineage: Eukaryota > Metazoa > Chordata > Mammalia > Rodentia > Muridae > Rattus > Rattus norvegicus. The sequence continues at coordinate 26,309,418 of NC_086038.1, read as the reverse complement.
GAAATTTTCGCGATTGGAACTGCACTTTTTAAGCGAATTCTCTTCGTTCCAAGCAGGACTCACTTGCATCAAGCGTAGTTTTTAAGATATAGAGTGGGAAAGTTTTCGGAAATGGAGCTATAGTTTCTAAGCGAATTCTCTTCGTTTCAAGGGTTTACTCACTTGTATCAAGCATAGTGCGCTATATATAGGCAGGGAAAATTTTCGCGAATGGAGCTACAGTTTCTAAGCGAATTCTCTTCGTTTCAACTGGGAATCTATTGTAGCAGACATAGTTTTCTTTATATAGGCAGGGAAGGTATTCGCAAATGGAGCTGCACTTTCTAAGCAAATTCTCTTTGTTCCTAGCGGGATTCACTTGTAGGAAGCATAGATTTCAAGATATACGTAGGGGAAATTTTCGCGATTGGAACTGCACTTTTTAAGTGAATTTTCTTCATTCCAAGCGCGACTCTATTGTAGCAGGCGTACTTTTCAAGATATAGGCAGTGCAGGTTTTCAGGAATGGAGCTGCATTTTCTAAGCGAATTCTCTTCGTTCCTAGCGGGATTCACTTGTAGGAAGTGTAGATTTCAAGATATAGAGTTGGAAAGTTTTCTGAAATGGAGCTGTTATTTCTAAGCGAATTCTATTCCTTCCAAGGGGGACTCACTTGTATCAGGCATAGTTCTCTGTATATAACCAGGGAAAATTTTCGCGAATGGATTTGCAGTTTCTAAGCGAATTCTCTTCCTTTCAAGCGGATTTACTTGTACAAAGCGTAGATTTCAAGATAAAGGCGGGGGACATTTTCGTGATTGGAACTGCACTTTCTAAGCGAATTCTCTTCGTTTCCACTGGGAATCTATTGTTGCAGACGTAGTTTTCTTTATACAGGCAGGGAAGGTTTTCTCAAACGGAGCTGCACTTTCTAAGCAAATTCTCTTCGTTCCTACGGGATTCACTTGTAGGAACTGTAGATTTCAAGATATAGGCAGGGGAAATTTCCGTGATTGGAACTGCACTTTTTAATCGGATTCTCTTCGTTCCAAGCGGGATTCCCTTGCATCAGGTGTAGTATTCAAGACATAGAGTGGGAAAGTTTTCAGAAATGGAGCTATTGTTTCTTAGCGTATTCTATTCCTTCCAACGGGAACTCACTTGTATCAGGCATAGTTCTCTGTATATTACCAGGGAAAATTTTCGCGAATGGACCTGCATTTTCTCAGCGAATTCTCTTACTTCCGAGCGGGATTCAATTGTACGAAGTGTAGATTTCAAGATATAGGCAGGGGAAATTTTCGCGATTGGAACTGCACTTTTTAAGCGAATTCTCTTCCTTCCAAGTGGGACTCACTTGCAAGAGGCGTAGTTTTTAAGATATAGAGTGGGAAACTTTTCGGATATGGAGCTGTTGTTTCTAAGCGAATTCACTACGTTCCAAAGCGGACTCACTTGTATCAGGCATAGTTCTCTATATATACCCAGGGAAAATTTTCGCGAATGGAGATGCAGTTTCTAAATAAATTGTCTTCGTTCGAAGCGGGACTCACTTGTATGAGGCATGGTTTTCAAGATATACTCTGGGCAGTTTTTCACAATTGGAGCTGCAGTCTGTAAGCGAATTCTCTTCATTCCAAGTGGGACTCTGTGGCATAGTTTTGTTGATATGGGCAGGGAAGTTTTTCGCAATTGTAGCTGCAGTTTCTAAGAGAATTCTCTTCCTTCCACGACGGACTGTACTGTAGCAGGCGTAGGAGTTTTGATACAGGCATCGAAATTTTTCACGAACGGAGCTATAGTTTCTAAGCGAATTCTCTTCATTCCGAGTGGGAACCACTTGTAGTGGCGTATTTTTCATGATATAGCCAGGGAAAGTTTTCCTTTACGGAGCTGCAATTTCTAAGCGAATTCTCTTCGTTCCAAGCGGGACTCACTTGTACAAAGCGTAGATTTCATAATATAGGCAGCGGAAATTTTCGCGATTGGAACTGCACTTTTTAAGGGAATTCTCTTCCTTCCAAGTGGGACTCACTTGCATGAAGCGTAGTTTCTAAGATATGGAGTGGGAAACTTTTCGGATATGGAGCTGTTGTTTCTAAGCGAATTCACTACGTTCCAAGGCGGACTCACTTGTATCAGGCATAGTTCTCTATATATAGCGAGGGAAAATTTTCACGAATGGAGATGCTGTTTCTAAGCGTATTGTCTTCGTTCGAAGCGGGACTCACTTGTATTAGGCATGGTTTTCAAGATATACTCTGGGCAGTTTTTCACAATTGGAGCTGCAGTCTGTAAGCGAATTCTCTTCATTCCAAGTGGGACTCTGTGGCATAGTTTTGTTGATATGGGCAGGGAAGTTTTTCGCAATTGTAGCTGCAGTTTCTAAGAGAATTCTCTTCCTTCCAAGACGGACTGTACTGTAGCAGGCGTAGGAGTTTTGATACAGGCATCGAAATTTTTCACGAACGGAGCTATAGTTTCTAAGCGAATTCTCTTCATTCCGAGTGGGAACATCTTGTAGTGGCGTATTTTTCATGATATAGCCAGGGAAAGTTTTCCTTTACGGAGCTGTAATTTCTAAGCGAATTCTCTTCGTTCCAAGCGGGACTCACTTGTACGAAGCGTAGATTTCATAATATAGGCAGCGGAAATTTTCGCGATTGGAACTGCACTTTTTAAGGGAATTCTCTTCCTTCCAAGTGGGACTCACTTGCATGAAGCGTAGTTTCTAAGATATAGAGTGGGAAACTTTTCGGATATGGAGCTGTTGTTTCTAAGCGAATTCACTACGTTCCAAGGCGGACTCACTTGTATCAGGCATAGTTCTCTATATATAGCGAGGGAAAATTTTCACGAATGGAGATGCTGTTTCTAAGCGTATTGTCTTCGTTCGAAGCGGGACTCACTTGTATGAGGCATGGTTTTCAAGATATACTCTGGGCAGTTTTTCACAATTGGAGCTGCAGTCTGTAAGCGAATTCTCTTCATTCCAAGTGGGACTCTGTGGCATAGTTTTGTTGATATGGGCAGGGAAGTTTTTCGCAATTGTAGCTGCAGTTTCTAAGAGAATTCTCTTCCTTCCAAGACGGACTGTACTGTAGCAGGCGTAGGAGTTTTGATACAGGCATCGAAATTTTTCACGAACGGAGCTATAGTTTCTAAGCGAATTCTCTTCATTCCGAGTGGGAACATCTTGTAGTGGCGTATTTTTCATGATATAGCCAGGGAAAGTTTTCCTTTACGGAGCTGTAATTTCTAAGCGAATGCTCTTCGTTCCAAGCGGGACTCACTTGTACGAAGCGTAGATTTCATAATATAGGCAGCGGAAATTTTCGCGATTGGAACTGCACTTTTTAAGGGAATTCTCTTCCTTCCAAGTGGGACTCACTTGCATGAAGCGTAGTTTCTAAGATATGGAGTGGGAAACTTTTCGGATATGAAGCTGTTGTTTCTAAGCGAATTCACTACGTTCCAAGGCGCACTCACTTGTATCAGGCATAGTTCTCTATATATAGCGAGGGAAAATTTTCACGAATGGAGATGCTGTTTCTAAGCGTATTGTCTTCGTTCGAAGCGGGACTCACTTGTATGAGGCATGGTTTTCAAGATATACTCTGGGCAGTTTTTCACAATTGGAGCTGCAGTCTGTAAGCGAATTTTCTTCATTCCAAGTGGGACTCTATGGCATAGTTTTGTTGATATGGGCAGGGAAGTTTTTCGCAATTGTAGCTGCAGTTTCTAAGAGAATTCTCTTCCTTCCAAGACGGACTCTACTGTAGCAGGCGTAGGTTTTTTGATACAGGCATGGAAATTTTTCACGAACGGAGGTGTAGTTTCTAAGCGAATTCCTTCGTTCAGCGTGGGAACCACTTGTAGTGGCGTATTTTTCATGATATAGCCAGGGAAAGTTTTCCTTTACGGAGCTGTAATTTCTAAGCGAATTCTCTTCGTTCCAAGCGTGACTCATTTGTAGAAAGCGTAGATTTCCAGATATACGCAGGGGAAATTATTGCGATTGGAACTGCACTTTTTAAGCGATTTCTCTTCTTTCCAAGCAGGACTCACTTGCATGAAGCGTAGTTTTCAAGACATAGAGTGTGAAAGTTTTCGGAAATGGAGCTATAGTTTCTAAGCAAATTCTCTTCGTTTCATGGGTTACACATTTGTATCAGGCATAGTGCTCTATATATAGGCAGGGAAAATTTTCGGGAATGGAGCTGCAGGTTCTCAGCGAATTCTCTTCCTTCCAAGCGGATTCACTTGTACAAAGCGTAGACTTCAAGATATAGGAAGGGGAAATTTTTGCGATTGGAACTGCACTTTTTAAGCGAATTCTCTTCGTTCCAAGCGGGACTCACTTGCATCAAGCGTAGTTTCTAAGATATAGAGTGGGAAACTTTTCGTATATGGAGCTGTTGTTTCTAAGCGAATTCACTACGTTCCAAGGCGGACTCACTTGTATCAGGCATAGTTCTCTATATATAGCGAGGGAAAATTTTCACGAATGGAGATGCTGTTTCTAAGCGTATTGTCTTCGTTCGAAGCGGGACTCACTTGTATGAGGCATGGTTTTCAAGATATACTCTGGGCAGTTTTTCACAATTGGAGCTGCAGTCTGTAAGCGAATTCTCTTCATTCCAAGTGGGACTCTGTGGCATAGTTTTGTTGATATGGGCAGGGAAGTTTTTCGTAATTGTAGCTGCAGTTTCTAAGAGAATTCTCTTCCTTCCAAGACGGACTGTACTGTAGCAGGCGTAGGAGTTTTGATACAGGCATCGAAATTTTTCACGAACGGAGCTATAGTTTCTAAGCGAATTCTCTTCATTCCGAGTGGGAACATCTTGTAGTGGCGTATTTTTCATGATATAGCCAGGGAAAGTTTTCCTTTACGGAGCTGCTATTTTAATCGAATTCTTTTCGTTCCAAGCGGGACTCATTTGTAGAAAGCGTAGATTTCCAGATATACGCAGGGGAAATTATTGCGATTGGAACTGCACTTTTTAAGCCATTTCTCTTCTTTCCAAGCAGGACTCACTTGCATGAAGCGTAGTTTTCAAGACATAGAGTGTGAAAGTTTTCGGAAATGGAGCTATAGTTTCTAAGCAAATTCTCTTCGTTTCATGGGTTACACATTTGTATCAGGCATAGTGCTCTATATATAGGCAGGGAAAATTTTCGCGAATGGAGCTGCAGGTTCTCAGCGAATTCTCTTCCTTCCAAGCGGATTCACTTGTACAAAGCGTAGACTTCAAGATATAGGAAGGGGAAATTTTCGCGATTGGAACTGCACTTTTTAAGCGAATTCTCTTCGTTCCAAGCAGGACTCACTTGCATCAAGCGTAGTTTTTAAGATATAGAGTGGGAAAGTTTTCGGAAATGGAGCTATAGTTTCTAAGCGAATTCTCTTCGTTTCAAGGGTTTACTCACTTGTATCAAGCATAGTGCGCTATATATAGGCAGGGAAAATTTTCGCGAATGGAGCTACAGTTTCTAAGCGAATTCTCTTCGTTTCAACTGGGAATCTATTGTAGCAGACATAGTTTTCTTTATATAGGCAGGGAAGGTATTCGCAAATGGAGCTGCACTTTCTAAGCAAATTCTCTTTGTTCCTAGCGGGATTCACTTGTAGGAAGCATAGATTTCAAGATATACGTAGGGGAAATTTTCGCGATTGGAACTGCACTTTTTAAGTGAATTTTCTTCATTCCAAGCGCGACTCTATTGTAGCAGGCGTACTTTTCAAGATATAGGCAGTGCAGGTTTTCAGGAATGGAGCTGCATTTTCTAAGCGAATTCTCTTCGTTCCTAGCGGGATTCACTTGTAGGAAGTGTAGATTTCAAGATATAGAGTTGGAAAGTTTTCTGAAATGGAGCTGTTATTTCTAAGCGAATTCTATTCCTTCCAAGGGGGACTCACTTGTATCAGGCATAGTTCTCTGTATATAACCAGGGAAAATTTTCGCGAATGGATTTGCAGTTTCTAAGTGAATTCTCTTCCTTTCAAGCGGATTTACTTGTACAAAGCGTAGATTTCAAGATAAAGGCGGGGGACATTTTCGTGATTGGAACTGCACTTTCTAAGCGAATTCTCTTCGTTTCCACTGGGAATCTATTGTTGCAGACGTAGTTTTCTTTATACAGGCAGGGAAGGTTTTCGCAAACGGAGCTGCACTTTCTAAGCAAATTCTCTTCGTTCCTACGGGATTCACTTGTAGGAACTGTAGATTTCAAGATATAGGCAGGGGAAATTTCCATGATTGGAACTGCACTTTTTAATCGGATTCTCTTCGTTCCAAGCGGGATTCCCTTGCATCAGGTGTAGTATTCAAGACATAGAGTGGGAAAGTTTTCAGAAATGGAGCTATTGTTTCTTAGCGTATTCTATTCCTTCCAACGGGAACTCACTTGTATCAGGCATAGTTCTCTGTATATTACCAGGGAAAATTTTCGCGAATGGACCTGCATTTTCTCAGCGAATTCTCTTACTTCCGAGCGGGATTCAATTGTACAAAGTGTAGATTTCAAGATATAGGCAGGGGAAATTTTCGCGATTGGAACTGCACTTTTTAAGCGAATTCTCTTCCTTCCAATGGGACTCACTTGCAAGAGGCGTAGTTTTTAAGATATAGAGTGGGAAACTTTTCGGATATGGAGCTGTTGTTTCTAAGCGAATTCACTACGTTCCAAAGCGGACTCACTTGTATCAGGCATAGTTCTCTATATATACCCAGGGAAAATTTTCGCGAATGAAGATGCAGTTTCTAAGTAAATTGTCTTCGTTCGAAGCGGGACTCACTTGTATGAGGCATGGTTTTCAAGATATACTCTGGGCAGTTTTTCACAATTGGAGCTGCAGTCTGTAAGCGAATTCTCTTCATTCCAAGTGGGACTCTGTGGCATAGTTTTGTTGATATGGGCAGGGAAGTTTTTCGCAATTGTAGCTGCAGTTTCTAAGAGAATTCTCTTCCTTCCACGACGGACTGTACTGTAGCAGGCGTAGGAGTTTTGATACAGGCATCGAAATTTTTCACGAACGGAGCTATAGTTTCTAAGCGAATTCTCTTCATTCCGAGTGGGAACCACTTGTAGTGGCGTATTTTTCATGATATAGCCAGGGAAAGTTTTCCTTTACGGAGCTGCAATTTCTAAGCGAATTCTCTTCGTTCCAAGCGGGACTCACTTGTACAAAGCGTAGATTTCATAATATAGGCAGCGGAAATTTTCGCGATTGGAACTGCACTTTTTAAGGGAATTCTCTTCCTTCCAAGTGGGACTCACTTGCATGAAGCGTAGTTTCTAAGATATGGAGTGGGAAACTTTTCGGATATGGAGCTGTTGTTTCTAAGCGAATTCACTACGTTCCAAGGCGGACTCACTTGTATCAGGCATAGTTCTCTATATATAGCGAGGGAAAATTTTCACGAATGGAGATGCTGTTTCTAAGCGTATTGTCTTCGTTCGAAGCGGGACTCACTTGTATGAGGCATGGTTTTCAAGATATACTCTGGGCAGTTTTTCACAATTGGAGCTGCAGTCTGTAAGCGAATTCTCTTCATTCCAAGTGGGACTCTGTGGCATAGTTTTGTTGATATGGGCAGGGAAGTTTTTCGCAATTGTAGCTGCAGTTTCTAAGAGAATTCTCTTCCTTCCAAGACGGACTCTACTGTAGCAGGCGTAAGTTTTTTGATACAGGCATGGAAATTTTTCACGAACGGAGGTATAGTTTCTAAGCGAATTCCTTCGTTCAGCGTGGGAACCACTTGTAGTGGCGTATTTTTCATGATATAGCCAGGGAAAGTTTTCCTTTACGGAGCTGCTATTTTAATCGAATTCTTTTCGTTCCAAGCGGGACTCATTTGTAGAAAGCGTAGATTTCCAGATATACGCAGGGGAAATTATTGCGATTGGAACTGCACTTTTTAAGCCATTTCTCTTCTTTCCAAGCAGGACTCACTTGCATGAAGCGTAGTTTTCAAGACATAGAGTGTGAAAGTTTTCGGAAATGGAGCTATAGTTTCTAAGCAAATTCTCTTCGTTTCATGGGTTACACATTTGTATCAGGCATAGTGCTCTATATATAGGCAGGGAAAATTTTCGCGAATGGAGCTGCAGGTTCTCAGCGAATTCTCTTCCTTCCAAGCGGATTCACTTGTACAAAGCGTAGACTTCAAGATATAGGAAGGGGAAATTTTCGCGATTGGAACTGCACTTTTTAAGCGAATTCTCTTCGTTCCAAGCGGGACTCACTTGCATCAAGCGTAGTTTTTAAGATATAGAGTGGGAAAGTTTTCGGAAATGGAGCTATAGTTTCTAAGCGAATTCTCTTCGTTTCAAGGGTTTACTCACTTGTATCAAGCATAGTGCGCTATATATAGGCAGGGAAAATTTTCGCGAATGGAGCTACAGTTTCTAAGCGAATTCTCTTCGTTTCAACTGGGAATCTATTGTAGCAGACATAGTTTTCTTTATATAGGCAGGGAAGGTATTCGCAAATGGAGCTGCACTTTCTAAGCAAATTCTCTTTGTTCCTAGCGGGATTCACTTGTAGGAAGCATAGATTTCAAGATATACGTAGGGGAAATTTTCGCGATTGGAACTGCACTTTTTAAGTGAATTTTCTTCATTCCAAGCGCGACTCTATTGTAGCAGGCGTACTTTTCAAGATATAGGCAGTGCAGGTTTTCAGGAATGGAGCTGCATTTTCTAAGCGAATTCTCTTCGTTCCTAGCGGGATTCACTTGTAGGAAGTGTAGATTTCAAGATATAGAGTTGGAAAGTTTTCTGAAATGGAGCTGTTATTTCTAAGCGAATTCTATTCCTTCCAAGGGGGACTCACTTGTATCAGGCATAGTTCTCTGTATATAACCAGGGAAAATTTTCGCGAATGGATTTGCAGTTTCTAAGCGAATTCTCTTCCTTTCAAGCGGATTTACTTGTACAAAGCGTAGATTTCAAGATAAAGGCGGGGGACATTTTCGTGATTGGAACTGCACTTTCTAAGCGAATTCTCTTCGTTTCCACTGGGAATCTATTGTTGCAGACGTAGTTTTCTTTATACAGGCAGGGAAGGTTTTCGCAAACGGAGCTGCACTTTCTAAGCAAATTCTCTTCGTTCCTACGGGATTCACTTGTAGGAACTGTAGATTTCAAGATATAGGCAGGGGAAATTTCCGTGATTGGAACTGCACTTTTTAATCGGATTCTCTTCGTTCCAAGCGGGATTCCCTTGCATCAGGTGTAGTATTCAAGACATAGAGTGGGAAAGTTTTCAGAAATGGAGCTATTGTTTCTTAGCGTATTCTATTCCTTCCAACGGGAACTCACTTGTATCAGGCATAGTTCTCTGTATATTACCAGGGAAAATTTTCGCGAATGGACCTGCATTTTCTCAGCGAATTCTCTTACTTCCGAGCGGGATTCAATTGTACGAAGTGTAGATTTCAAGATATAGGCAGGGGAAATTTTCGCGATTGGAACTGCACTTTTTAAGCGAATTCTCTTCCTTCCAAGTGGGACTCACTTGCAAGAGGCGTAGTTTTTAAGATATAGAGTGGGAAACTTTTCGGATATGGAGCTGTTGTTTCTAAGCGAATTCACTACGTTCCACAGCGGACTCACTTGTATCAGGCATAGTTCTCTATATATACCCAGGGAAAATTTTCGCGAATGGAGATGCAGTTTCTAAGTAAATTGTCTTCGTTCGAAGCGGGACTCACTTGTATGAGGCATGGTTTTCAAGATATACTCTGGGCAGTTTTTCACAATTGGAGCTGCAGTCTGTAAGCGAATTCTCTTCATTCCAAGTGGGACTCTGTGGCATAGTTTTGTTGATATGGGCAGGGAAGTTTTTCGCAATTGTAACTGCAGTTTCTAAGAGAATTCTCTTCCTTCCACGACGGACTGTACTGTAGCAGGCGTAGGAGTTTTGATACAGGCATCGAAATTTTTCACGAACGGAGCTATAGTTTCTAAGCGAATTCTCTTCATTCCGAGTGGGAACCACTTGTAGTGGCGTATTTTTCATGATATAGCCAGGGAAAGTTTTCCTTTACGGAGCTGCAATTTCTAAGCGAATTCTCTTCGTTCCAAGCGGGACTCACTTGTACAAAGCGTAGATTTCATAATATAGGCAGCGGAAATTTTCGCGATTGGAACTGCACTTTTTAAGGGAATTCTCTTCCTTCCAAGTGGGACTCACTTGCATGAAGCGTAGTTTCTAAGATATGGAGTGGGAAACTTTTCGGATATGGAGCTGTTGTTTCTAAGCGAATTCACTACGTTCCAAGGCGGACTCACTTGTATCAGGCATAGTTCTCTATATATAGCGAGGGAAAATTTTCACGAATGGAGATGCTGTTTCTAAGCGTATTGTCTTCGTTCGAAGCGGGACTCACTTGTATGAGGCATGGTTTTCAAGATATACTCTGGGCAGTTTTTCACAATTGGAGCTGCAGTCTGTAAGCGAATTCTCTTCATTCCAAGTGGGACTCTGTGGCATAGTTTTGTTGATATGGGCAGGGAAGTTTTTCGCAATTGTAGCTGCAGTTTCTAAGAGAATTCTCTTCCTTCCAAGACGGACTGTACTGTAGCAGGCGTAGGAGTTTTGATACAGGCATCGAAATTTTTCACGAACGGAGCTATAGTTTCTAAGCGAATTCTCTTCATTCCGAGTGGGAACATCTTGTAGTGGCGTATTTTTCATGATATAGCCAGGGAAAGTTTTCCTTTACGGAGCTGTAATTTCTAAGCGAATTCTCTTCGTTCCAAGCGGGACTCACTTGTACGAAGCGTAGATTTCATAATATAGGCAGCGGAAATTTTCGCGATTGGAACTGCACTTTTTAAGGGAATTCTCTTCCTTCCAAGTGGGACTCACTTGCATGAAGCGTAGTTTCTAAGATATAGAGTGGGAAACTTTTCGGATATGGAGCTGTTGTTTCTAAGCGAATTCACTACGTTCCAAGGCGGACTCACTTGTATCAGGCATAGTTCTCTATATATAGCGAGGGAAAATTTTCACGAATGGAGATGCTGTTTCTAAGCGTATTGTCTTCGTTCGAAGCGGGACTCACTTGTATGAGGCATGGTTTTCAAGATATACTCTGGGCAGTTTTTCACAATTGGAGCTGCAGTCTGTAAGCGAATTCTCTTCATTCCAAGTGGGACTCTGTGGCATAGTTTTGTTGATATGGGCAGGGAAGTTTTTCGCAATTGTAGCTGCAGTTTCTAAGAGAATTCTCTTCCTTCCAAGACGGACTGTACTGTAGCAGGCGTAGGAGTTTTGATACAGGCATCGAAATTTTTCACGAACGGAGCTATAGTTTCTAAGCGAATTCTCTTCATTCCGAGTGGGAACATCTTGTAGTGGCGTATTTTTCATGATATAGCCAGGGAAAGTTTTCCTTTACGGAGCTGTAATTTCTAAGCGAATGCTCTTCGTTCCAAGCGGGACTCACTTGTACGAAACGTAGATTTCATAATATAGGCAGCGGAAATTTTCGCGATTGGAACTGCACTTTTTAAGGGAATTCTCTTCCTTCCAAGTGGGACTCACTTGCATGAAGCGTAGTTTCTAAGATATGGAGTGGGAAACTTTTCGGATATGAAGCTGTTGTTTCTAAGCGAATTCACTACGTTCCAAGGCGCACTCACTTGTATCAGGCATAGTTCTCTATATATAGCGAGGGAAAATTTTCACGAATGGAGATGCTGTTTCTAAGCGTATTGTCTTTGTTCGAAGCGGGACTCACTTGTATGAGGCATGGTTTTCAAGATATACTCTGGGCAGTTTTTCACAATTGGAGCTGCAGTCTGTAAGCGAATTCTCTTCATTCCAAGTGGGACTCTATGGCATAGTTTTGTTGATATGGGCAGGGAAGTTTTTCGCAATTGTAGCTGCAGTTTCTAAGAGAATTCTCTTCCTTCCAAGACGGACTCTACTGTAGCAGGCGTAGGTTTTTTGATACAGGCATGGAAATTTTTCACGAACGGAGGTGTAGTTTCTAAGCGAATTCCTTCGTTCAGCGTGGGAACCACTTGTAGTGGCGTATTTTTCATGATATAGCCAGGGAAAGTTTTCCTTTACGGAGCTGTAATTTCTAAGCGAATTCTCTTCGTTCCAAGCGTGACTCATTTGTAGAAAGCGTAGATTTCCAGATATACGCAGGGGAAATTATTGCGATTGGAACTGCACTTTTTAAGCGATTTCTCTTCTTTCCAAGCAGGACTCACTTGCATGAAGCGTAGTTTTCAAGACATAGAGTGTGAAAGTTTTCGGAAATGGAGCTATAGTTTCTAAGCAAATTCTCTTCGTTTCATGGGTTACACATTTGTATCAGGCATAGTGCTCTATATATAGGCAGGGAAAATTTTCGGGAATGGAGCTGCAGGTTCTCAGCGAATTCTCTTCCTTCCAAGCGGATTCACTTGTACAAAGCGTAGACTTCAAGATATAGGAAGGGGAAATTTTCGCGATTGGAACTGCACTTTTTAAGCGAATTCTCTTCGTTCCAAGCGGGACTCACTTGCATCAAGCGTAGTTTTTAAGATATAGAGTGGGAAAGTTTTCGGAAATGGAGCTATAGTTTCTAAGCGAATTCTCTTCGTTTCAAGGGTTTACTCACTTGTATCAAGCATAGTGCGCTATATATAGGCAGGGAAAATTTTCGCGAATGGAGCTACAGTTTCTAAGCGAATTCTCTTCGTTTCAACTGGGAATCTATTGTAGCAGACATAGTTTTCTTTATATAGGCAGGGAAGGTATTCGCAAATGGAGCTGCACTTTCTAAGCAAATTCTCTTCGTTCCTAGCGGGATTCACTTGTAGGAAGCATAGATTTCAAGATATACGTAGGGGAAATTTTCGCGATTGGAACTGCACTTTTTAAGTGAATTTTCTTCATTCCAAGCGCGACTCTATCGTAGCAGGCGTACTTCAAGATATAGGCAGTGCAGGTTTTCAGGAATGGAGCTGCATTTTCTAAGCGAATTCTATTACTTCCAAGGGGGACTCACTTGTATCAGGCATAGTTCTCTGTATATAACCAGGGAAAATTTTCGCGAATGGATTTGCAGTTTCTAAGCGAATTCTCTTCCTTTCAAGCGGATTTACTTGTACAAAGCGTAGATTTCAAGATAAAGGCGGGGGACATTTTCGTGATTGGAACTGCACTTTCTAAGCGAATTCTCTTCGTGTCCACTGGGAATCTATTGTAGCAGACGTAGTTTTTTTTATACAGGCAGGGAAGGTTTTCGCAAACGGAGCTGCACTTTCTAAGCAAATTCTCTTCGTTCCTACGGGATTCACTTGTAGGAACTGTAGATTTCAAGATATAGGCAGGGGAAATTTTCGTGATTGGAACTGCACTTTTTAATCGGATTCTCTTCGTTCCAAGCGGGATTCCCTTGCATCAGGTGTAGTATTCAAGACATAGAGTGGGAAAGTTTTCAGAAATGGAGCTATTGTTTCTTAGCGTATTCTATTCCTTCCAACGGGAACTCATTTGTATCAGGCATAGTTCTCTGTATATTACCAGGGAAAATTTTCGCGAATGGACCTGCATTTTCTCAGCGAATTCTCTTACTTCCGAGCGGGATTCAATTGTACGAAGTGTAGATTTCAAGATATAGGCAGGGGAAATTTTCGCGATTGGAACTGCACTTTTTAAGCGAATTCTCTTCCTTCCAAGTGGGACTCACTTGCAAGAGGCGTAGTTTTTAAGATATAGAGTGGGAAACTTTTCGGATATGGAGCTGTTGTTTCTAAGCGAATTCACTACGTTCCAAAGTGGACTCACTTGTATCAGGCATAGTTCTCTATATATACCCAGGGAAAATTTTCGCGAATGGAGATGCAGTTTCTAAGCGAATTCTCTTCATTCCGAGTGGGAACATCTTGTAGTGGCGTATTTTTCATGATATAGCCAGGGAAAGTTTTCCTTTACGGAGCTGTAATTTCTAAGCGAATGCTCTTCGTTCCAAGCGGGACTCACTTGTACGAAGCGTAGATTTCATAATATAGGCAGCGGAAATTTTCGCGATTGGAACTGCACTTTTTAAGGGAATTCTCTTCCTTCCAAGTGGGACTCACTTGCATGAAGCGTAGTTTCTAAGATATAGAGTGGGAAACTTTTCGGATATGAAGCTGTTGTTTCTAAGCGAATTCACTACGTTCCAAGGCGCACTCACTTGTATCAGGCATAGTTCTCTATATATAGCGAGGGAAAATTTTCACGAATGGAGATGCTGTTTCTAAGCGTATTGTCTTCGTTCGAAGCGGGACTCACTTGTATGAGGCATGGTTTTCAAGATATACTCTGGGCAGTTTTTCACAATTGGAGCTGCAGTCTGTAAGCGAATTCTCTTCATTCTAAGTGGGACTCTATGGCATAGTTTTGTTGATATGGGCAGGGAAGTTTTTCGCAATTGTAGCTGCAGTTTCTAAGAGAATTCTCTTCCTTCCAAGACGGACTCTACTGTAGCAGGCGTAGGTTTTTTGATACATGCATGGAAATTTTTCACGAACGGAGGTGTAGATTCTAAGCGAATTCCTTCGTTCAGCGTGGGAACCACTTGTAGTGGCGTATTTTTCATGATATAGCCAGGGAAAGTTTTCCTTTACGGAGCTGTAATTTCTAAGCGAATGCTCTTCGTTCCAAGCGTGACTCATTTGTAGAAAGCGTAGATTTCCAGATATACGCAGGGGAAATTATTGCGATTGGAACTGCACTTTTTAAGCGATTTCTCTTCTTTCCAAGCAGGACTCACTTGCATGAAGCGTAGTTTTCAAGACATAGAGTGTGAAAGTTTTCGGAAATGGAGCTATAGTTTCTAAGCAAATTCTCTTCGTTTCATGGGTTACACATTTGTATCAGGCATAGTGCTCTATATATAGGCAGGGAAAATTTTCGGGAATGGAGCTGCAGGTTCTCAGCGAATTCTCTTCCTTCCAAGCGGATTCACTTGTACAAAGCGTAGACTTCAAGATATAGGAAGGGGAAATTTTCGCGATTGGAACTGCACTTTTTAAGCGAATTCTCTTCGTTCCAAGCAGGACTCACTTGCATCAAGCGTAGTTTCTAAGATATAGAGTGGGAAACTTTTCGTATATGGAGCTGTTGTTTCTAAGCGAATTCACTACGTTCCAAGGCGGACTCACTTGTATCAGGCATAGTTCTCTATATATAGCGAGGGAAAATTTTCACGAATGGAGATGCTGTTTCTAAGCGTATTGTCTTCGTTCGAAGCGGGACTCACTTGTATGAGGCATGGTTTTCAAGATATACTCTGGGCAGTTTTTCACAATTGGAGCTGCAGTCTGTAAGCGAATTCTCTTCATTCCAAGTGGGACTCTGTGGCATAGTTTTGTTGATATGGGCAGGGAAGTTTTTCGCAATTGTAGCTGCAGTTTCTAAGAGAATTCTCTTCCTTCCAAGACGGACTGTACTGTAGCAGGCGTAGGAGTTTTGATACAGGCATCGAAATTTTTCACGAACGGAGCTATAGTTTCTAAGCGAATTCTCTTCATTCCGAGTGGGAACATCTTGTAGTGGCGTATTTTTCATGATATAGCCAGGGAAAGTTTTCCTTTACGGAGCTGTAATTTCTAAGCGAATGCTCTTCGTTCCAAGCGGGACTCACTTGTACGAAGCGTAGATTTCATAATATAGGCAGCGGAAATTTTCGCGATTGGAACTGCACTTTTTAAGGGAATTCTCTTCCTTCCAAGTGTGACTCACTTGCATGAAGCGTAGTTTCTAAGATATAGAGTGGGAAACTTTTCGGATATGAAGCTGTTGTTTCTAAGCGAATTCACTACGTTCCAAGGCACACTCACTTGTATCAGGCATAGTTCTCTATATATAGCGAGGGAAAATTTTCACGAATGGAGATGCTGTTACTAAGCGTATTGTCTTCGTTCGAAGCGGGACTCACTTGTATGAGGCATGGTTTTCAAGATATACTCTGGGCAGTTTTTCACAATTGGAGCTGCAGTCTGTAAGCGAATTCTCTTCATTCTAAGTGGGACTCTATGGCATAGTTTTGTTGATATGGGCAGGGAAGTTTTTCGCAATTGTAGCTGCAGTTTCTAAGAGAATTCTCTTCCTTCCAAGACGGACTCTACTGTAGCAGGCGTAGGTTTTTTGATACAGGCATGGAAATTTTTCACGAACGGAGGTATAGTTTCTAAGCGAATTCCTTCGTTCAGCGTGGGAACCACTTGTAGTGGCGTATTTTTCATGATATAGCCAGGGAAAGTTTTCCTTTACGGAGCTGCTATTTTAATCGAATTCTTTTCGTTCCAAGCGGGACTCATTTGTAGAAAGCGTAGATTTCCAGATAAACGCAGGGGAAATTATTGCGATTGGAACTGCACTTTTTAAGCCATTTCTCTTCTTTCCAAGCAGGACTCACTTGCATGAAGCGTAGTTTTCAAGACATAGAGTGTGAAAGTTTTCGGAAATGGAGCTATAGTTTCTAAGCAAATTCTCTTCGTTTCATGGGTTACACATTTGTATCAGGCATAGTGCTCTATATATAGGCAGGGAAAATTTTCGCGAATGGAGCTGCAGGTTCTCAGCGAATTCTCTTCCTTCCAAGCGGATTCACTTGTACAAAGCGTAGACTTCAAGATATAGGAAGGGGAAATTTTCGCGATTGGAACTGCACTTTTTAAGCGAATTCTCTTCGTTCCAAGCAGGACTCACTTGCATCAAGCGTAGTTTTTAAGATATAGAGTGGGAAAGTTTTCGGAAATGGAGCTATAGTTTCTAAGCGAATTCTCTTCGTTTCAAGGGTTTACTCACTTGTATCAAGCATAGTGCGCTATATATAGGCAGGGAAAATTTTCGCGAATGGAGCTACAGTTTCTAAGCGAATTCTCTTCGTTTCAACTGGGAATCTATTGTAGCAGACATAGTTTTCTTTATATAGGCAGGGAAGGTATTCGCAAATGGAGCTGCACTTTCTAAGCAAATTCTCTTCGTTCCTAGCGGGATTCACTTGTAGGAAGCATAGATTTCAAGATATACGTAGGGGAAATTTTCGCGATTGGAACTGCACTTTTTAAGTGAATTTTCTTCATTCCAAGCGCGACTCTATCGTAGCAGGCGTACTTCAAGATATAGGCAGTGCAGGTTTTCAGGAATGGAGCTGCATTTTCTAAGCGAATTCTATTACTTCCAAGGGGGACTCACTTGTATCAGGCATAGTTCTCTGTATATAACCAGGGAAAATTTTCGCGAATGGATTTGCAGTTTCTAAGCGAATTCTCTTCCTTTCAAGCGGATTTACTTGTACAAAGCGTAGATTTCAAGATAAAGGCGGGGGACATTTTCGTGATTGGAACTGCACTTTCTAAGCGAATTCTCTTCGTTTCCACTGGGAATCTATTGTTGCAGACGTAGTTTTCTTTATACAGGCAGGGAAGGTTTTCGCAAACGGAGCTGCACTTTCTAAGCAAATTCTCTTCGTTCCTACGGGATTCACTTGTAGGAACTGTAGATTTCAAGATATAGGCAGGGGAAATTTTCGTGATTGGAACTGCACTTTTTAATCGGATTCTCTTCGTTCCAAGCGGGATTCCCTTGCATCAGGTGTAGTATTCAAGACATAGAGTGGGAAAGTTTTCAGAAATGGAGCTATTGTTTCTTAGCGTATTCTATTCCTTCCAACGGGAACTCATTTGTATCAGGCATAGTTCTCTGTATATTACCAGGGAAAATTTTCGCGAATGGACCTGCATTTTCTCAGCGAATTCTCTTACTTCCGAGCGGGATTCAATTGTACGAAGTGTAGATTTCAAGATATAGGCAGGGGAAATTTTCGCGATTGGAACTGCACTTTTTAAGCGAATTCTCTTCCTTCCAAGTGGGACTCACTTGCAAGAGGCGTAGTTTTTAAGATATAGAGTGGGAAACTTTTCGGATATGGAGCTGTTGTTTCTAAGCGAATTCACTACGTTCCAAAGTGGACTCACTTGTATCAGGCATAGTTCTCTATATATACCCAGGGAAAATTTTCGCGAATGGAGATGCAGTTTCTAAGCGAATTCTCTTCATTCCGAGTGGGAACATCTTGTAGTGGCGTATTTTTCATGATATAGCCAGGGAAAGTTTTCCTTTACGGAGCTGTAATTTCTAAGCGAATGCTCTTCGTTCCAAGCGGGACTCACTTGTACGAAGCGTAGATTTCATAATATAGGCAGCGGAAATTTTCGCGATTGGAACTGCACTTTTTAAGGGAATTCTCTTCCTTCCAAGTGGGACTCACTTGCATGAAGCGTAGTTTCTAAGATATAGAGTGGGAAACTTTTCGGATATGAAGCTGTTGTTTCTAAGCGAATTCACTACGTTCCAAGGCGCACTCACTTGTATCAGGCATAGTTCTCTATATATAGCGAGGGAAAATTTTCACGAATGGAGATGCTGTTTCTAAGCGTATTGTCTTCGTTCGAAGCGGGACTCACTTGTATGAGGCATGGTTTTCAAGATATACTCTGGGCAGTTTTTCACAATTGGAGCTGCAGTCTGTAAGCGAATTCTCTTCATTCTAAGTGGGACTCTATGGCATAGTTTTGTTGATATGGGCAGGGAAGTTTTTCGCAATTGTAGCTGCAGTTTCTAAGAGAATTCTCTTCCTTCCAAGACGGACTCTACTGTAGCAGGCGTAGGTTTTTTGATACAGGCATGGAAATTTTTCACGAACGGAGGTGTAGTTTCTAAGCGAATTCCTTCGTTCAGCGTGGGAACCACTTGTAGTGGCGTATTTTTCATGATATAGCCAGGGAAAGTTTTCCTTTACGGAGCTGTAATTTCTAAGCGAATGCTCTTCGTTCCAAGCGTGACTCATTTGTAGAAAGCGTAGATTTCCAGATATACGCAGGGGAAATTATTGCGATTGGAACTGCACTTTTTAAGCGATTTCTCTTCTTTCCAAGCAGGACTCACTTGCATGAAGCGTAGTTTTCAAGACATAGAGTGTGAAAGTTTTCGGAAATGGAGCTATAGTTTCTAAGCAAATTCTCTTCGTTTCATGGGTTACACATTTGTATCAGGCATAGTGCTCTATATATAGGCAGGGAAAATTTTCGGGAATGGAGCTGCAGGTTCTCAGCGAATTCTCTTCCTTCCAAGCGTATTCACTTGTACAAAGCGTAGACTTCAAGATATAGGAAGGGGAAATTTTCGCGATTGGAACTGCACTTTTTAAGCGAATTCTCTTCGTTCCAAGCAGGACTCACTTGCATCAAGCGTAGTTTCTAAGATATAGAGTGGGAAACTTTTCGTATATGGAGCTGTTGTTTCTAAGCGAATTCACTACGTTCCAAGGCGGACTCACTTGTATCAGGCATAGTTCTCTATATATAGCGAGGGAAAATTTTCACGAATGGAGATGCTGTTTCTAAGCGTATTGTCTTCGTTCGAAGCGGGACTCACTTGTATGAGGCATGGTTTTCAAGATATACTCTGGGCAGTTTTTCACAATTGGAGCTGCAGTCTGTAAGCGAATTCTCTTCATTCCAAGTGGGACTCTGTGGCATAGTTTTGTTGATATGGGCAGGGAAGTTTTTCGCAATTGTAGCTGCAGTTTCTAAGAGAATTCTCTTCCTTCCAAGACGGACTGTACTGTAGCAGGCGTAGGAGTTTTGATACAGGCATCGAAATTTTTCACGAACGGAGCTATAGTTTCTAAGCGAATTCTCTTCATTCCGAGTGGGAACATCTTGTAGTGGCGTATTTTTCATGATATAGCCAGGGAAAGTTTTCCTTTACGGAGCTGTAATTTCTAAGCGAATGCTCTTCGTTCCAAGCGGGACTCACTTGTACGAAGCGTAGATTTCATAATATAGGCAGCGGAAATTTTCGCGATTGGAACTGCACTTTTTAAGGGAATTCTCTTCCTTCCAAGTGTGACTCACTTGCATGAAGCGTAGTTTCTAAGATATAGAGTGGGAAACTTTTCGGATATGAAGCTGTTGTTTCTAAGCGAATTCACTACGTTCCAAGGCACACTCACTTGTATCAGGCATAGTTCTCTATATATAGCGAGGGAAAATTTTCACGAATGGAGATGCTGTTTCTAAGCGTATTGTCTTCGTTCGAAGCGGGACTCACTTGTATGAGGCATGGTTTTCAAGATATACTCTGGGCAGTTTTTCACAATTGGAGCTGCAGTCTGTAAGCGAATTCTCTTCATTCCAAGTGGGACTCTATGGCATAGTTTTGTTGATATGGGCAGGGAAGTTTTTCGCAATTGTAGCTGCAGTTTCTAAGAGAATTCTCTTCCTTCCAAGACGGACTCTACTGTAGCAGGCGTAGGTTTTTTGATACAGGCATGGAAATTTTTCACGAACGGAGGTGTAGTTTCTAAGCGAATTCCTTCGTTCAGCGTGGGAACCACTTGTAGTGGCGTATTTTTCATGATATAGCCAGGGAAAGTTTTCCTTTACGGAGCTGTAATTTCTAAGCGAATTCTCTTCGTTCCAAGCGTGACTCATTTGTAGAAAGCGTAGATTTCCAGATATACGCAGGGGAAATTATTGCGATTGGAACTGCACTTTTTAAGCGATTTCTCTTCTTTCCAAGCAGGACTCACTTGCATGAAGCGTAGTTTTCCAGACATAGAGTGTGAAAGTTTTCGGAAATGGAGCTATAGTTTCTAAGCAAATTCTCTTCGTTTAATGGGTTACACATTTGTATCAGGCATAGTGCTCTATATATAGGCAGGGAAAATTTTCGGGAATGGAGCTGCAGGTTCTCAGCGAATTCTCTTCCTTCCAAGCGGATTCACTTGTACAAAGCGTAGACTTCAAGATATAGGAAGGGGAAATTTTCGCGATTGGAACTGCACTTTTTAAGCGAATTCTCTTCGTTCCAAGCGGGCCTCACTTGCATCAAGCGTAGTTTCTAAGATATAGAGTGGGAAACTTTTCGGATATGGAGCTGTTGTTTCTAAGCGAATTCACTACGTTCCAAGGCGGACTCACTTGTATCAGGCATAGTTCTCTATATATAGCGAGGGAAAATTTTCACGAATGGAGATGCTGTTTCTAAGCGTATTGTCTTCGTTCGAAGCGGGACTCACTTGTATGAGGCATGGTTTTCAAGATATACTCTGGGCAGTTTTTCACAATTGGAGCTGCAGTCTGTAAGCGAATTCTCTTCATTCCAAGTGGGACTCTATGGCATAGTTTTGTTGATATGGGCAGGGAAGTTTTTCGCAATTGTAGCTGCAGTTTCTATGAGAATTCTCTTCCTTCCAAGACGGACTCTACTGTAGCAGGCGTAGGTTTTTTGATACAGGCATGGAAATTTTTCACGAACGGAGGTATAGTTTCTAAGCGAATTCCTTCGTTCAGCGTGCGAACCACTTGTAGTGGCGTATTTTTCATGATATAGCCAGGGAAAGTTTTCCTTTACGGAGCTGCTATTTTAATCGAATTCTTTTCGTTCCAAGCGGGACTCATTTGTAGAAAGCGTAGATTTCCAGATATACGCAGGGGAAATTATTGCGATTGGAACTGCACTTTTTAAGCCATTTCTCTTCTTTCCAAGCAGGACTCACTTGCATGAAGCGTAGTTTTCAAGACATAGAGTGTGAAAGTTTTCGGAAATGGAGCTATAGTTTCTAAGCAAATTCTCTTCGTTTCATGGGTTACACATTTGTATCAGGCATAGTGCTCTATATATAGGCAGGGAAAATTTTCGCGAATGGAGCTGCAGGTTCTCAGCGAATTCTCTTCCTTCCAAGCGGATTCACTTGTACAAAGCGTAGACTTCAAGATATAGGAAGGGGAAATTTTCGCGATTGGAACTGCACTTTTTAAGCGAATTCTCTTCGTTCCAAGCAGGACTCACTTGCATCAAGCGTAGTTTTTAAGATATAGAGTGGGAAAGTTTTCGGAAATGGAGCTATAGTTTCTAAGCGAATTCTCTTCGTTTCAAGGGTTTACTCACTTGTATCAAGCATAGTGCGCTATATATAGGCTGGGAAAATTTTCGCGAATGGAGCTACAGTTTCTAAGCGAATTCTCTTCGTTTCAACTGGGAATCTATTGTAGCAGACATAGTTTTCTTTATATAGGCAGGGAAGGTATTCGCAAATGGAGCTGCACTTTCTAAGCAAATTCTCTTCGTTCCTAGCGGGATTCACTTGTAGGAAGCATAGATTTCAAGATATACGTAGGGGAAATTTTCGCGATTGGAACTGCACTTTTTAAGTGAATTTTCTTCATTCCAAGCGTGACTCTATCGTAGCAGGCGTACTTCAAGATATAGGCAGTGCAGGTTTTCAGGAATGGAGCTGCATTTTCTAAGCGAATTCTATTACTTCCAAGGGGGACTCACTTGTATCAGGCATAGTTCTCTGTATATAACCAGGGAAAATTTTCGCGAATGGATTTGCAGTTTCTAAGCGAATTCTCTTCCTTTCAAGCGGATTTACTTGTACAAAGCGTAGATTTCAAGATAAAGGCGGGGGACATTTTCGTGATTGGAACTGCACTTTCTAAGCGAATTCTCTTCGTTTCCACTGGGAATCTATTGTTGCAGACGTAGTTTTCTTTATACAGGCAGGGAAGGTTTTCGCAAACGGAGCTGCACTTTCTAAGCAAATTCTCTTCGTTCCTACGGGATTCACTTGTAGGAACTGTAGATTTCAAGATATAGGCAGGGGAAATTTTCGTGATTGGAACTGCACTTTTTAATCGGATTCTCTTCGTTCCAAGCGGGATTCCCTTGCATCAGGTGTAGTATTCAAGACATAGAGTGGGAAAGTTTTCAGAAATGGAGCTATTGTTTCTTAGCGTATTCTATTCCTTCCAACGGGAACTCATTTGTATCAGGCATAGTTCTCTGTATATTACCAGGGAAAATTTTCGCGAATGGACCTGCATTTTCTCAGCGAATTCTCTTACTTCCGAGCGGGATTCAATTGTACGAAGTGTAGATTTCAAGATATAGGCAGGGGAAATTTTCGCGATTGGAACTGCACTTTTTAAGCGAATTCTCTTCCTTCCAAGTGGGACTCACTTGCAAGAGGCGTAGTTTTTAAGATATAGAGTGGGAAACTTTTCGGATATGGAGCTGTTGTTTCTAAGCGAATTCACTACGTTCCAAAGTGGACTCACTTGTATCAGGCATAGTTCTCTATATATACCCAGGGAAAATTTTCGCGAATGGAGATGCAGTTTCTAAGTAAATTGTCTTCGTTCGAAGAAGGACTCACTTGTATGAGGCATGGTTTTCAAGATATACTCTGGGCAGTTTTTCACAATTGGAGCTGCAGTCTGTAAGCGAATTCTCTTCATTCCAAGTGGGACTCTGTGGCATAGTTTTGTTGATATGGGCAGGGAAGTTTTTCGCAATTGTAGCTGCAGTTTCTAAGAGAATTCTCTTCCTTCCAAGACGGACTGTACTGTAGCAGGCGTAGGAGTTTTGATACAGGCATCGAAATTTTTCACGAACGGAGCTATAGTTTCTAAGCGAATTCTCTTCATTCCGAGTGGGAACCACTAGTAGTGGCGTATTTTTCATGATATAGCCAGGGAAAGTTTTCCTTTACGGAGCTGTAATTTCTAAGCGAATTCTCTTCGTTCCAAGCGGGACTCACTTGTACGAAGCGTAGATTTCATAATATAGGCAGCGGAAATTTTCGCGATTGGAACTGCACTTTTTAAGGGAATTCTCTTCCTTCCAAGTGGGACTCACTTGCATGAAGCGTAGTTTCTAAGATATAGAGTGGGAAACTTTTCGGATATGAAGCTGTTGTTTCTAAGCGAATTCACTACGTTCCAAGGCACACTCACTTGTATCAGGCATAGTTCTCTATATATAGCGAGGGAAAATTTTCACGAATGGAGATGCTGTTTCTAAGCGTATTGTCTTCGTTCGAAGCGGGACTCACTTGTATGAGGCATGGTTTTCAAGATATACTCTGGGCAGTTTTTCACAATTGGAGCTGCAGTCTGTAAGCGAATTCTCTTCATTCCAAGTGGGACTCTATGGCATAGTTTTGTTGATATGGGCAGGGAAGTTTTTCGCAATTGTAGCTGCAGTTTCTAAGAGAATTCTCTTCCTTCCAAGACGGACTCTACTGTAGCAGGCGTAGGTTTTTTGATACAGGCATGGAAATTTTTCACGAACGGAGGTGTAGTTTCTAAGCGAATTCCTTCGTTCAGCGTGGGAACCACTTGTAGTGGCGTATTTTTCATGATATAGCCAGGGAAAGTTTTCCTTTACGGAGCTGTAATTTCTAAGCGAATTCTCTTCGTTCCAAGCGTGACTCATTTGTAGAAAGCGTAGATTTCCAGATATACGCAGGGGAAATTATTGCGATTGGAACTGCACTTTTTAAGCGATTTCTCTTCTTTCCAAGCAGGACTCACTTGCATGAAGCGTAGTTTTCAAGACATAGAGTGTGAAAGTTTTCGGAAATGGAGCTATAGTTTCTAAGCAAATTCTCTTCGTTTAATGGGTTACACATTTGTATCAGGCATAGTGCTCTATATATAGGCAGGGAAAATTTTCGGGAATGGAGCTGCAGGTTCTCAGCGAATTCTCTTCCTTCCAAGCGGATTCACTTGTACAAAGCGTAGACTTCAAGATATAGGAAGGGGAAATTTTCGCGATTGGAACTGCACTTTTTAAGCGAATTCTCTTCGTTCCAAGCGGGCCTCACTTGCATCAAGCGTAGTTTCTAAGATATAGAGTGGGAAACTTTTCGGATATGGAGCTGTTGTTTCTAAGCGAATTCACTACGTTCCAAGGCGGACTCACTTGTATCAGGCATAGTTCTCTATATATAGCGAGGGAAAATTTTCACGAATGGAGATGCTGTTTCTAAGCGTATTGTCTTCGTTCGAAGCGGGACTCACTTGTATGAGGCATGGTTTTCAAGATATACTCTGGGCAGTTTTTCACAATTGGAGCTGCAGTCTGTAAGCGAATTCTCTTCATTCCAAGTGGGACTCTATGGCATAGTTTTGTTGATATGGGCAGGGAAGTTTTTCGCAATTGTAGCTGCAGTTTCTATGAGAATTCTCTTCCTTCCAAGACGGACTCTACTGTAGCAGGCGTAGGTTTTTTGATACAGGCATGGAAATTTTTCACGAACGGAGGTATAGTTTCTAAGCGAATTCCTTCGTTCAGCGTGCGAACCACTTGTAGTGGCGTATTTTTCATGATATAGCCAGGGAAAGTTTTCCTTTACGGAGCTGCTATTTTAATCGAATTCTTTTCGTTCCAAGCGGGACTCATTTGTAGAAAGCGTAGATTTCCAGATATACGCAGGGGAAATTATTGCGATTGGAACTGCACTTTTTAAGCCATTTCTCTTCTTTCCAAGCAGGACTCACTTGCATGAAGCGTAGTTTTCAAGACATAGAGTGTGAAAGTTTTCGGAAATGGAGCTATAGTTTCTAAGCAAATTCTCTTCGTTTCATGGGTTACACATTTGTATCAGGCATAGTGCTCTATATATAGGCAGGGAAAATTTTCGCGAATGGAGCTGCAGGTTCTCAGCGAATTCTCTTCCTTCCAAGCGGATTCACTTGTACAAAGCGTAGACTTCAAGATATAGGAAGGGGAAATTTTCGCGATTGGAACTGCACTTTTTAAGCGAATTCTCTTCGTTCCAAGCAGGACTCACTTGCATCAAGCGTAGTTTTTAAGATATAGAGTGGGAAAGTTTTCGGAAATGGAGCTATAGTTTCTAAGCGAATTCTCTTCGTTTCAAGGGTTTACTCACTTGTATCAAGCATAGTGCGCTATATATAGGCTGGGAAAATTTTCGCGAATGGAGCTACAGTTTCTAAGCGAATTCTCTTCGTTTCAACTGGGAATCTATTGTAGCAGACATAGTTTTCTTTATATAGGCAGGGAAGGTATTCGCAAATGGAGCTGCACTTTCTAAGCAAATTCTCTTCGTTCCTAGCGGGATTCACTTGTAGGAAGCATAGATTTCAAGATATACGTAGGGGAAATTTTCGCGATTGGAACTGCACTTTTTAAGTGAATTTTCTTCATTCCAAGCGTGACTCTATCGTAGCAGGCGTACTTCAAGATATAGGCAGTGCAGGTTTTCAGGAATGGAGCTGCATTTTCTAAGCGAATTCTATTACTTCCAAGGGGGACTCACTTGTATCAGGCATAGTTCTCTGTATATAACCAGGGAAAATTTTCGCGAATGGATTTGCAGTTTCTAAGCGAATTCTCTTCCTTTCAAGCGGATTTACTTGTACAAAGCGTAGATTTCAAGATAAAGGCGGGGGACATTTTCGTGATTGGAACTGCACTTTCTAAGCGAATTCTCTTCGTTTCCACTGGGAATCTATTGTTGCAGACGTAGTTTTCTTTATACAGGCAGGGAAGGTTTTCGCAAACGGAGCTGCACTTTCTAAGCAAATTCTCTTCGTTCCTACGGGATTCACTTGTAGGAACTGTAGATTTCAAGATATAGGCAGGGGAAATTTTCGTGATTGGAACTGCACTTTTTAATCGGATTCTCTTCGTTCCAAGCGGGATTCCCTTGCATCAGGTGTAGTATTCAAGACATAGAGTGGGAAAGTTTTCAGAAATGGAGCTATTGTTTCTTAGCGTATTCTATTCCTTCCAACGGGAACTCATTTGTATCAGGCATAGTTCTCTGTATATTACCAGGGAAAATTTTCGCGAATGGACCTGCATTTTCTCAGCGAATTCTCTTACTTCCGAGCGGGATTCAATTGTACGAAGTGTAGATTTCAAGATATAGGCAGGGGAAATTTTCGCGATTGGAACTGCACTTTTTAAGCGAATTCTCTTCCTTCCAAGTGGGACTCACTTGCAAGAGGCGTAGTTTTTAAGATATAGAGTGGGAAACTTTTCGGATATGGAGCTGTTGTTTCTAAGCGAATTCACTACGTTCCAAAGTGGACTCACTTGTATCAGGCATAGTTCTCTATATATACCCAGGGAAAATTTTCGCGAATGGAGATGCAGTTTCTAAGTAAATTGTCTTCGTTCGAAGAAGGACTCACTTGTATGAGGCATGGTTTTCAAGATATACTCTGGGCAGTTTTTCACAATTGGAGCTGCAGTCTGTAAGCGAATTCTCTTCATTCCAAGTGGGACTCTGTGGCATAGTTTTGTTGATATGGGCAGGGAAGTTTTTCGCAATTGTAGCTGCAGTTTCTAAGAGAATTCTCTTCCTTCCAAGACGGACTGTACTGTAGCAGGCGTAGGAGTTTTGATACAGGCATCGAAATTTTTCACGAACGGAGCTATAGTTTCTAAGCGAATTCTCTTCATTCCGAGTGGGAACCACTAGTAGTGGCGTATTTTTCATGATATAGCCAGGGAAAGTTTTCCTTTACGGAGCTGTAATTTCTAAGCGAATTCTCTTCGTTCCAAGCGGGACTCACTTGTACGAAGCGTAGATTTCATAATATAGGCAGCGGAAATTTTCGCGATTGGAACTGCACTTTTTAAGGGAATTCTCTTCCTTCCAAGTGGGACTCACTTGCATGAAGCGTAGTTTCTAAGATATAGAGTGGGAAACTTTTCGGATATGAAGCTGTTGTTTCTAAGCGAATTCACTACGTTCCAAGGCACACTCACTTGTATCAGGCATAGTTCTCTATATATAGCGAGGGAAAATTTTCACGAATGGAGATGCTGTTTCTAAGCGTATTGTCTTCGTTCGAAGCGGGACTCACTTGTATGAGGCATGGTTTTCAAGATATACTCTGGGCAGTTTTTCACAATTGGAGCTGCAGTCTGTAAGCGAATTCTCTTCATTCCAAGTGGGACTCTATGGCATAGTTTTGTTGATATGGGCAGGGAAGTTTTTCGCAATTGTAGCTGCAGTTTCTAAGAGAATTCTCTTCCTTCCAAGACGGACTCTACTGTAGCAGGCGTAGGTTTTTTGATACAGGCATGGAAATTTTTCACGAACGGAGGTGTAGTTTCTAAGCGAATTCCTTCGTTCAGCGTGGGAACCACTTGTAGTGGCGTATTTTTCATGATATAGCCAGGGAAAGTTTTCCTTTACGGAGCTGTAATTTCTAAGCGAATTCTCTTCGTTCCAAGCGTGACTCATTTGTAGAAAGCGTAGATTTCCAGATATACGCAGGGGAAATTATTGCGATTGGAACTGCACTTTTTAAGCGATTTCTCTTCTTTCCAAGCAGGACTCACTTGCATGAAGCGTAGTTTTCAAGACATAGAGTGTGAAAGTTTTCGGAAATGGAGCTATAGTTTCTAAGCAAATTCTCTTCGTTTAATGGGTTACACATTTGTATCAGGCATAGTGCTCTATATATAGGCAGGGAAAATTTTCGGGAATGGAGCTGCAGGTTCTCAGCGAATTCTCTTCCTTCCAAGCGGATTCACTTGTACAAAGCGTAGACTTCAAGATATAGGAAGGGGAAATTTTCGCGATTGGAACTGCACTTTTTAAGCGAATTCTCTTCGTTCCAAGCGGGCCTCACTTGCATCAAGCGTAGTTTCTAAGATATAGAGTGGGAAACTTTTCGGATATGGAGCTGTTGTTTCTAAGCGAATTCACTACGTTCCAAGGCGGACTCACTTGTATCAGGCATAGTTCTCTATATATAGCGAGGGAAAATTTTCACGAATGGAGATGCTGTTTCTAAGCGTATTGTCTTCGTTCGAAGCGGGACTCACTTGTATGAGGCATGGTTTTCAAGATATACTCTGGGCAGTTTTTCACAATTGGAGCTGCAGTCTGTAAGCGAATTCTCTTCATTCCAAGTGGGACTCTATGGCATAGTTTTGTTGATATGGGCAGGGAAGTTTTTCGCAATTGTAGCTGCAGTTTCTATGAGAATTCTCTTCCTTCCAAGACGGACTCTACTGTAGCAGGCGTAGGTTTTTTGATACAGGCATGGAAATTTTTCACGAACGGAGGTATAGTTTCTAAGCGAATTCCTTCGTTCAGCGTGCGAACCACTTGTAGTGGCGTATTTTTCATGATATAGCCAGGGAAAGTTTTCCTTTACGGAGCTGCTATTTTAATCGAATTCTTTTCGTTCCAAGCGGGACTCATTTGTAGAAAGCGTAGATTTCCAGATATACGCAGGGGAAATTATTGCGATTGGAACTGCACTTTTTAAGCCATTTCTCTTCTTTCCAAGCAGGACTCACTTGCATGAAGCGTAGTTTTCAAGACATAGAGTGTGAAAGTTTTCGGAAATGGAGCTATAGTTTCTAAGCAAATTCTCTTCGTTTCATGGGTTACACATTTGTATCAGGCATAGTGCTCTATATATAGGCAGGGAAAATTTTCGCGAATGGAGCTGCAGGTTCTCAGCGAATTCTCTTCCTTCCAAGCGGATTCACTTGTACAAAGCGTAGACTTCAAGATATAGGAAGGGGAAATTTTCGCGATTGGAACTGCACTTTTTAAGCGAATTCTCTTCGTTCCAAGCAGGACTCACTTGCATCAAGCGTAGTTTTTAAGATATAGAGTGGGAAAGTTTTCGGAAATGGAGCTATAGTTTCTAAGCGAATTCTCTTCGTTTCAAGGGTTTACTCACTTGTATCAAGCATAGTGCGCTATATATAGGCTGGGAAAATTTTCGCGAATGGAGCTACAGTTTCTAAGCGAATTCTCTTCGTTTCAACTGGGAATCTATTGTAGCAGACATAGTTTTCTTTATATAGGCAGGGAAGGTATTCGCAAATGGAGCTGCACTTTCTAAGCAAATTCTCTTCGTTCCTAGCGGGATTCACTTGTAGGAAGCATAGATTTCAAGATATACGTAGGGGAAATTTTCGCGATTGGAACTGCACTTTTTAAGTGAATTTTCTTCATTCCAAGCGTGACTCTATCGTAGCAGGCGTACTTCAAGATATAGGCAGTGCAGGTTTTCAGGAATGGAGCTGCATTTTCTAAGCGAATTCTATTACTTCCAAGGGGGACTCACTTGTATCAGGCATAGTTCTCTGTATATAACCAGGGAAAATTTTCGCGAATGGATTTGCAGTTTCTAAGCGAATTCTCTTCCTTTCAAGCGGATTTACTTGTACAAAGCGTAGATTTCAAGATAAAGGCGGGGGACATTTTCGTGATTGGAACTGCACTTTCTAAGCGAATTCTCTTCGTTTCCACTGGGAATCTATTGTTGCAGACGTAGTTTTCTTTATACAGGCAGGGAAGGTTTTCGCAAACGGAGCTGCACTTTCTAAGCAAATTCTCTTCGTTCCTACGGGATTCACTTGTAGGAACTGTAGATTTCAAGATATAGGCAGGGGAAATTTTCGTGATTGGAACTGCACTTTTTAATCGGATTCTCTTCGTTCCAAGCGGGATTCCCTTGCATCAGGTGTAGTATTCAAGACATAGAGTGGGAAAGTTTTCAGAAATGGAGCTATTGTTTCTTAGCGTATTCTATTCCTTCCAACGGGAACTCATTTGTATCAGGCATAGTTCTCTGTATATTACCAGGGAAAATTTTCGCGAATGGACCTGCATTTTCTCAGCGAATTCTCTTACTTCCGAGCGGGATTCAATTGTACGAAGTGTAGATTTCAAGATATAGGCAGGGGAAATTTTCGCGATTGGAACTGCACTTTTTAAGCGAATTCTCTTCCTTCCAAGTGGGACTCACTTGCAAGAGGCGTAGTTTTTAAGATATAGAGTGGGAAACTTTTCGGATATGGAGCTGTTGTTTCTAAGCGAATTCACTACGTTCCAAAGTGGACTCACTTGTATCAGGCATAGTTCTCTATATATACCCAGGGAAAATTTTCGCGAATGGAGATGCAGTTTCTAAGTAAATTGTCTTCGTTCGAAGAAGGACTCACTTGTATGAGGCATGGTTTTCAAGATATACTCTGGGCAGTTTTTCACAATTGGAGCTGCAGTCTGTAAGCGAATTCTCTTCATTCCAAGTGGGACTCTGTGGCATAGTTTTGTTGATATGGGCAGGGAAGTTTTTCGCAATTGT
The DNA here is from genome assembly GCF_036323735.1 of Rattus norvegicus. Classification (NCBI taxonomy): domain Eukaryota; kingdom Metazoa; phylum Chordata; class Mammalia; order Rodentia; family Muridae; genus Rattus; species Rattus norvegicus. The sequence continues at coordinate 26,278,488 of NC_086038.1, read as the reverse complement.
AGCTGCAGTTTCTAAGAGAATTCTCTTCCTTCCAAGACGGACTGTACTGTAGCAGGCGTAGGAGTTTTGATACAGGCATCGAAATTTTTCACGAACGGAGCTATAGTTTCTAAGCGAATTCTCTTCATTCCGAGTGGGAACCACTAGTAGTGGCGTATTTTTCATGATATAGCCAGGGAAAGTTTTCCTTTACGGAGCTGTAATTTCTAAGCGAATTCTCTTCGTTCCAAGCGGGACTCACTTGTACGAAGCGTAGATTTCATAATATAGGCAGCGGAAATTTTCGCGATTGGAACTGCACTTTTTAAGGGAATTCTCTTCCTTCCAAGTGGGACTCACTTGCATGAAGCGTAGTTTCTAAGATATAGAGTGGGAAACTTTTCGGATATGGAGCTGTTGTTTCTAAGCGAATTCACTACGTTCCAAGGCGGACTCACTTGTATCAGGCATAGTTCTCTATATATAGCGAGGGAAAATTTTCACGAATGGAGATGCTGTTTCTAAGCGTATTGTCTTTGTTCGAAGCGGGACTCACTTGTATGAGGCATGGTTTTCAAGATATACTCTGGGCAGTTTTTCACAATTGGAGCTGCAGTCTGTAAGCGAATTCTCTTCATTCCAAGTGGGACTCTGTGGCATAGTTTTGTTGATATGGGCAGGGAAGTTTTTCGCAATTGTAGCTGCAGTTTCTAAGAGAATTCTCTTCCTTCCAAGACGGACTCTACTGTAGCAGGCGTAGGAGTTTTGATACAGGCATCGAAATTTTTCACGAACGGAGCTATAGTTTCTAAGCGAATTCTCTTCATTCCGAGTGGGAACATCTTGTAGTGGCGTATTTTTCATGATATAGCCAGGGAAAGTTTTCCTTTACGGAGCTGTAATTTCTAAGCGAATGCTCTTCGTTCCAAGCGTGACTCATTTGTAGAAAGCGTAGATTTCCAGATATACGCAGGGGAAATTATTGCGATTGGAACTGCACTTTTTAAGCGATTTCTCTTCTTTCCAAGCAGGACTCACTTGCATGAAGCGTAGTTTTCAAGACATAGAGTGTGAAAGTTTTCGGAAATGGAGCTATAGTTTCTAAGCAAATTCTCTTCGTTTCATGGGTTACACATTTGTATCAGGCATAGTGCTCTATATATAGGCAGGGAAAATTTTCGGGAATGGAGCAGCAGGTTCTCAGCGAATTCTCTTCCTTCCAAGCGGATTCACTTGTACAAAGCGTAGACTTCAAGATATAGGAAGGGGAAATTTTCGCGATTGGAACTGCACTTTTTAAGCGAATTCTCTTCGTTCCAAGCGGGACTCACTTGCATCAAGCGTAGTTTCTAAGATATAGAGTGGGAAACTTTTCGGATATGGAGCTGTTGTTTCTAAGCGAATTCACTACGTTCCAAGGCGGACTCACTTGTATCAGGCATAGTTCTCTATATATAGCGAGGGAAAATTTTCACGAATGGAGATGCTGTTTCTAAGCGTATTGTCTTCGTTCGAAGCGGGACTCACTTGTATGAGGCATGGTTTTCAAGATATACTCTGGGCAGTTTTTCACAATTGGAGCTGCAGTCTGTAAGCGAATTCTCTTCATTCCAAGTGGGACTCTATGGCATAGTTTTGTTGATATGGGCAGGGAAGTTTTTCGCAATTGTAGCTGCAGTTTCTATGAGAATTCTCTTCCTTCCAAGACGGACTCTACTGTAGCAGGCGTAGGTTTTTTGATACAGGCATGGAAATTTTTCACGAACGGAGGTATAGTTTCTAAGCGAATTCCTTCGTTCAGCGTGCGAACCACTTGTAGTGGCGTATTTTTCATGATATAGCCAGGGAAAGTTTTCCTTTACGGAGCTGCTATTTTAATCGAATTCTTTTCGTTCCAAGCGGGACTCATTTGTAGAAAGCGTAGATTTCCAGATATACGCAGGGGAAATTATTGCGATTGGAACTGCACTTTTTAAGCCATTTCTCTTCTTTCCAAGCAGGACTCACTTGCATGAAGCGTAGTTTTCAAGACATAGAGTGTGAAAGTTTTCGGAAATGGAGCTATAGTTTCTAAGCAAATTCTCTTCGTTTCATGGGTTACACATTTGTATCAGGCATAGTGCTCTATATATAGGCAGGGAAAATTTTCGCGAATGGAGCTGCAGGTTCTCAGCGAATTCTCTTCCTTCCAAGCGGATTCACTTGTACAAAGCGTAGACTTCAAGATATAGGAAGGGGAAATTTTCGCGATTGGAACTGCACTTTTTAAGCGAATTCTCTTCGTTCCAAGCAGGACTCACTTGCATCAAGCGTAGTTTTTAAGATATAGAGTGGGAAAGTTTTCGGAAATGGAGCTATAGTTTCTAAGCGAATTCTCTTCGTTTCAAGGGTTTACTCACTTGTATCAAGCATAGTGCGCTATATATAGGCTGGGAAAATTTTCGCGAATGGAGCTACAGTTTCTAAGCGAATTCTCTTCGTTTCAACTGGGAATCTATTGTAGCAGACATAGTTTTCTTTATATAGGCAGGGAAGGTATTCGCAAATGGAGCTGCACTTTCTAAGCAAATTCTCTTCGTTCCTAGCGGGATTCACTTGTAGGAAGCATAGATTTCAAGATATACGTAGGGGAAATTTTCGCGATTGGAACTGCACTTTTTAAGTGAATTTTCTTCATTCCAAGCGTGACTCTATCGTAGCAGGCGTACTTCAAGATATAGGCAGTGCAGGTTTTCAGGAATGGAGCTGCATTTTCTAAGCGAATTCTATTACTTCCAAGGGGGACTCACTTGTATCAGGCATAGTTCTCTGTATATAACCAGGGAAAATTTTCGCGAATGGATTTGCAGTTTCTAAGCGAATTCTCTTCCTTTCAAGCGGATTTACTTGTACAAAGCGTAGATTTCAAGATAAAGGCGGGGGACATTTTCGTGATTGGAACTGCACTTTCTAAGCGAATTCTCTTCGTTTCCACTGGGAATCTATTGTTGCAGACGTAGTTTTCTTTATACAGGCAGGGAAGGTTTTCGCAAACGGAGCTGCACTTTCTAAGCAAATTCTCTTCGTTCCTACGGGATTCACTTGTAGGAACTGTAGATTTCAAGATATAGGCAGGGGAAATTTTCGTGATTGGAACTGCACTTTTTAATCGGATTCTCTTCGTTCCAAGCGGGATTCCCTTGCATCAGGTGTAGTATTCAAGACATAGAGTGGGAAAGTTTTCAGAAATGGAGCTATTGTTTCTTAGCGTATTCTATTCCTTCCAACGGGAACTCATTTGTATCAGGCATAGTTCTCTGTATATTACCAGGGAAAATTTTCGCGAATGGACCTGCATTTTCTCAGCGAATTCTCTTACTTCCGAGCGGGATTCAATTGTACGAAGTGTAGATTTCAAGATATAGGCAGGGGAAATTTTCGCGATTGGAACTGCACTTTTTAAGCGAATTCTCTTCCTTCCAAGTGGGACTCACTTGCAAGAGGCGTAGTTTTTAAGATATAGAGTGGGAAACTTTTCGGATATGGAGCTGTTGTTTCTAAGCGAATTCACTACGTTCCAAAGTGGACTCACTTGTATCAGGCATAGTTCTCTATATATACCCAGGGAAAATTTTCGCGAATGGAGATGCAGTTTCTAAGTAAATTGTCTTCGTTCGAAGAAGGACTCACTTGTATGAGGCATGGTTTTCAAGATATACTCTGGGCAGTTTTTCACAATTGGAGCTGCAGTCTGTAAGCGAATTCTCTTCATTCCAAGTGGGACTCTGTGGCATAGTTTTGTTGATATGGGCAGGGAAGTTTTTCGCAATTGTAGCTGCAGTTTCTAAGAGAATTCTCTTCCTTCCAAGACGGACTGTACTGTAGCAGGCGTAGGAGTTTTGATACAGGCATCGAAATTTTTCACGAACGGAGCTATAGTTTCTAAGCGAATTCTCTTCATTCCGAGTGGGAACCACTAGTAGTGGCGTATTTTTCATGATATAGCCAGGGAAAGTTTTCCTTTACGGAGCTGTAATTTCTAAGCGAATTCTCTTCGTTCCAAGCGGGACTCACTTGTACGAAGCATAGATTTCATAATATAGGCAGCGGAAATTTTCGCGATTGGAACTGCACTTTTTAAGGGAATTCTCTTCCTTCCAAGTGGGACTCACTTGCATGAAGCGTAGTTTCTAAGATATAGAGTGGGAAACTTTTCGGATATGGAGCTGTTGTTTCTAAGCGAATTCACTACGTTCCAAGGCGGACTCACTTGTATCAGGCATAGTTCTCTATATATAGCGAGGGAAAATTTTCACGAATGGAGATGCTGTTTCTAAGCGTATTGTCTTTGTTCGAAGCGGGACTCACTTGTATGAGGCATGGTTTTCAAGATATACTCTGGGCAGTTTTTCACAATTGGAGCTGCAGTCTGTAAGCGAATTCTCTTCATTCCAAGTGGGACTCTGTGGCATAGTTTTGTTGATATGGGCAGGGAAGTTTTTCGCAATTGTAGCTGCAGTTTCTAAGAGAATTCTCTTCCTTCCAAGACGGACTCTACTGTAGCAGGCGTAGGAGTTTTGATACAGGCATCGAAATTTTTCACGAACGGAGCTATAGTTTCTAAGCGAATTCTCTTCATTCCGAGTGGGAACATCTTGTAGTGGCGTATTTTTCATGATATAGCCAGGGAAAGTTTTCCTTTACGGAGCTGTAATTTCTAAGCGAATGCTCTTCGTTCCAAGCGTGACTCATTTGTAGAAAGCGTAGATTTCCAGATATACGCAGGGGAAATTATTGCGATTGGAACTGCACTTTTTAAGCGATTTCTCTTCTTTCCAAGCAGGACTCACTTGCATGAAGCGTAGTTTTCAAGACATAGAGTGTGAAAGTTTTCGGAAATGGAGCTATAGTTTCTAAGCAAATTCTCTTCGTTTCATGGGTTACACATTTGTATCAGGCATAGTGCTCTATATATAGGCAGGGAAAATTTTCGGGAATGGAGCAGCAGGTTCTCAGCGAATTCTCTTCCTTCCAAGCGGATTCACTTGTACAAAGCGTAGACTTCAAGATATAGGAAGGGGAAATTTTCGCGATTGGAACTGCACTTTTTAAGCGAATTCTCTTCGTTCCAAGCGGGACTCACTTGCATCAAGCGTAGTTTCTAAGATATAGAGTGGGAAACTTTTCGTATATGGAGCTGTTGTTTCTAAGCGAATTCACTACGTTCCAAGGCGGACTCACTTGTATCAGGCATAGTTCTCTATATATAGCGAGGGAAAATTTTCACGAATGGAGATGCTGTTTCTAAGCGTATTGTCTTCGTTCGAAGCGGGACTCACTTGTACGAGGCATGGTTTTCAAGATATACTCTGGGCAGTTTTTCACAATTGGAGCTGCAGTCTGTAAGCGAATTCTCTTCATTCCAAGTGGGACTCTGTGGCATAGTTTTGTTGCTATGGGCAGGGAAGTTTTTCGCAATTGTAGCTGCAGTTTCTAAGAGAATTCTCTTCCTTCCAAGACGGACTGTACTGTAGCAGGCGTAGGAGTTTTGATACAGGCATCGAAATTTTTCACGAACGGAGCTATAGTTTCTAAGCGAATTCTCTTCATTCCGAGTGGGAACCACTTGTAGTGGCGTATTTTTCATGATATACCAGGGAAAGTTTTCCTTTACGGAGCTGTAATTTCTAAGCGAATTCTCTTCGTTCCAAGCGGGACTCACTTGTACGAAGCGTAGATTTCATAATATAGGCAGCGGAAATTTTCGCGATTGGAACTGCACCTTTTAAGGGAATTCTCTTCCTTCCAAGTGGGACTCACTTGCATGAAGCGTAGTTTCTAAGATATAGAGTGGGAAACTTTTCGGATATGAAGCTGTTGTTTCTAAGCGAATTCACTACGTTCCAAGGCGCACTCACTTGCATCAGGCATAGTTCTCTATATATAGCGAGGGAAAATTTTCACGAATGGAGATGCTGTTTCTAAGCGTATTGTCTTCGTTCGAAGCGGGACTCACTTGTATGAGGCATGGTTTTCAAGATATACTCTGGGCAGTTTTTCACAATTGGAGCTGCAGTCTGTAAGCGAATTCTCTTCATTCCAAGTGGGACTCTATGGCATAGTTTTGTTGATATGGGCAGGGAAGTTTTTCGCAATTGTAGCTGCAGTTTCTAAGAGAATTCTCTTCCTTCCAAGACGGACTCTACTGTAGCAGGCGTAGGTTTTTTGATACAGGCATGGAAATTTTTCACGAACGGAGGTATAGTTTCTAAGCGAATTCCTTCGTTCAGCGTGGGAACCACTTGTAGTGGCGTATTTTTCATGATATAGCCAGGGAAAGTTTTCCTTTACGGAGCTGCTATTTTAATCGAATTCTTTTCGTTCCAAGCGGGACTCATTTGTAGAAAGCGTAGATTTCCAGATATACGCAGGGGAAATTATTGCGATTGGAACTGCACTTTTTAAGCCATTTCTCTTCTTTCCAAGCAGGACTCACTTGCATGAAGCGTAGTTTTCAAGACATAGAGTGTGAAAGTTTTCGGAAATGGAGCTATAGTTTCTAAGCAAATTCTCTTCGTTTCATGGGTTACACATTTGTATCAGGCATAGTGCTCTATATATAGGCAGGGAAAATTTTCGCGAATGGAGCTGCAGGTTCTCAGCGAATTCTCTTCCTTCCAAGCGGATTCACTTGTACAAAGCGTAGACTTCAAGATATAGGAAGGGGAAATTTTCGCGATTGGAACTGCACTTTTTAAGCAAATTCTCTTCGTTCCAAGCAGGACTCACTTGCATCAAGCGTAGTTTTTAAGATATAGAGTGGGAAAGTTTTCGGAAATGGAGCTATAGTTTCTAAGCGAATTCTCTTCGTTTCAAGGGTTTACTCACTTGTATCAAGCATAGTGCGCTATATATAGGCAGGGAAAATTTTCGCGAATGGAGCTACAGTTTCTAAGCGAATTCTCTTCGTTTCAACTGGGAATCTATTGTAGCAGACATAGTTTTCTTTATATAGGCAGGGAAGGTATTCGCAAATGGAGCTGCACTTTCTAAGCAAATTCTCTTCGTTCCTAGCGGGATTCACTTGTAGGAAGCATAGATTTCAAGATATACGTAGGGGAAATTTTCGCGATTGGAACTGCACTTTTTAAGTGAATTTTCTTCATTCCATGCGCGACTCTATCGTAGCAGGCGTACTTCAAGATATAGGCAGTGCAGGTTTTCAGGAATGGAGCTGCATTTTCTAAGCGAATTCTATTCCTTCCAAGGGGGACTCACTTGTATCAGGCATAGTTCTCTGTATATAACCAGGGAAAATTTTCGCGAATGGATTTGCAGTTTCTAAGCGAATTCTCTTCCTTTCAAGCGGATTTACTTGTACAAAGCGTAGATTTCAAGATAAAGGCGGGGGACATTTTCGTGATTGGAACTGCACTTTCTAAGCGAATTCTCTTCGTTTCCACTGGGAATCTATTGTTGCAGACGTAGTTTTCTTTATACAGGCAGGGAAGGTTTTCGCAAACGGAGCTGCACTTTCTAAGCAAATTCTCTTCGTTCCTACGGGATTCACTTGTAGGAACTGTAGATTTCAAGATATAGGCAGGGGAAATTTTCGTGATTGGAACTGCACTTTTTAATCGGATTCTCTTCGTTCCAAGCGGGATTCCCTTGCATCAGGTGTAGTATTCAAGACATAGAGTGGGAAAGTTTTCAGAAATGGAGCTATTGTTTCTTAGCGTATTCTATTCCTTCCAACGGGAACTCATTTGTATCAGGCATAGTTCTCTGTATATTACCAGGGAAAATTTTCGCGAATGGACCTGCATTTTCTCAGCGAATTCTCTTACTTCCGAGCGGGATTCAATTGTACGAAGTGTAGATTTCAAGATATAGGCAGGGGAAATTTTCGCGATTGGAACTGCACTTTTTAAGCGAATTCTCTTCCTTCCAAGTGGGACTCACTTGCAAGAGGCATAGTTTTTAAGATATAGAGTGGGAAACTTTTCGGATATGGAGCTGTTGTTTCTAAGCGAATTCACTACGTTCCAAAGTGGACTCACTTGTATCAGGCATAGTTCTCTATATATACCCAGGGAAAATTTTCGCGAATGGAGATGCAGTTTCTAAGTAAATTGTCTTCGTTCGAAGAAGGACTCACTTGTATGAGGCATGGTTTTCAAGATATACTCTGGGCAGTTTTTCACAATTGGAGCTGCAGTCTGTAAGCGAATTCTCTTCATTCCAAGTGGGACTCTGTGGCATAGTTTTGTTGATATGGGCAGGGAAGTTTTTCGCAATTGTAGCTGCAGTTTCTAAGAGAATTCTCTTCCTTCCAAGACGGACTGTACTGTAGCAGGCGTAGGAGTTTTGATACAGGCATCGAAATTTTTCACGAACGGAGCTATAGTTTCTAAGCGAATTCTCTTCATTCCGAGTGGGAACCACTAGTAGTGGCGTATTTTTCATGATATAGCCAGGGAAAGTTTTCCTTTACGGAGCTGTAATTTCTAAGCGAATTCTCTTCGTTCCAAGCGGGACTCACTTGTACGAAGCGTAGATTTCATAATATAGGCAGCGGAAATTTTCGCGATTGGAACTGCACTTTTTAAGGGAATTCTCTTCCTTCCAAGTGGGACTCACTTGCATGAAGCGTAGTTTCTAAGATATAGAGTGGGAAACTTTTCGGATATGGAGCTGTTGTTTCTAAGCGAATTCACTACGTTCCAAGGCGGACTCACTTGTATCAGGCATAGTTCTCTATATATAGCGAGGGAAAATTTTCACGAATGGAGATGCTGTTTCTAAGCGTATTGTCTTTGTTCGAAGCGGGACTCACTTGTATGAGGCATGGTTTTCAAGATATACTCTGCGCAGTTTTTCACAATTGGAGCTGCAGTCTGTAAGCGAATTCTCTTCATTCCAAGTGGGACTCTGTGGCATAGTTTTGTTGATATGGGCAGGGAAGTTTTTCGCAATTGTAGCTGCAGTTTCTAAGAGAATTCTCTTCCTTCCAAGACGGACTGTACTGTAGCAGGCGTAGGAGTTTTGATACAGGCATCGAAATTTTTCACGAACGGAGCTATAGTTTCTAAGCGAATTCTCTTCATTCCGAGTGGGAACATCTTGTAGTGGCGTATTTTTCATGATATAGCCAGGGAAAGTTTTCCTTTACGGAGCTGTAATTTCTAAGCGAATGCTCTTCGTTCCATCGTGACTCATTTGTAGAAAGCGTAGATTTCCAGATATACGCAGGGGAAATTATTGCGATTGGAACTGCACTTTTTAAGCGATTTCTCTTCTTTCCAAGCAGGACTCACTTGCATGAAGCGTAGTTTTCAAGACATAGAGTGTGAAAGTTTTCGGAAATGGAGCTATAGTTTCTAAGCAAATTCTCTTCGTTTCATGGGTTACACATTTGTATCAGGCATAGTGCTCTATATATAGGCAGGGAAAATTTTCGGGAATGGAGCAGCAGGTTCTCAGCGAATTCTCTTCCTTCCAAGCGGATTCACTTGTACAAAGCGTAGACTTCAAGATATAGGAAGGGGAAATTTTCGCGATTGGAACTGCACTTTTTAAGCGAATTCTCTTCGTTCCAAGCGGGACTCACTTGCATCAAGCGTAGTTTCTAAGATATAGAGTGGGAAACTTTTCGTATATGGAGCTGTTGTTTCTAAGCGAATTCACTACGTTCCAAGGCGGACTCACTTGTATCAGGCATAGTTCTCTATATATAGCGAGGGAAAATTTTCACGAATGGAGATGCTGTTTCTAAGCGTATTGTCTTCGTTCGAAGCGGGACTCACTTGTATGAGGCATGGTTTTCAAGATATACTCTGGGCAGTTTTTCACAATTGGAGCTGCAGTCTGTAAGCGAATTCTCTTCATTCCAAGTGGGACTCTGTGGCATAGTTTTGTTGATATGGGCAGGGAAGTTTTTCGCAATTGTAGCTGCAGTTTCTAAGAGAATTCTCTTCCTTCCAAGACGGACTGTACTGTAGCAGGCGTAGGAGTTTTGATACAGGCATCGAAATTTTTCACGAACGGAGCTATAGTTTCTAAGCGAATTTTCTTCATTCCGAGTGGGAACCACTTGTAGTGGCGTATTTTTCATGATATAGCCAGGGAAAGTTTTCCTTTACGGAGCTGCAATTTCTAAGCGAATTCTCTTCGTTCCAAGCGGGACTCACTTGTACGAAGCGTAGATTTCATAATATAGGCAGCGGTAATTTTCGCGATTGGAACTGCACCTTTTAAGGGAATTCTCTTCCTTCCAAGTGGGACTCACTTGCATGAAGCGTAGTTTCTAAGATATAGAGTGGGAAACTTTTCGGATATGAAGCTGTTGTTTCTAAGCGAATTCACTACGTTCCAAGGCGGACTCACTTGTATCAGGCATAGTTCTCTATATATAGCGAGGGAAAATTTTCACGAATGGAGATGCTGTTTCTAAGCGTATTGTCTTCGTTCGAAGCGGGACTCACTTGTATGAGGCATGGTTTTCAAGATATACTCTGGGCAGTTTTTCACAATTGGAGCTGCAGTCTGTAAGCGAATTCTCTTCATTCCAAGTGGGACTCTATGGCATAGTTTTGTTGATATGGGCAGGGAAGTTTTTCGCAATTGTAGCTGCAGTTTCTAAGAGAATTCTCTTCCTTCCAAGACGGACTCTACTGTAGCAGGCGTAGGTTTTTTGATACAGGCATGGAAATTTTTCACGAACGGAGGTATAGTTTCTAAGCGAATTCCTTCGTTCAGCGTGGGAACCACTTGTAGTGGCGTATTTTTCATGATATAGCCAGGGAAAGTTTTCCTTTACGGAGCTGCTATTTTAATCGAATTCTTTTCGTTCCAAGCGGGACTCATTTGTAGAAAGCGTAGATTTCCAGATATACGCAGGGGAAATTATTGCGATTGGAACTGCACTTTTTAAGCCATTTCTCTTCTTTCCAAGCAGGACTCACTTGCATGAAGCGTAGTTTTCAAGACATAGAGTGTGAAAGTTTTCGGAAATGGAGCTATAGTTTCTAAGCAAATTCTCTTCGTTTCATGGGTTACACATTTGTATCAGGCATAGTGCTCTATATATAGGCAGGGAAAATTTTCGCGAATGGAGCTGCAGGTTCTAAGCGAATTCTCTTCGTTTCAACTGGGAATCTATTGTAGCAGACATAGTTTTCTTTATATAGGCAGGGAAGGTATTCGCAAATGGAGCTGCACTTTCTAAGCAAATTCTCTTCGTTCCTAGCGGGATTCACTTGTAGGAAGCATAGATTTCAAGATATACGTAGGGGAAATTTTCGCGATTGGAACTGCACTTTTTAAGTGAATTTTCTTCATTCCAAGCGCGACTCTATCGTAGCAGGCGTACTTCAAGATATAGGCAGTGCAGGTTTTCAGGAATGGAGCTGCATTTTCTAAGCGAATTCTATTCCTTCCAAGGGGGACTCACTTGTATCAGGCATAGTTCTCTGTATATAACCAGGGAAAATTTTCGCGAATGGATTTGCAGTTTCTAAGCGAATTCTCTTCCTTTCAAGCGGATTTACTTGTACAAAGCGTAGATTTCAAGATAAAGGCGGGGGACATTTTCGTGATTGGAACTGCACTTTCTAAGCGAATTCTCTTCGTTTCCACTGGGAATCTATTGTTGCAGACGTAGTTTTCTTTATACAGGCAGGGAAGGTTTTCGCAAACGGAGCTGCACTTTCTAAGCAAATTCTCTTCGTTCCTACGGGATTCACTTGTAGGAACTGTAGATTTCAAGATATAGGCAGGGGAAATTTTCGTGATTGGAACTGCACTTTTTAATCGGATTCTCTTCGTTCCAAGCGGGATTCCCTTGCATCAGGTGTAGTATTCAAGACATAGAGTGGGAAAGTTTTCAGAAATGGAGCTATTGTTTCTTAGCGTATTCTATTCCTTCCAACGGGAACTCATTTGTATCAGGCATAGTTCTCTGTATATTACCAGGGAAAATTTTCGCGAATGGACCTGCATTTTCTCAGCGAATTCTCTTACTTCCGAGCGGGATTCAATTGTACGAAGTGTAGATTTCAAGATATAGGCAGGGGAAATTTTCGCGATTGGAACTGCACTTTTTAAGCGAATTCTCTTCCTTCCAAGTGGGACTCACTTGCAAGAGGCATAGTTTTTAAGATATAGAGTGGGAAACTTTTCGGATATGGAGCTGTTGTTTCTAAGCGAATTCACTACGTTCCAAAGTGGACTCACTTGTATCAGGCATAGTTCTCTATATATACCCAGGGAAAATTTTCGCGAATGGAGATGCAGTTTCTAAGTAAATTGTCTTCGTTCGAAGAAGGACTCACTTGTATGAGGCATGGTTTTCAAGATATACTCTGGGCAGTTTTTCACAATTGGAGCTGCAGTCTGTAAGCGAATTCTCTTCATTCCAAGTGGGACTCTGTGGCATAGTTTTGTTGATATGGGCAGGGAAGTTTTTCGCAATTGTAGCTGCAGTTTCTAAGAGAATTCTCTTCCTTCCAAGACGGACTGTACTGTAGCAGGCGTAGGAGTTTTGATACAGGCATCGAAATTTTTCACGAACGGAGCTATAGTTTCTAAGCGAATTCTCTTCATTCCGAGTGGGAACCACTAGTAGTGGCGTATTTTTCATGATATAGCCAGGGAAAGTTTTCCTTTACGGAGCTGTAATTTCTAAGCGAATTCTCTTCGTTCCAAGCGGGACTCACTTGTACGAAGCGTAGATTTCATAATATAGGCAGCGGAAATTTTCGCGATTGGAACTGCACTTTTTAAGGGAATTCTCTTCCTTCCAAGTGGGACTCACTTGCATGAAGCGTAGTTTCTAAGATATAGAGTGGGAAACTTTTCGGATATGGAGCTGTTGTTTCTAAGCGAATTCACTACGTTCCAAGGCGGACTCACTTGTATCAGGCATAGTTCTCTATATATAGCGAGGGAAAATTTTCACGAATGGAGATGCTGTTTCTAAGCGTATTGTCTTTGTTCGAAGCGGGACTCACTTGTATGAGGCATGGTTTTCAAGATATACTCTGCGCAGTTTTTCACAATTGGAGCTGCAGTCTGTAAGCGAATTCTCTTCATTCCAAGTGGGACTCTGTGGCATAGTTTTGTTGATATGGGCAGGGAAGTTTTTCGCAATTGTAGCTGCAGTTTCTAAGAGAATTCTCTTCCTTCCAAGACGGACTGTACTGTAGCAGGCGTAGGAGTTTTGATACAGGCATCGAAATTTTTCACGAACGGAGCTATAGTTTCTAAGCGAATTCTCTTCATTCCGAGTGGGAACATCTTGTAGTGGCGTATTTTTCATGATATAGCCAGGGAAAGTTTTCCTTTACGGAGCTGTAATTTCTAAGCGAATGCTCTTCGTTCCATCGTGACTCATTTGTAGAAAGCGTAGATTTCCAGATATACGCAGGGGAAATTATTGCGATTGGAACTGCACTTTTTAAGCGATTTCTCTTCTTTCCAAGCAGGACTCACTTGCATGAAGCGTAGTTTTCAAGACATAGAGTGTGAAAGTTTTCGGAAATGGAGCTATAGTTTCTAAGCAAATTCTCTTCGTTTCATGGGTTACACATTTGTATCAGGCATAGTGCTCTATATATAGGCAGGGAAAATTTTCGGGAATGGAGCAGCAGGTTCTCAGCGAATTCTCTTCCTTCCAAGCGGATTCACTTGTACAAAGCGTAGACTTCAAGATATAGGAAGGGGAAATTTTCGCGATTGGAACTGCACTTTTTAAGCGAATTCTCTTCGTTCCAAGCGGGACTCACTTGCATCAAGCGTAGTTTCTAAGATATAGAGTGGGAAACTTTTCGTATATGGAGCTGTTGTTTCTAAGCGAATTCACTACGTTCCAAGGCGGACTCACTTGTATCAGGCATAGTTCTCTATATATAGCGAGGGAAAATTTTCACGAATGGAGATGCTGTTTCTAAGCGTATTGTCTTCGTTCGAAGCGGGACTCACTTGTATGAGGCATGGTTTTCAAGATATACTCTGGGCAGTTTTTCACAATTGGAGCTGCAGTCTGTAAGCGAATTCTCTTCATTCCAAGTGGGACTCTGTGGCATAGTTTTGTTGATATGGGCAGGGAAGTTTTTCGCAATTGTAGCTGCAGTTTCTAAGAGAATTCTCTTCCTTCCAAGACGGACTGTACTGTAGCAGGCGTAGGAGTTTTGATACAGGCATCGAAATTTTTCACGAACGGAGCTATAGTTTCTAAGCGAATTTTCTTCATTCCGAGTGGGAACCACTTGTAGTGGCGTATTTTTCATGATATAGCCAGGGAAAGTTTTCCTTTACGGAGCTGCAATTTCTAAGCGAATTCTCTTCGTTCCAAGCGGGACTCACTTGTACGAAGCGTAGATTTCATAATATAGGCAGCGGTAATTTTCGCGATTGGAACTGCACCTTTTAAGGGAATTCTCTTCCTTCCAAGTGGGACTCACTTGCATGAAGCGTAGTTTCTAAGATATAGAGTGGGAAACTTTTCGGATATGAAGCTGTTGTTTCTAAGCGAATTCACTACGTTCCAAGGCGGACTCACTTGTATCAGGCATAGTTCTCTATATATAGCGAGGGAAAATTTTCACGAATGGAGATGCTGTTTCTAAGCGTATTGTCTTCGTTCGAAGCGGGACTCACTTGTATGAGGCATGGTTTTCAAGATATACTCTGGGCAGTTTTTCACAATTGGAGCTGCAGTCTGTAAGCGAATTCTCTTCATTCCAAGTGGGACTCTATGGCATAGTTTTGTTGATATGGGCAGGGAAGTTTTTCGCAATTGTAGCTGCAGTTTCTAAGAGAATTCTCTTCCTTCCAAGACGGACTCTACTGTAGCAGGCGTAGGTTTTTTGATACAGGCATGGAAATTTTTCACGAACGGAGGTATAGTTTCTAAGCGAATTCCTTCGTTCAGCGTGGGAACCACTTGTAGTGGCGTATTTTTCATGATATAGCCAGGGAAAGTTTTCCTTTACGGAGCTGCTATTTTAATCGAATTCTTTTCGTTCCAAGCGGGACTCATTTGTAGAAAGCGTAGATTTCCAGATATACGCAGGGGAAATTATTGCGATTGGAACTGCACTTTTTAAGCCATTTCTCTTCTTTCCAAGCAGGACTCACTTGCATGAAGCGTAGTTTTCAAGACATAGAGTGTGAAAGTTTTCGGAAATGGAGCTATAGTTTCTAAGCAAATTCTCTTCGTTTCATGGGTTACACATTTGTATCAGGCATAGTGCTCTATATATAGGCAGGGAAAATTTTCGCGAATGGAGCTGCAGGTTCTAAGCGAATTCTCTTCGTTTCAACTGGGAATCTATTGTAGCAGACATAGTTTTCTTTATATAGGCAGGGAAGGTATTCGCAAATGGAGCTGCACTTTCTAAGCAAATTCTCTTCGTTCCTAGCGGGATTCACTTGTAGGAAGCATAGATTTCAAGATATACGTAGGGGAAATTTTCGCGATTGGAACTGCACTTTTTAAGTGAATTTTCTTCATTCCAAGCGCGACTCTATCGTAGCAGGCGTACTTCAAGATATAGGCAGTGCAGGTTTTCAGGAATGGAGCTGCATTTTCTAAGCGAATTCTATTCCTTCCAAGGGGGACTCACTTGTATCAGGCATAGTTCTCTGTATATAACCAGGGAAAATTTTCGCGAATGGATTTGCAGTTTCTAAGCGAATTCTCTTCCTTTCAAGCGGATTTACTTGTACAAAGCGTAGATTTCAAGATAAAGGCGGGGGACATTTTCGTGATTGGAACTGCACTTTCTAAGCGAATTCTCTTCGTTTCCACTGGGAATCTATTGTTGCAGACGTAGTTTTCTTTATACAGGCAGGGAAGGTTTTCGCAAACGGAGCTGCACTTTCTAAGCAAATTCTCTTCGTTCCTACGGGATTCACTTGTAGGAACTGTAGATTTCAAGATATAGGCAGGGGAAATTTTCGTGATTGGAACTGCACTTTTTAATCGGATTCTCTTCGTTCCAAGCGGGATTCCCTTGCATCAGGTGTAGTATTCAAGACATAGAGTGGGAAAGTTTTCAGAAATGGAGCTATTGTTTCTTAGCGTATTCTATTCCTTCCAACGGGAACTCATTTGTATCAGGCATAGTTCTCTGTATATTACCAGGGAAAATTTTCGCGAATGGACCTGCATTTTCTCAGCGAATTCTCTTACTTCCGAGCGGGATTCAATTGTACGAAGTGTAGATTTCAAGATATAGGCAGGGGAAATTTTCGCGATTGGAACTGCACTTTTTAAGCGAATTCTCTTCCTTCCAAGTGGGACTCACTTGCAAGAGGCATAGTTTTTAAGATATAGAGTGGGAAACTTTTCGGATATGGAGCTGTTGTTTCTAAGCGAATTCACTACGTTCCAAAGTGGACTCACTTGTATCAGGCATAGTTCTCTATATATACCCAGGGAAAATTTTCGCGAATGGAGATGCAGTTTCTAAGTAAATTGTCTTCGTTCGAAGAAGGACTCACTTGTATGAGGCATGGTTTTCAAGATATACTCTGGGCAGTTTTTCACAATTGGAGCTGCAGTCTGTAAGCGAATTCTCTTCATTCCAAGTGGGACTCTGTGGCATAGTTTTGTTGATATGGGCAGGGAAGTTTTTCGCAATTGTAGCTGCAGTTTCTAAGAGAATTCTCTTCCTTCCAAGACGGACTGTACTGTAGCAGGCGTAGGAGTTTTGATACAGGCATCGAAATTTTTCACGAACGGAGCTATAGTTTCTAAGCGAATTCTCTTCATTCCGAGTGGGAACCACTAGTAGTGGCGTATTTTTCATGATATAGCCAGGGAAAGTTTTCCTTTACGGAGCTGTAATTTCTAAGCGAATTCTCTTCGTTCCAAGCGGGACTCACTTGTACGAAGCGTAGATTTCATAATATAGGCAGCGGAAATTTTCGCGATTGGAACTGCACTTTTTAAGGGAATTCTCTTCCTTCCAAGTGGGACTCACTTGCATGAAGCGTAGTTTCTAAGATATAGAGTGGGAAACTTTTCGGATATGGAGCTGTTGTTTCTAAGCGAATTCACTACGTTCCAAGGCGGACTCACTTGTATCAGGCATAGTTCTCTATATATAGCGAGGGAAAATTTTCACGAATGGAGATGCTGTTTCTAAGCGTATTGTCTTTGTTCGAAGCGGGACTCACTTGTATGAGGCATGGTTTTCAAGATATACTCTGCGCAGTTTTTCACAATTGGAGCTGCAGTCTGTAAGCGAATTCTCTTCATTCCAAGTGGGACTCTGTGGCATAGTTTTGTTGATATGGGCAGGGAAGTTTTTCGCAATTGTAGCTGCAGTTTCTAAGAGAATTCTCTTCCTTCCAAGACGGACTGTACTGTAGCAGGCGTAGGAGTTTTGATACAGGCATCGAAATTTTTCACGAACGGAGCTATAGTTTCTAAGCGAATTCTCTTCATTCCGAGTGGGAACATCTTGTAGTGGCGTATTTTTCATGATATAGCCAGGGAAAGTTTTCCGTTACGGAGCTGTAATTTCTAAGCGAATTCTCTTCGTTCCAAGCGGGACTCACTTGTAAGAAGCGTAGATTTCATAATATAGGCAGCGGAAATTTTCGCGATTGGAACTGCACCTTTTAAGGGAATTCTCTTCCTTCCAAGTGGGACTCACTTGCATGAAGCGTAGTTTCTAAGATATGGAGTGGGAAACTTTTCGGATATGAAGCTGTTGTTTCTAAGCGAATTCACTACGTTCCAAGGCGCACTCACTTGCATCAGGCATAGTTCTCTATATATAGCGAGGGAAAATTTTCACGAATGGAGATGCTGTTTCTAAGCGTATTGTCTTCGTTCGAAGCGGGACTCACTTGTATGAGGCATGGTTTTCAAGATATACTCTGGGCAGTTTTTCACAATTGGAGCTGCAGTCTGTAAGCGAATTCTCTTCATTCCAAGTGGGACTCTATGGCATAGTTTTGTTGATATGGGCAGGGAAGTTTTTCGCAATTGTAGCTGCAGTTTCTAAGAGAATTCTCTTCCTTCCAAGACGGACTCTACTGTAGCAGGCGTAGGTTTTTTGATACAGGCATGGAAATTTTTCACGAACGGAGGTGTAGTTTCTAAGCGAATTCCTTCGTTCAGCGTGGGAACCACTTGTAGTGGCGTATTTTTCATGATATAGCCAGGGAAAGTTTTCCTTTTCGGAGCTGCTATTTTTAATCGAATTCTTTTCGTTCCAAGCGGGACTCATTTGTAGAAAGCGTAGATTTCCAGATATACGCAGGGGAAATTATTGCGATTGGAACTGCACTTTTTAAGCGATTTCTCTTCTTTCCAAGCAGGACTCACTTGCATGAAGCGTAGTTTTCAAGACATAGAGTGTGAAAGTTTTCGGAAATGGAGCTATAGTTTCTAAGCAAATTCTCTTCGTTTCATGGGTTACACATTTGTATCAGGCATAGTGCTCTATATATAGGCAGGGAAAATTTTCGTGAATGGAGCTGCAGGTTCTCAGCGAATTCTCTTCCTTCCAAGCGGATTCACTTGTACAAAGCGTAGACTTCAAGATATAGGAAGGGGAAATTTTCGCGATTGGAACTGCACTTTTTAAGCGAATTCTCTTCGTTCCAAGCAGGACTCACTTGCATCAAGCGTAGTTTTTAAGATATAGAGTGGGAAAGTTTTCGGAAATGGAGCTATAGTTTCTAAGCGAATTCTCTTCGTTTCAAGGGTTTACTCACTTGTATCAAGCATAGTGCGCTATATATAGGCAGGGAAAATTTTCGCGAATGGAGCTACAGTTTCTAAGCGAATTCTCTTCGTTTCAACTGGGAATCTATTGTAGCAGACATAGTTTTCTTTATATAGGCAGGGAAGGTATTCGCAAATGGAGCTGCACTTTCTAAGCAAATTCTCTTTGTTCCTAGCGGGATTCACTTGTAGGAAGCATAGATTTCAAGATATACGTAGGGGAAATTTTCGCGATTGGAACTGCACTTTTTAAGTGAATTTTCTTCATTCCAAGCGCGACTCTATTGTAGCAGGCGTACTTTTCAAGATATAGGCAGTGCAGGTTTTCAGGAATGGAGCTGCATTTTCTAAGCGAATTCTCTTCGTTCCTAGCGGGATTCACTTGTAGGAAGTGTAGATTTCAAGATATAGAGTTGGAAAGTTTTCTGAAATGGAGCTCTTATTTCTAAGCGAATTCTATTCCTTCCAAGGGGGACTCACTTGTATCAGGCATAGTTCTCTGTATATAACCAGGGAAAATTTTCGCGAATGGATTTGCAGTTTCTAAGCGAATTCTCTTCCTTTCAAGCGGATTTACTTGTACAAAGCGTAGATTTCAAGATAAAGGCGGGGGACATTTTCGTGATTGGAACTGCACTTTCTAAGCGAATTCTCTTCGTTTCCACTGGGAATCTATTGTTGCAGACGTAGTTTTCTTTATACAGGCAGGGAAGGTTTTCGCAAACGGAGCTGCACTTTCTAAGCAAATTCTCTTCGTTCCTACGGGATTCACTTGTAGGAACTGTAGATTTCAAGATATAGGCAGGGGAAATTTTCGTGATTGGAACTGCACTTTTTAATCGGATTCTCTTCGTTCCAAGCGGGATTCCCTTGCATCAGGTGTAGTATTCAAGACATAGAGTGGGAAAGTTTTCAGAAATGGAGCTATTGTTTCTTAGCGTATTCTATTCCTTCCAACGGGAACTCACTTGTATCAGGCATAGTTCTCTGTATATTACCAGGGAAAATTTTCGCGAATGGACCTGCATTTTCTCAGCGAATTCTCTTACTTCCGAGCGGGATTCAATTGTACGAAGTGTAGATTTCAAGATATAGGCAGGGGAAATTTTCGCGATTGGAACTGCACTTTTTAAGCGAATTCTCTTCCTTCCAAGTGGGACTCACTTGCAAGAGGCATAGTTTTTAAGATATAGAGTGGGAAACTTTTCGGATATGGAGCTGCTGTTTCTAAGCGAATTCACTACGTTCCAAAGCGGACTCACTTGTATCAGGCATAGTTCTCTATATATACCCAGGGAAAATTTTCGCGAATGGAGATGCAGTTTCTAAGTAAATTGTCTTCGTTCGAAGCGGGACTCACTTGTATGAGGCATGGTTTTCAAGATATACTCTGGGCAGTTTTTCACAATTGGAGCTGCAGTCTGTAAGCGAATTCTCTTCATTCCAAGTGGGACTCTGTGGCATAGTTTTGTTGATATGGGCAGGGAAGTTTTTCGCAATTGTAGCTGCAGTTTCTAAGAGAATTCTCTTCCTTCCACGACGGACTGTACTGTAGCAGGCGTAGGAGTTTTGATACAGGCATCGAAATTTTTCACGAACGGAGCTATAGTTTCTAAGCGAATTCTCTTCATTCCGAGTGGGAACCACTTGTAGTGGCGTATTTTTCATGATATAGCCAGGGAAAGTTTTCCTTTACGGAGCTGCAATTTCTAAGCGAATTCTCTTCATTCCAAGCGGGACTCACTTGTACGAAGCGTAGATTTCATAATATAGGCAGCGGAAATTTTCGCGATTGGAACTGCACCTTTTAAGGGAATTCTCTTCCTTCCAAGTGGGACTCACTTGCATGAAGCGTAGTTTCTAAGATATAGAGTGGGAAACTTTTCGGATATGAAGCTGTTGTTTCTAAGCGAATTCACTACGTTCCAAGGCGGACTCACTTGTATCAGGCATAGTTCTCTATATATAGCGAGGGAAAATTTTCACGAATGGAGATGCTGTTTCTAAGCGTATTGTCTTTGTTCGAAGCGGGACTCACTTGTATGAGGCATGGTTTTCAAGATATACTCTGCGCAGTTTTTCACAATTGGAGCTGCAGTCTGTAAGCGAATTCTCTTCATTCCAAGTGGGACTCTGTGGCATAGTTTTGTTGATATGGGCAGGGAAGTTTTTCGCAATTGTAGCTGCAGTTTCTAAGAGAATTCTCTTCCTTCCAAGACGGACTGTACTGTAGCAGGCATAGGAGTTTTGATACAGGCATCGAAATTTTTCACGAACGGAGCTATAGTTTCTAAGCGAATTCTCTTCATTCCGAGTGGGAACATCTTGTAGTGGCGTATTTTTCATGATATAGCCAGGGAAAGTTTTCCGTTACGGAGCTGTAATTTCTAAGCGAATTCTCTTCGTTCCAAGCGGGACTCACTTGTAAGAAGCGTAGATTTCATAATATAGGCAGCGGAAATTTTCGCGATTGGAACTGCACCTTTTAAGGGAATTCTCTTCCTTCCAAGTGGGACTCACTTGCATGAAGCGTAGTTTCTAAGATATGGAGTGGGAAACTTTTCGGATATGAAGCTGTTGTTTCTAAGCGAATTCACTACGTTCCAAGGCGCACTCACTTGCATCAGGCATAGTTCTCTATATATAGCGAGGGAAAATTTTCACCAATGGAGATGCTGTTTCTAAGCGTATTGTCTTCGTTCGAAGCGGGACTCACTTGTATGAGGCATGGTTTTCAAGATATACTCTGGGCAGTTTTTCACAATTGGAGCTGCAGTCTGTAAGCGAATTCTCTTCATTCCAAGTGGGACTCTATGGCATAGTTTTGTTGATATGGGCAGGGAAGTTTTTCGCAATTGTAGCTGCAGTTTCTAAGAGAATTCTCTTCCTTCCAAGACGGACTCTACTGTAGCAGGCGTAGGTTTTTTGATACAGGCATGGAAATTTTTCACGAACGGAGGTGTAGTTTCTAAGCGAATTCCTTCGTTCAGCGTGGGAACCACTTGTAGTGGCGTATTTTTCATGATATAGCCAGGGAAAGTTTTCCTTTTCGGAGCTGCTATTTTTAATCGAATTCTTTTCGTTCCAAGCGGGACTCATTTGTAGAAAGCGTAGATTTCCAGATATACGCAGGGGAAATTATTGCGATTGGAACTGCACTTTTTAAGCGATTTCTCTTCTTTCCAAGCAGGACTCACTTGCATGAAGCGTAGTTTTCAAGACATAGAGTGTGAAAGTTTTCGGAAATGGAGCTATAGTTTCTAAGCAAATTCTCTTCGTTTCATGGGTTACACATTTGTATCAGGCATAGTGCTCTATATATAGGCAGGGAAAATTTTCGCGAATGGAGCTGCAGGTTCTCAGCGAATTCTCTTCCTTCCAAGCGGATTCACTTGTACAAAGCGTAGACTTCAAGATATAGGAAGGGGAAATTTTCGCGATTGGAACTGCACTTTTTAAGCAAATTCTCTTCGTTCCAAGCAGGACTCACTTGCATCAAGCGTAGTTTTTAAGATATAGAGTGGGAAAGTTTTCGGAAATGGAGCTATAGTTTCTAAGCGAATTCTCTTCGTTTCAAGGGTTTACTCACTTGTATCAAGCATAGTGCGCTATATATAGGCAGGGAAAATTTTCGCGAATGGAGCTACAGTTTCTAAGCGAATTCTCTTCGTTTCAACTGGGAATCTATTGTAGCAGACATAGTTTTCTTTATATAGGCAGGGAAGGTATTCGCAAATGGAGCTGCACTTTCTAAGCAAATTCTCTTCGTTCCTAGCGGGATTCACTTGTAGGAAGCATAGATTTCAAGATATACGTAGGGGAAATTTTCGCGATTGGAACTGCACTTTTTAAGTGAATTTTCTTCATTCCAAGCGCGACTCTATCGTAGCAGGCGTACTTCAAGATATAGGCAGTGCAGGTTTTCAGGAATGGAGCTGCATTTTCTAAGCGAATTCTATTCCTTCCAAGGGGGACTCACTTGTATCAGGCATAGTTCTCTGTATATAACCAGGGAAAATTTTCGCGAATGGATTTGCAGTTTCTAAGCGAATTCTCTTCCTTTCAAGCGGATTTACTTGTACAAAGCGTAGATTTCAAGATAAAGGCGGGGGACATTTTCGTGATTGGAACTGCACTTTCTAAGCGAATTCTCTTCGTTTCCACTGGGAATCTATTGTTGCAGACGTAGTTTTCTTTATACAGGCAGGGAAGGTTTTCGCAAACGGAGCTGCACTTTCTAAGCAAATTCTCTTCGTTCCTACGGGATTCACTTGTAGGAACTGTAGATTTCAAGATATAGGCAGGGGAAATTTTCGTGATTGGAACTGCACTTTTTAATCGGATTCTCTTCGTTCCAAGCGGGATTCCCTTGCATCAGGTGTAGTATTCAAGACATAGAGTGGGAAAGTTTTCAGAAATGGAGCTATTGTTTCTTAGCGTATTCTATTCCTTCCAACGGGAACTCATTTGTATCAGGCATAGTTCTCTGTATATTACCAGGGAAAATTTTCGCGAATGGACCTGCATTTTCTCAGCGAATTCTCTTACTTCCGAGCGGGATTCAATTGTACGAAGTGTAGATTTCAAGATATAGGCAGGGGAAATTTTCGCGATTGGAACTGCACTTTTTAAGCGAATTCTCTTCCTTCCAAGTGGGACTCACTTGCAAGAGGCATAGTTTTTAAGATATAGAGTGGGAAACTTTTCGGATATGGAGCTGTTGTTTCTAAGCGAATTCACTACGTTCCAAAGTGGACTCACTTGTATCAGGCATAGTTCTCTATATATACCCAGGGAAAATTTTCGCGAATGGAGATGCAGTTTCTAAGTAAATTGTCTTCGTTCGAAGAAGGACTCACTTGTATGAGGCATGGTTTTCAAGATATACTCTGGGCAGTTTTTCACAATTGGAGCTGCAGTCTGTAAGCGAATTCTCTTCATTCCAAGTGGGACTCTATGGCATAGTTTTGTTGATATGGGCAGGGAAGTTTTTCGCAATTGTAGCTGCAGTTTCTAAGAGAATTCTCTTCCTTCCAAGACGGACTCTACTGTAGCAGGCGTAGGTTTTTTGATACAGGCATGGAAATTTTTCACGAACGGAGGTGTAGTTTCTAAGCGAATTCCTTCGTTCAGCGTGGGAACCACTTGTAGTGGCGTATTTTTCATGATATAGCCAGGGAAAGTTTTCCTTTTCGGAGCTGCTATTTTTAATCGAATTCTTTTCGTTCCAAGCGGGACTCATTTGTAGAAAGCGTAGATTTCCAGATATACGCAGGGGAAATTATTGCGATTGGAACTGCACTTTTTAAGCGATTTCTCTTCTTTCCAAGCAGGACTCACTTGCATGAAGCGTAGTTTTCAAGACATAGAGTGTGAAAGTTTTCGGAAATGGAGCTATAGTTTCTAAGCAAATTCTCTTCGTTTCATGGGTTACACATTTGTATCAGGCATAGTGCTCTATATATAGGCAGGGAAAATTTTCGTGAATGGAGCTGCAGGTTCTCAGCGAATTCTCTTCCTTCCAAGCGGATTCACTTGTACAAAGCGTAGACTTCAAGATATAGGAAGGGGAAATTTTCGCGATTGGAACTGCACTTTTTAAGCGAATTCTCTTCGTTCCAAGCAGGACTCACTTGCATCAAGCGTAGTTTTTAAGATATAGAGTGGGAAAGTTTTCGGAAATGGAGCTATAGTTTCTAAGCGAATTCTCTTCGTTTCAAGGGTTTACTCACTTGTATCAAGCATAGTGCGCTATATATAGGCAGGGAAAATTTTCGCGAATGGAGCTACAGTTTCTAAGCGAATTCTCTTCGTTTCAACTGGGAATCTATTGTAGCAGACATAGTTTTCTTTATATAGGCAGGGAAGGTATTCGCAAATGGAGCTGCACTTTCTAAGCAAATTCTCTTTGTTCCTAGCGGGATTCACTTGTAGGAAGCATAGATTTCAAGATATACGTAGGGGAAATTTTCGCGATTGGAACTGCACTTTTTAAGTGAATTTTCTTCATTCCAAGCGCGACTCTATTGTAGCAGGCGTACTTTTCAAGATATAGGCAGTGCAGGTTTTCAGGAATGGAGCTGCATTTTCTAAGCGAATTCTCTTCGTTCCTAGCGGGATTCACTTGTAGGAAGTGTAGATTTCAAGATATAGAGTTGGAAAGTTTTCTGAAATGGAGCTCTTATTTCTAAGCGAATTCTATTCCTTCCAAGGGGGACTCACTTGTATCAGGCATAGTTCTCTGTATATAACCAGGGAAAATTTTCGCGAATGGATTTGCAGTTTCTAAGCGAATTCTCTTCCTTTCAAGCGGATTTACTTGTACAAAGCGTAGATTTCAAGATAAAGGCGGGGGACATTTTCGTGATTGGAACTGCACTTTCTAAGCGAATTCTCTTCGTTTCCACTGGGAATCTATTGTTGCAGACGTAGTTTTCTTTATACAGGCAGGGAAGGTTTTCGCAAACGGAGCTGCACTTTCTAAGCAAATTCTCTTCGTTCCTACGGGATTCACTTGTAGGAACTGTAGATTTCAAGATATAGGCAGGGGAAATTTTCGTGATTGGAACTGCACTTTTTAATCGGATTCTCTTCGTTCCAAGCGGGATTCCCTTGCATCAGGTGTAGTATTCAAGACATAGAGTGGGAAAGTTTTCAGAAATGGAGCTATTGTTTCTTAGCGTATTCTATTCCTTCCAACGGGAACTCACTTGTATCAGGCATAGTTCTCTGTATATTACCAGGGAAAATTTTCGCGAATGGACCTGCATTTTCTCAGCGAATTCTCTTACTTCCGAGCGGGATTCAATTGTACGAAGTGTAGATTTCAAGATATAGGCAGGGGAAATTTTCGCGATTGGAACTGCACTTTTTAAGCGAATTCTCTTCCTTCCAAGTGGGACTCACTTGCAAGAGGCGTAGTTTTTAAGATATAGAGTGGGAAACTTTTCGGATATGGAGCTGCTGTTTCTAAGCGAATTCACTACGTTCCAAAGCGGACTCACTTGTATCAGGCATAGTTCTCTATATATACCCAGGGAAAATTTTCGCGAATGGAGATGCAGTTTCTAAGTAAATTGTCTTCGTTCGAAGCGGGACTCACTTGTATGAGGCATGGTTTTCAAGATATACTCTGGGCAGTTTTTCACAATTGGAGCTGCAGTCTGTAAGCGAATTCTCTTCATTCCAAGTGGGACTCTGTGGCATAGTTTTGTTGATATGGGCAGGGAAGTTTTTCGCAATTGTAGCTGCAGTTTCTAAGAGAATTCTCTTCCTTCCACGACGGACTGTACTGTAGCAGGCGTAGGAGTTTTGATACAGGCATCGAAATTTTTCACGAACGGAGCTATAGTTTCTAAGCGAATTCTCTTCATTCCGAGTGGGAACCACTTGTAGTGGCGTATTTTTCATGATATAGCCAGGGAAAGTTTTCCTTTATGGAGCTGCAATTTCTAAGCGAATTCTCTTCATTCCAAGCGGGACTCACTTGTACGAAGCGTAGATTTCATAATATAGGCAGCGGAAATTTTCGCGATTGGAACTGCACCTTTTAAGGGAATTCTCTTCCTTCCAAGTGGGACTCACTTGCATGAAGCGTAGTTTCTAAGATATAGAGTGGGAAACTTTTCGGATATGAAGCTGTTGTTTCTAAGCGAATTCACTACGTTCCAAGGCGGACTCACTTGTATCAGGCATAGTTCTCTATATATAGCGAGGGAAAATTTTCACGAATGGAGATGCTGTTTCTAAGCGTATTGTCTTTGTTCGAAGCGGGACTCACTTGTATGAGGCATGGTTTTCAAGATATACTCTGCGCAGTTTTTCACAATTGGAGCTGCAGTCTGTAAGCGAATTCTCTTCATTCCAAGTGGGACTCTGTGGCATAGTTTTGTTGATATGGGCAGGGAAGTTTTTCGCAATTGTAGCTGCAGTTTCTAAGAGAATTCTCTTCCTTCCAAGACGGACTGTACTGTAGCAGGCGTAGGAGTTTTGATACAGGCATCGAAATTTTTCACGAACGGAGCTATAGTTTCTAAGCGAATTCTCTTCATTCCGAGTGGGAACATCTTGTAGTGGCGTATTTTTCATGATATAGCCAGGGAAAGTTTTCCGTTACGGAGCTGTAATTTCTAAGCGAATTCTCTTCGTTCCAAGCGGGACTCACTT
The DNA here is from genome assembly GCF_036323735.1 of Rattus norvegicus. Taxonomy (NCBI): domain Eukaryota; kingdom Metazoa; phylum Chordata; class Mammalia; order Rodentia; family Muridae; genus Rattus; species Rattus norvegicus. The sequence continues at coordinate 26,251,619 of NC_086038.1, read as the reverse complement.
GTAAGAAGCGTAGATTTCATAATATAGGCAGCGGAAATTTTCGCGATTGGAACTGCACCTTTTAAGGGAATTCTCTTCCTTCCAAGTGGGACTCACTTGCATGAAGCGTAGTTTCTAAGATATGGAGTGGGAAACTTTTCGGATATGAAGCTGTTGTTTCTAAGCGAATTCACTACGTTCCAAGGCGCACTCACTTGCATCAGGCATAGTTCTCTATATATAGCGAGGGAAAATTTTCACCAATGGAGATGCTGTTTCTAAGCGTATTGTCTTCGTTCGAAGCGGGACTCACTTGTATGAGGCATGGTTTTCAAGATATACTCTGGGCAGTTTTTCACAATTGGAGCTGCAGTCTGTAAGCGAATTCTCTTCATTCCAAGTGGGACTCTATGGCATAGTTTTGTTGATATGGGCAGGGAAGTTTTTCGCAATTGTAGCTGCAGTTTCTAAGAGAATTCTCTTCCTTCCAAGACGGACTCTACTGTAGCAGGCGTAGGTTTTTTGATACAGGCATGGAAATTTTTCACGAACGGAGGTGTAGTTTCTAAGCGAATTCCTTCGTTCAGCGTGGGAACCACTTGTAGTGGCGTATTTTTCATGATATAGCCAGGGAAAGTTTTCCTTTTCGGAGCTGCTATTTTTAATCGAATTCTTTTCGTTCCAAGCGGGACTCATTTGTAGAAAGCGTAGATTTCCAGATATACGCAGGGGAAATTATTGCGATTGGAACTGCACTTTTTAAGCGATTTCTCTTCTTTCCAAGCAGGACTCACTTGCATGAAGCGTAGTTTTCAAGACATAGAGTGTGAAAGTTTTCGGAAATGGAGCTATAGTTTCTAAGCAAATTCTCTTCGTTTCATGGGTTACACATTTGTATCAGGCATAGTGCTCTATATATAGGCAGGGAAAATTTTCGCGAATGGAGCTGCAGGTTCTCAGCGAATTCTCTTCCTTCCAAGCGGATTCACTTGTACAAAGCGTAGACTTCAAGATATAGGAAGGGGAAATTTTCGCGATTGGAACTGCACTTTTTAAGCAAATTCTCTTCGTTCCAAGCAGGACTCACTTGCATCAAGCGTAGTTTTTAAGATATAGAGTGGGAAAGTTTTCGGAAATGGAGCTATAGTTTCTAAGCGAATTCTCTTCGTTTCAAGGGTTTACTCACTTGTATCAAGCATAGTGCGCTATATATAGGCAGGGAAAATTTTCGCGAATGGAGCTACAGTTTCTAAGCGAATTCTCTTCGTTTCAACTGGGAATCTATTGTAGCAGACATAGTTTTCTTTATATAGGCAGGGAAGGTATTCGCAAATGGAGCTGCACTTTCTAAGCAAATTCTCTTCGTTCCTAGCGGGATTCACTTGTAGGAAGCATAGATTTCAAGATATACGTAGGGGAAATTTTCGCGATTGGAACTGCACTTTTTAAGTGAATTTTCTTCATTCCAAGCGCGACTCTATCGTAGCAGGCGTACTTCAAGATATAGGCAGTGCAGGTTTTCAGGAATGGAGCTGCATTTTCTAAGCGAATTCTATTCCTTCCAAGGGGGACTCACTTGTATCAGGCATAGTTCTCTGTATATAACCAGGGAAAATTTTCGCGAATGGATTTGCAGTTTCTAAGCGAATTCTCTTCCTTTCAAGCGGATTTACTTGTACAAAGCGTAGATTTCAAGATAAAGGCGGGGGACATTTTCGTGATTGGAACTGCACTTTCTAAGCGAATTCTCTTCGTTTCCACTGGGAATCTATTGTTGCAGACGTAGTTTTCTTTATACAGGCAGGGAAGGTTTTCGCAAACGGAGCTGCACTTTCTAAGCAAATTCTCTTCGTTCCTACGGGATTCACTTGTAGGAACTGTAGATTTCAAGATATAGGCAGGGGAAATTTTCGTGATTGGAACTGCACTTTTTAATCGGATTCTCTTCGTTCCAAGCGGGATTCCCTTGCATCAGGTGTAGTATTCAAGACATAGAGTGGGAAAGTTTTCAGAAATGGAGCTATTGTTTCTTAGCGTATTCTATTCCTTCCAACGGGAACTCATTTGTATCAGGCATAGTTCTCTGTATATTACCAGGGAAAATTTTCGCGAATGGACCTGCATTTTCTCAGCGAATTCTCTTACTTCCGAGCGGGATTCAATTGTACGAAGTGTAGATTTCAAGATATAGGCAGGGGAAATTTTCGCGATTGGAACTGCACTTTTTAAGCGAATTCTCTTCCTTCCAAGTGGGACTCACTTGCAAGAGGCATAGTTTTTAAGATATAGAGTGGGAAACTTTTCGGATATGGAGCTGTTGTTTCTAAGCGAATTCACTACGTTCCAAAGTGGACTCACTTGTATCAGGCATAGTTCTCTATATATACCCAGGGAAAATTTTCGCGAATGGAGATGCAGTTTCTAAGTAAATTGTCTTCGTTCGAAGAAGGACTCACTTGTATGAGGCATGGTTTTCAAGATATACTCTGGGCAGTTTTTCACAATTGGAGCTGCAGTCTGTAAGCGAATTCTCTTCATTCCAAGTGGGACTCTGTGGCATAGTTTTGTTGATATGGGCAGGGAAGTTTTTCGCAATTGTAGCTGCAGTTTCTAAGAGAATTCTCTTCCTTCCAAGACGGACTGTACTGTAGCAGGCGTAGGAGTTTTGATACAGGCATCGAAATTTTTCACGAACGGAGCTATAGTTTCTAAGCGAATTCTCTTCATTCCGAGTGGGAACCACTAGTAGTGGCGTATTTTTCATGATATAGCCAGGGAAAGTTTTCCTTTACGGAGCTGTAATTTCTAAGCGAATTCTCTTCGTTCCAAGCGGGACTCACTTGTACGAAGCGTAGATTTCATAATATAGGCAGCGGAAATTTTCGCGATTGGAACTGCACTTTTTAAGGGAATTCTCTTCCTTCCAAGTGGGACTCACTTGCATGAAGCGTAGTTTCTAAGATATAGAGTGGGAAACTTTTCGGATATGGAGCTGTTGTTTCTAAGCGAATTCACTACGTTCCAAGGCGGACTCACTTGTATCAGGCATAGTTCTCTATATATAGCGAGGGAAAATTTTCACGAATGGAGATGCTGTTTCTAAGCGTATTGTCTTTGTTCGAAGCGGGACTCACTTGTATGAGGCATGGTTTTCAAGATATACTCTGGGCAGTTTTTCACAATTGGAGCTGCAGTCTGTAAGCGAATTCTCTTCATTCCAAGTGGGACTCTGTGGCATAGTTTTGTTGATATGGGCAGGGAAGTTTTTCGCAATTGTAGCTGCAGTTTCTAAGAGAATTCTCTTCCTTCCAAGACGGACTGTACTGTAGCAGGCGTAGGAGTTTTGATACAGGCATCGAAATTTTTCACGAACGGAGCTATAGTTTCTAAGCGAATTCTCTTCATTCCGAGTGGGAACATCTTGTAGTGGCGTATTTTTCATGATATAGCCAGGGAAAGTTTTCCTTTACGGAGCTGTAATTTCTAAGCGAATGCTCTTCGTTCCAAGCGTGACTCATTTGTAGAAAGCGTAGATTTCCAGATATACGCAGGGGAAATTATTGCGATTGGAACTGCACTTTTTAAGCGATTTCTCTTCTTTCCAAGCAGGACTCACTTGCATGAAGCGTAGTTTTCAAGACATAGAGTGTGAAAGTTTTCGGAAATGGAGCTATAGTTTCTAAGCAAATTCTCTTCGTTTCATGGGTTACACATTTGTATCAGGCATAGTGCTCTATATATAGGCAGGGAAAATTTTCGGGAATGGAGCAGCAGGTTCTCAGCGAATTCTCTTCCTTCCAAGCGGATTCACTTGTACAAAGCGTAGACTTCAAGATATAGGAAGGGGAAATTTTCGCGATTGGAACTGCACTTTTTAAGCGAATTCTCTTCGTTCCAAGCGGGACTCACTTGCATCAAGCGTAGTTTCTAAGATATAGAGTGGGAAACTTTTCGTATATGGAGCTGTTGTTTCTAAGCGAATTCACTACGTTCCAAGGCGGACTCACTTGTATCAGGCATAGTTCTCTATATATAGCGAGGGAAAATTTTCACGAATGGAGATGCTGTTTCTAAGCGTATTGTCTTCGTTCGAAGCGGGACTCACTTGTATGAGGCATGGTTTTCAAGATATACTCTGGGCAGTTTTTCACAATTGGAGCTGCAGTCTGTAAGCGAATTCTCTTCATTCCAAGTGGGACTCTGTGGCATAGTTTTGTTGATATGGGCAGGGAAGTTTTTCGCAATTGTAGCTGCAGTTTCTAAGAGAATTCTCTTCCTTCCAAGACGGACTGTACTGTAGCAGGCGTAGGAGTTTTGATACAGGCATCGAAATTTTTCACGAACGGAGCTATAGTTTCTAAGCGAATTTTCTTCATTCCGAGTGGGAACCACTTGTAGTGGCGTATTTTTCATGATATAGCCAGGGAAAGTTTTCCTTTACGGAGCTGCAATTTCTAAGCGAATTCTCTTCGTTCCAAGCGGGACTCACTTGTACGAAGCGTAGATTTCATAATATAGGCAGCGGTAATTTTCGCGATTGGAACTGCACCTTTTAAGGGAATTCTCTTCCTTCCAAGTGGGACTCACTTGCATGAAGCGTAGTTTCTAAGATATAGAGTGGGAAACTTTTCGGATATGAAGCTGTTGTTTCTAAGCGAATTCACTACGTTCCAAGGCGGACTCACTTGTATCAGGCATAGTTCTCTATATATAGCGAGGGAAAATTTTCACGAATGGAGATGCTGTTTCTAAGCGTATTGTCTTCGTTCGAAGCGGGACTCACTTGTATGAGGCATGGTTTTCAAGATATACTCTGGGCAGTTTTTCACAATTGGAGCTGCAGTCTGTAAGCGAATTCTCTTCATTCCAAGTGGGACTCTATGGCATAGTTTTGTTGATATGGGCAGGGAAGTTTTTCGCAATTGTAGCTGCAGTTTCTAAGAGAATTCTCTTCCTTCCAAGACGGACTCTACTGTAGCAGGCGTAGGTTTTTTGATACAGGCATGGAAATTTTTCACGAACGGAGGTATAGTTTCTAAGCGAATTCCTTCGTTCAGCGTGGGAACCACTTGTAGTGGCGTATTTTTCATGATATAGCCAGGGAAAGTTTTCCTTTACGGAGCTGCTATTTTAATCGAATTCTTTTCGTTCCAAGCGGGACTCATTTGTAGAAAGCGTAGATTTCCAGATATACGCAGGGGAAATTATTGCGATTGGAACTGCACTTTTTAAGCCATTTCTCTTCTTTCCAAGCAGGACTCACTTGCATGAAGCGTAGTTTTCAAGACATAGAGTGTGAAAGTTTTCGGAAATGGAGCTATAGTTTCTAAGCAAATTCTCTTCGTTTCATGGGTTACACATTTGTATCAGGCATAGTGCTCTATATATAGGCAGGGAAAATTTTCGCGAATGGAGCTGCAGGTTCTAAGCGAATTCTCTTCGTTTCAACTGGGAATCTATTGTAGCAGACATAGTTTTCTTTATATAGGCAGGGAAGGTATTCGCAAATGGAGCTGCACTTTCTAAGCAAATTCTCTTCGTTCCTAGCGGGATTCACTTGTAGGAAGCATAGATTTCAAGATATACGTAGGGGAAATTTTCGCGATTGGAACTGCACTTTTTAAGTGAATTTTCTTCATTCCAAGCGCGACTCTATCGTAGCAGGCGTACTTCAAGATATAGGCAGTGCAGGTTTTCAGGAATGGAGCTGCATTTTCTAAGCGAATTCTATTCCTTCCAAGGGGGACTCACTTGTATCAGGCATAGTTCTCTGTATATAACCAGGGAAAATTTTCGCGAATGGATTTGCAGTTTCTAAGCGAATTCTCTTCCTTTCAAGCGGATTTACTTGTACAAAGCGTAGATTTCAAGATAAAGGCGGGGGACATTTTCGTGATTGGAACTGCACTTTCTAAGCGAATTCTCTTCGTTTCCACTGGGAATCTATTGTTGCAGACGTAGTTTTCTTTATACAGGCAGGGAAGGTTTTCGCAAACGGAGCTGCACTTTCTAAGCAAATTCTCTTCGTTCCTACGGGATTCACTTGTAGGAACTGTAGATTTCAAGATATAGGCAGGGGAAATTTTCGTGATTGGAACTGCACTTTTTAATCGGATTCTCTTCGTTCCAAGCGGGATTCCCTTGCATCAGGTGTAGTATTCAAGACATAGAGTGGGAAAGTTTTCAGAAATGGAGCTATTGTTTCTTAGCGTATTCTATTCCTTCCAACGGGAACTCATTTGTATCAGGCATAGTTCTCTGTATATTACCAGGGAAAATTTTCGCGAATGGACCTGCATTTTCTCAGCGAATTCTCTTACTTCCGAGCGGGATTCAATTGTACGAAGTGTAGATTTCAAGATATAGGCAGGGGAAATTTTCGCGATTGGAACTGCACTTTTTAAGCGAATTCTCTTCCTTCCAAGTGGGACTCACTTGCAAGAGGCATAGTTTTTAAGATATAGAGTGGGAAACTTTTCGGATATGGAGCTGTTGTTTCTAAGCGAATTCACTACGTTCCAAAGTGGACTCACTTGTATCAGGCATAGTTCTCTATATATACCCAGGGAAAATTTTCGCGAATGGAGATGCAGTTTCTAAGTAAATTGTCTTCGTTCGAAGAAGGACTCACTTGTATGAGGCATGGTTTTCAAGATATACTCTGGGCAGTTTTTCACAATTGGAGCTGCAGTCTGTAAGCGAATTCTCTTCATTCCAAGTGGGACTCTGTGGCATAGTTTTGTTGATATGGGCAGGGAAGTTTTTCGCAATTGTAGCTGCAGTTTCTAAGAGAATTCTCTTCCTTCCAAGACGGACTGTACTGTAGCAGGCGTAGGAGTTTTGATACAGGCATCGAAATTTTTCACGAACGGAGCTATAGTTTCTAAGCGAATTCTCTTCATTCCGAGTGGGAACCACTAGTAGTGGCGTATTTTTCATGATATAGCCAGGGAAAGTTTTCCTTTACGGAGCTGTAATTTCTAAGCGAATTCTCTTCGTTCCAAGCGGGACTCACTTGTACGAAGCGTAGATTTCATAATATAGGCAGCGGAAATTTTCGCGATTGGAACTGCACTTTTTAAGGGAATTCTCTTCCTTCCAAGTGGGACTCACTTGCATGAAGCGTAGTTTCTAAGATATAGAGTGGGAAACTTTTCGGATATGGAGCTGTTGTTTCTAAGCGAATTCACTACGTTCCAAGGCGGACTCACTTGTATCAGGCATAGTTCTCTATATATAGCGAGGGAAAATTTTCACGAATGGAGATGCTGTTTCTAAGCGTATTGTCTTTGTTCGAAGCGGGACTCACTTGTATGAGGCATGGTTTTCAAGATATACTCTGCGCAGTTTTTCACAATTGGAGCTGCAGTCTGTAAGCGAATTCTCTTCATTCCAAGTGGGACTCTGTGGCATAGTTTTGTTGATATGGGCAGGGAAGTTTTTCGCAATTGTAGCTGCAGTTTCTAAGAGAATTCTCTTCCTTCCAAGACGGACTGTACTGTAGCAGGCGTAGGAGTTTTGATACAGGCATCGAAATTTTTCACGAACGGAGCTATAGTTTCTAAGCGAATTCTCTTCATTCCGAGTGGGAACATCTTGTAGTGGCGTATTTTTCATGATATAGCCAGGGAAAGTTTTCCGTTACGGAGCTGTAATTTCTAAGCGAATTCTCTTCGTTCCAAGCGGGACTCACTTGTAAGAAGCGTAGATTTCATAATATAGGCAGCGGAAATTTTCGCGATTGGAACTGCACCTTTTAAGGGAATTGTCTTCCTTCCAAGTGGGACTCACTTGCATGAAGCGTAGTTTCTAAGATATGGAGTGGGAAACTTTTCGGATATGAAGCTGTTGTTTCTAAGCGAATTCACTACGTTCCAAGGCGCACTCACTTGCATCAGGCATAGTTCTCTATATATAGCGAGGGAAAATTTTCACGAATGGAGATGCTGTTTCTAAGCGTATTGTCTTCGTTCGAAGCGGGACTCACTTGTATGAGGCATGGTTTTCAAGATATACTCTGGGCAGTTTTTCACAATTGGAGCTGCAGTCTGTAAGCGAATTCTCTTCATTCCAAGTGGGACTCTATGGCATAGTTTTGTTGATATGGGCAGGGAAGTTTTTCGCAATTGTAGCTGCAGTTTCTAAGAGAATTCTCTTCCTTCCAAGACGGACTCTACTGTAGCAGGCGTAGGTTTTTTGATACAGGCATGGAAATTTTTCACGAACGGAGGTGTAGTTTCTAAGCGAATTCCTTCGTTCAGCGTGGGAACCACTTGTAGTGGCGTATTTTTCATGATATAGCCAGGGAAAGTTTTCCTTTTCGGAGCTGCTATTTTTAATCGAATTCTTTTCGTTCCAAGCGGGACTCATTTGTAGAAAGCGTAGATTTCCAGATATACGCAGGGGAAATTATTGCGATTGGAACTGCACTTTTTAAGCGATTTCTCTTCTTTCCAAGCAGGACTCACTTGCATGAAGCGTAGTTTTCAAGACATAGAGTGTGAAAGTTTTCGGAAATGGAGCTATAGTTTCTAAGCAAATTCTCTTCGTTTCATGGGTTACACATTTGTATCAGGCATAGTGCTCTATATATAGGCAGGGAAAATTTTCGGGAATGGAGCAGCAGGTTCTCAGCGAATTCTCTTCCTTCCAAGCGGATTCACTTGTACAAAGCGTAGACTTCAAGATATAGGAAGGGGAAATTTTCGCGATTGGAACTGCACTTTTTAAGCGAATTCTCTTCGTTCCAAGCGGGACTCACTTGCATCAAGCGTAGTTTCTAAGATATAGAGTGGGAAACTTTTCGTATATGGAGCTGTTGTTTCTAAGCGAATTCACTACGTTCCAAGGCGGACTCACTTGTATCAGGCATAGTTCTCTATATATAGCGAGGGAAAATTTTCACGAATGGAGATGCTGTTTCTAAGCGTATTGTCTTCGTTCGAAGCGGGACTCACTTGTATGAGGCATGGTTTTCAAGATATACTCTGGGCAGTTTTTCACAATTGGAGCTGCAGTCTGTAAGCGAATTCTCTTCATTCCAAGTGGGACTCTGTGGCATAGTTTTGTTGATATGGGCAGGGAAGTTTTTCGCAATTGTAGCTGCAGTTTCTAAGAGAATTCTCTTCCTTCCAAGACGGACTGTACTGTAGCAGGCGTAGGAGTTTTGATACAGGCATCGAAATTTTTCACGAACGGAGCTATAGTTTCTAAGCGAATTTTCTTCATTCCGAGTGGGAACCACTTGTAGTGGCGTATTTTTCATGATATAGCCAGGGAAAGTTTTCCTTTACGGAGCTGCAATTTCTAAGCGAATTCTCTTCGTTCCAAGCGGGACTCACTTGTACGAAGCGTAGATTTCATAATATAGGCAGCGGTAATTTTCGCGATTGGAACTGCACCTTTTAAGGGAATTCTCTTCCTTCCAAGTGGGACTCACTTGCATGAAGCGTAGTTTCTAAGATATAGAGTGGGAAACTTTTCGGATATGAAGCTGTTGTTTCTAAGCGAATTCACTACGTTCCAAGGCGGACTCACTTGTATCAGGCATAGTTCTCTATATATAGCGAGGGAAAATTTTCACGAATGGAGATGCTGTTTCTAAGCGTATTGTCTTCGTTCGAAGCGGGACTCACTTGTATGAGGCATGGTTTTCAAGATATACTCTGGGCAGTTTTTCACAATTGGAGCTGCAGTCTGTAAGCGAATTCTCTTCATTCCAAGTGGGACTCTATGGCATAGTTTTGTTGATATGGGCAGGGAAGTTTTTCGCAATTGTAGCTGCAGTTTCTAAGAGAATTCTCTTCCTTCCAAGACGGACTCTACTGTAGCAGGCGTAGGTTTTTTGATACAGGCATGGAAATTTTTCACGAACGGAGGTATAGTTTCTAAGCGAATTCCTTCGTTCAGCGTGGGAACCACTTGTAGTGGCGTATTTTTCATGATATAGCCAGGGAAAGTTTTCCTTTACGGAGCTGCTATTTTAATCGAATTCTTTTCGTTCCAAGCGGGACTCATTTGTAGAAAGCGTAGATTTCCAGATATACGCAGGGGAAATTATTGCGATTGGAACTGCACTTTTTAAGCCATTTCTCTTCTTTCCAAGCAGGACTCACTTGCATGAAGCGTAGTTTTCAAGACATAGAGTGTGAAAGTTTTCGGAAATGGAGCTATAGTTTCTAAGCAAATTCTCTTCGTTTCATGGGTTACACATTTGTATCAGGCATAGTGCTCTATATATAGGCAGGGAAAATTTTCGCGAATGGAGCTGCAGGTTCTAAGCGAATTCTCTTCGTTTCAACTGGGAATCTATTGTAGCAGACATAGTTTTCTTTATATAGGCAGGGAAGGTATTCGCAAATGGAGCTGCACTTTCTAAGCAAATTCTCTTCGTTCCTAGCGGGATTCACTTGTAGGAAGCATAGATTTCAAGATATACGTAGGGGAAATTTTCGCGATTGGAACTGCACTTTTTAAGTGAATTTTCTTCATTCCAAGCGCGACTCTATCGTAGCAGGCGTACTTCAAGATATAGGCAGTGCAGGTTTTCAGGAATGGAGCTGCATTTTCTAAGCGAATTCTATTCCTTCCAAGGGGGACTCACTTGTATCAGGCATAGTTCTCTGTATATAACCAGGGAAAATTTTCGCGAATGGATTTGCAGTTTCTAAGCGAATTCTCTTCCTTTCAAGCGGATTTACTTGTACAAAGCGTAGATTTCAAGATAAAGGCGGGGGACATTTTCGTGATTGGAACTGCACTTTCTAAGCGAATTCTCTTCGTTTCCACTGGGAATCTATTGTTGCAGACGTAGTTTTCTTTATACAGGCAGGGAAGGTTTTCGCAAACGGAGCTGCACTTTCTAAGCAAATTCTCTTCGTTCCTACGGGATTCACTTGTAGGAACTGTAGATTTCAAGATATAGGCAGGGGAAATTTTCGTGATTGGAACTGCACTTTTTAATCGGATTCTCTTCGTTCCAAGCGGGATTCCCTTGCATCAGGTGTAGTATTCAAGACATAGAGTGGGAAAGTTTTCAGAAATGGAGCTATTGTTTCTTAGCGTATTCTATTCCTTCCAACGGGAACTCATTTGTATCAGGCATAGTTCTCTGTATATTACCAGGGAAAATTTTCGCGAATGGACCTGCATTTTCTCAGCGAATTCTCTTACTTCCGAGCGGGATTCAATTGTACGAAGTGTAGATTTCAAGATATAGGCAGGGGAAATTTTCGCGATTGGAACTGCACTTTTTAAGCGAATTCTCTTCCTTCCAAGTGGGACTCACTTGCAAGAGGCATAGTTTTTAAGATATAGAGTGGGAAACTTTTCGGATATGGAGCTGTTGTTTCTAAGCGAATTCACTACGTTCCAAAGTGGACTCACTTGTATCAGGCATAGTTCTCTATATATACCCAGGGAAAATTTTCGCGAATGGAGATGCAGTTTCTAAGTAAATTGTCTTCGTTCGAAGAAGGACTCACTTGTATGAGGCATGGTTTTCAAGATATACTCTGGGCAGTTTTTCACAATTGGAGCTGCAGTCTGTAAGCGAATTCTCTTCATTCCAAGTGGGACTCTGTGGCATAGTTTTGTTGATATGGGCAGGGAAGTTTTTCGCAATTGTAGCTGCAGTTTCTAAGAGAATTCTCTTCCTTCCAAGACGGACTGTACTGTAGCAGGCGTAGGAGTTTTGATACAGGCATCGAAATTTTTCACGAACGGAGCTATAGTTTCTAAGCGAATTCTCTTCATTCCGAGTGGGAACCACTAGTAGTGGCGTATTTTTCATGATATAGCCAGGGAAAGTTTTCCTTTACGGAGCTGTAATTTCTAAGCGAATTCTCTTCGTTCCAAGCGGGACTCACTTGTACGAAGCGTAGATTTCATAATATAGGCAGCGGAAATTTTCGCGATTGGAACTGCACTTTTTAAGGGAATTCTCTTCCTTCCAAGTGGGACTCACTTGCATGAAGCGTAGTTTCTAAGATATAGAGTGGGAAACTTTTCGGATATGGAGCTGTTGTTTCTAAGCGAATTCACTACGTTCCAAGGCGGACTCACTTGTATCAGGCATAGTTCTCTATATATAGCGAGGGAAAATTTTCACGAATGGAGATGCTGTTTCTAAGCGTATTGTCTTTGTTCGAAGCGGGACTCACTTGTATGAGGCATGGTTTTCAAGATATACTCTGCGCAGTTTTTCACAATTGGAGCTGCAGTCTGTAAGCGAATTCTCTTCATTCCAAGTGGGACTCTGTGGCATAGTTTTGTTGATATGGGCAGGGAAGTTTTTCGCAATTGTAGCTGCAGTTTCTAAGAGAATTCTCTTCCTTCCAAGACGGACTGTACTGTAGCAGGCGTAGGAGTTTTGATACAGGCATCGAAATTTTTCACGAACGGAGCTATAGTTTCTAAGCGAATTCTCTTCATTCCGAGTGGGAACATCTTGTAGTGGCGTATTTTTCATGATATAGCCAGGGAAAGTTTTCCGTTACGGAGCTGTAATTTCTAAGCGAATTCTCTTCGTTCCAAGCGGGACTCACTTGTAAGAAGCGTAGATTTCATAATATAGGCAGCGGAAATTTTCGCGATTGGAACTGCACCTTTTAAGGGAATTGTCTTCCTTCCAAGTGGGACTCACTTGCATGAAGCGTAGTTTCTAAGATATGGAGTGGGAAACTTTTCGGATATGAAGCTGTTGTTTCTAAGCGAATTCACTACGTTCCAAGGCGCACTCACTTGCATCAGGCATAGTTCTCTATATATAGCGAGGGAAAATTTTCACGAATGGAGATGCTGTTTCTAAGCGTATTGTCTTCGTTCGAAGCGGGACTCACTTGTATGAGGCATGGTTTTCAAGATATACTCTGGGCAGTTTTTCACAATTGGAGCTGCAGTCTGTAAGCGAATTCTCTTCATTCCAAGTGGGACTCTATGGCATAGTTTTGTTGATATGGGCAGGGAAGTTTTTCGCAATTGTAGCTGCAGTTTCTAAGAGAATTCTCTTCCTTCCAAGACGGACTCTACTGTAGCAGGCGTAGGTTTTTTGATACAGGCATGGAAATTTTTCACGAACGGAGGTGTAGTTTCTAAGCGAATTCCTTCGTTCAGCGTGGGAACCACTTGTAGTGGCGTATTTTTCATGATATAGCCAGGGAAAGTTTTCCTTTTCGGAGCTGCTATTTTTAATCGAATTCTTTTCGTTCCAAGCGGGACTCATTTGTAGAAAGCGTAGATTTCCAGATATACGCAGGGGAAATTATTGCGATTGGAACTGCACTTTTTAAGCGATTTCTCTTCTTTCCAAGCAGGACTCACTTGCATGAAGCGTAGTTTTCAAGACATAGAGTGTGAAAGTTTTCGGAAATGGAGCTATAGTTTCTAAGCAAATTCTCTTCGTTTCATGGGTTACACATTTGTATCAGGCATAGTGCTCTATATATAGGCAGGGAAAATTTTCGGGAATGGAGCAGCAGGTTCTCAGCGAATTCTCTTCCTTCCAAGCGGATTCACTTGTACAAAGCGTAGACTTCAAGATATAGGAAGGGGAAATTTTCGCGATTGGAACTGCACTTTTTAAGCGAATTCTCTTCGTTCCAAGCGGGACTCACTTGCATCAAGCGTAGTTTCTAAGATATAGAGTGGGAAACTTTTCGTATATGGAGCTGTTGTTTCTAAGCGAATTCACTACGTTCCAAGGCGGACTCACTTGTATCAGGCATAGTTCTCTATATATAGCGAGGGAAAATTTTCACGAATGGAGATGCTGTTTCTAAGCGTATTGTCTTCGTTCGAAGCGGGACTCACTTGTATGAGGCATGGTTTTCAAGATATACTCTGGGCAGTTTTTCACAATTGGAGCTGCAGTCTGTAAGCGAATTCTCTTCATTCCAAGTGGGACTCTGTGGCATAGTTTTGTTGATATGGGCAGGGAAGTTTTTCGCAATTGTAGCTGCAGTTTCTAAGAGAATTCTCTTCCTTCCAAGACGGACTGTACTGTAGCAGGCGTAGGAGTTTTGATACAGGCATCGAAATTTTTCACGAACGGAGCTATAGTTTCTAAGCGAATTTTCTTCATTCCGAGTGGGAACCACTTGTAGTGGCGTATTTTTCATGATATAGCCAGGGAAAGTTTTCCTTTACGGAGCTGCAATTTCTAAGCGAATTCTCTTCGTTCCAAGCGGGACTCACTTGTACGAAGCGTAGATTTCATAATATAGGCAGCGGTAATTTTCGCGATTGGAACTGCACCTTTTAAGGGAATTCTCTTCCTTCCAAGTGGGACTCACTTGCATGAAGCGTAGTTTCTAAGATATAGAGTGGGAAACTTTTCGGATATGAAGCTGTTGTTTCTAAGCGAATTCACTACGTTCCAAGGCGGACTCACTTGTATCAGGCATAGTTCTCTATATATAGCGAGGGAAAATTTTCACGAATGGAGATGCTGTTTCTAAGCGTATTGTCTTCGTTCGAAGCGGGACTCACTTGTATGAGGCATGGTTTTCAAGATATACTCTGGGCAGTTTTTCACAATTGGAGCTGCAGTCTGTAAGCGAATTCTCTTCATTCCAAGTGGGACTCTATGGCATAGTTTTGTTGATATGGGCAGGGAAGTTTTTCGCAATTGTAGCTGCAGTTTCTAAGAGAATTCTCTTCCTTCCAAGACGGACTCTACTGTAGCAGGCGTAGGTTTTTTGATACAGGCATGGAAATTTTTCACGAACGGAGGTATAGTTTCTAAGCGAATTCCTTCGTTCAGCGTGGGAACCACTTGTAGTGGCGTATTTTTCATGATATAGCCAGGGAAAGTTTTCCTTTACGGAGCTGCTATTTTAATCGAATTCTTTTCGTTCCAAGCGGGACTCATTTGTAGAAAGCGTAGATTTCCAGATATACGCAGGGGAAATTATTGCGATTGGAACTGCACTTTTTAAGCCATTTCTCTTCTTTCCAAGCAGGACTCACTTGCATGAAGCGTAGTTTTCAAGACATAGAGTGTGAAAGTTTTCGGAAATGGAGCTATAGTTTCTAAGCAAATTCTCTTCGTTTCATGGGTTACACATTTGTATCAGGCATAGTGCTCTATATATAGGCAGGGAAAATTTTCGCGAATGGAGCTGCAGGTTCTAAGCGAATTCTCTTCGTTTCAACTGGGAATCTATTGTAGCAGACATAGTTTTCTTTATATAGGCAGGGAAGGTATTCGCAAATGGAGCTGCACTTTCTAAGCAAATTCTCTTCGTTCCTAGCGGGATTCACTTGTAGGAAGCATAGATTTCAAGATATACGTAGGGGAAATTTTCGCGATTGGAACTGCACTTTTTAAGTGAATTTTCTTCATTCCAAGCGCGACTCTATCGTAGCAGGCGTACTTCAAGATATAGGCAGTGCAGGTTTTCAGGAATGGAGCTGCATTTTCTAAGCGAATTCTATTCCTTCCAAGGGGGACTCACTTGTATCAGGCATAGTTCTCTGTATATAACCAGGGAAAATTTTCGCGAATGGATTTGCAGTTTCTAAGCGAATTCTCTTCCTTTCAAGCGGATTTACTTGTACAAAGCGTAGATTTCAAGATAAAGGCGGGGGACATTTTCGTGATTGGAACTGCACTTTCTAAGCGAATTCTCTTCGTTTCCACTGGGAATCTATTGTTGCAGACGTAGTTTTCTTTATACAGGCAGGGAAGGTTTTCGCAAACGGAGCTGCACTTTCTAAGCAAATTCTCTTCGTTCCTACGGGATTCACTTGTAGGAACTGTAGATTTCAAGATATAGGCAGGGGAAATTTTCGTGATTGGAACTGCACTTTTTAATCGGATTCTCTTCGTTCCAAGCGGGATTCCCTTGCATCAGGTGTAGTATTCAAGACATAGAGTGGGAAAGTTTTCAGAAATGGAGCTATTGTTTCTTAGCGTATTCTATTCCTTCCAACGGGAACTCATTTGTATCAGGCATAGTTCTCTGTATATTACCAGGGAAAATTTTCGCGAATGGACCTGCATTTTCTCAGCGAATTCTCTTACTTCCGAGCGGGATTCAATTGTACGAAGTGTAGATTTCAAGATATAGGCAGGGGAAATTTTCGCGATTGGAACTGCACTTTTTAAGCGAATTCTCTTCCTTCCAAGTGGGACTCACTTGCAAGAGGCATAGTTTTTAAGATATAGAGTGGGAAACTTTTCGGATATGGAGCTGTTGTTTCTAAGCGAATTCACTACGTTCCAAAGTGGACTCACTTGTATCAGGCATAGTTCTCTATATATACCCAGGGAAAATTTTCGCGAATGGAGATGCAGTTTCTAAGTAAATTGTCTTCGTTCGAAGAAGGACTCACTTGTATGAGGCATGGTTTTCAAGATATACTCTGGGCAGTTTTTCACAATTGGAGCTGCAGTCTGTAAGCGAATTCTCTTCATTCCAAGTGGGACTCTGTGGCATAGTTTTGTTGATATGGGCAGGGAAGTTTTTCGCAATTGTAGCTGCAGTTTCTAAGAGAATTCTCTTCCTTCCAAGACGGACTGTACTGTAGCAGGCGTAGGAGTTTTGATACAGGCATCGAAATTTTTCACGAACGGAGCTATAGTTTCTAAGCGAATTCTCTTCATTCCGAGTGGGAACCACTAGTAGTGGCGTATTTTTCATGATATAGCCAGGGAAAGTTTTCCTTTACGGAGCTGTAATTTCTAAGCGAATTCTCTTCGTTCCAAGCGGGACTCACTTGTACGAAGCGTAGATTTCATAATATAGGCAGCGGAAATTTTCGCGATTGGAACTGCACTTTTTAAGGGAATTCTCTTCCTTCCAAGTGGGACTCACTTGCATGAAGCGTAGTTTCTAAGATATAGAGTGGGAAACTTTTCGGATATGGAGCTGTTGTTTCTAAGCGAATTCACTACGTTCCAAGGCGGACTCACTTGTATCAGGCATAGTTCTCTATATATAGCGAGGGAAAATTTTCACGAATGGAGATGCTGTTTCTAAGCGTATTGTCTTTGTTCGAAGCGGGACTCACTTGTATGAGGCATGGTTTTCAAGATATACTCTGCGCAGTTTTTCACAATTGGAGCTGCAGTCTGTAAGCGAATTCTCTTCATTCCAAGTGGGACTCTGTGGCATAGTTTTGTTGATATGGGCAGGGAAGTTTTTCGCAATTGTAGCTGCAGTTTCTAAGAGAATTCTCTTCCTTCCAAGACGGACTGTACTGTAGCAGGCGTAGGAGTTTTGATACAGGCATCGAAATTTTTCACGAACGGAGCTATAGTTTCTAAGCGAATTCTCTTCATTCCGAGTGGGAACATCTTGTAGTGGCGTATTTTTCATGATATAGCCAGGGAAAGTTTTCCTTTACGGAGCTGTAATTTCTAAGCGAATTCTCTTCGTTCCAAGCGGGACTCACTTGTACGAAGCGTAGATTTCATAATATAGGCAGCGGAAATTTTCGCGATTGGAACTGCACTTTTTAAGGGAATTCTCTTCCTTCCAAGTGGGACTCACTTGCATGAAGCGTAGTTTCTAAGATATAGAGTGGGAAACTTTTCGGATATGGAGCTGTTGTTTCTAAGCGAATTCACTACGTTCCAAGGCGGACTCACTTGTATCAGGCATAGTTCTCTATATATAGCGAGGGAAAATTTTCACGAATGGAGATGCTGTTTCTAAGCGTATTGTCTTTGTTCGAAGCGGGACTCACTTGTATGAGGCATGGTTTTCAAGATATACTCTGCGCAGTTTTTCACAATTGGAGCTGCAGTCTGTAAGCGAATTCTCTTCATTCCAAGTGGGACTCTGTGGCATAGTTTTGTTGATATGGGCAGGGAAGTTTTTCGCAATTGTAGCTGCAGTTTCTAAGAGAATTCTCTTCCTTCCAAGACGGACTGTACTGTAGCAGGCGTAGGAGTTTTGATACAGGCATCGAAATTTTTCACGAACGGAGCTATAGTTTCTAAGCGAATTCTCTTCATTCCGAGTGGGAACATCTTGTAGTGGCGTATTTTTCATGATATAGCCAGGGAAAGTTTTCCGTTACGGAGCTGTAATTTCTAAGCGAATTCTCTTCGTTCCAAGCGGGACTCACTTGTAAGAAGCGTAGATTTCATAATATAGGCAGCGGAAATTTTCGCGATTGGAACTGCACCTTTTAAGGGAATTCTCTTCCTTCCAAGTGGGACTCACTTGCATGAAGCGTAGTTTCTAAGATATGGAGTGGGAAACTTTTCGGATATGAAGCTGTTGTTTCTAAGCGAATTCACTACGTTCCAAGGCGCACTCACTTGCATCAGGCATAGTTCTCTATATATAGCGAGGGAAAATTTTCACGAATGGAGATGCTGTTTCTAAGCGTATTGTCTTCGTTCGAAGCGGGACTCACTTGTATGAGGCATGGTTTTCAAGATATACTCTGGGCAGTTTTTCACAATTGGAGCTGCAGTCTGTAAGCGAATTCTCTTCATTCCAAGTGGGACTCTATGGCATAGTTTTGTTGATATGGGCAGGGAAGTTTTTCGCAATTGTAGCTGCAGTTTCTAAGAGAATTCTCTTCCTTCCAAGACGGACTCTACTGTAGCAGGCGTAGGTTTTTTGATACAGGCATGGAAATTTTTCACGAACGGAGGTGTAGTTTCTAAGCGAATTCCTTCGTTCAGCGTGGGAACCACTTGTAGTGGCGTATTTTTCATGATATAGCCAGGGAAAGTTTTCCTTTTCGGAGCTGCTATTTTTAATCGAATTCTTTTCGTTCCAAGCGGGACTCATTTGTAGAAAGCGTAGATTTCCAGATATACGCAGGGGAAATTATTGCGATTGGAACTGCACTTTTTAAGCGATTTCTCTTCTTTCCAAGCAGGACTCACTTGCATGAAGCGTAGTTTTCAAGACATAGAGTGTGAAAGTTTTCGGAAATGGAGCTATAGTTTCTAAGCAAATTCTCTTCGTTTCATGGGTTACACATTTGTATCAGGCATAGTGCTCTATATATAGGCAGGGAAAATTTTCGTGAATGGAGCTGCAGGTTCTCAGCGAATTCTCTTCCTTCCAAGCGGATTCACTTGTACAAAGCGTAGACTTCAAGATATAGGAAGGGGAAATTTTCGCGATTGGAACTGCACTTTTTAAGCGAATTCTCTTCGTTCCAAGCAGGACTCACTTGCATCAAGCGTAGTTTTTAAGATATAGAGTGGGAAAGTTTTCGGAAATGGAGCTATAGTTTCTAAGCGAATTCTCTTCGTTTCAAGGGTTTACTCACTTGTATCAAGCATAGTGCGCTATATATAGGCAGGGAAAATTTTCGCGAATGGAGCTACAGTTTCTAAGCGAATTCTCTTCGTTTCAACTGGGAATCTATTGTAGCAGGCATAGTTTTCTTTATATAGGCAGGGAAGGTATTCGCAAATGGAGCTGCACTTTCTAAGCAAATTCTCTTTGTTCCTAGCGGGATTCACTTGTAGGAAGCATAGATTTCAAGATATACGTAGGGGAAATTTTCGCGATTGGAACTGCACTTTTTAAGTGAATTTTCTTCATTCCAAGCGCGACTCTATTGTAGCAGGCGTACTTTTCAAGATATAGGCAGTGCAGGTTTTCAGGAATGGAGCTGCATTTTCTAAGCGAATTCTCTTCGTTCCTAGCGGGATTCACTTGTAGGAAGTGTAGATTTCAAGATATAGAGTTGGAAAGTTTTCTGAAATGGAGCTGTTATTTCTAAGCGAATTCTATTCCTTCCAAGGGGGACTCACTTGTATCAGGCATAGTTCTCTGTATATAACCAGGGAAAATTTTCGCGAATGGATTTGCAGTTTCTAAGCGAATTCTCTTCCTTTCAAGCGGATTTACTTGTACAAAGCGTAGATTTCAAGATAAAGGCGGGGGACATTTTCGTGATTGGAACTGCACTTTCTAAGCGAATTCTCTTCGTTTCCACTGGGAATCTATTGTTGCAGACGTAGTTTTCTTTATACAGGCAGGGAAGGTTTTCGCAAACGGAGCTGCACTTTCTAAGCAAATTCTCTTCGTTCCTACGGGATTCACTTGTAGGAACTGTAGATTTCAAGATATAGGCAGGGGAAATTTCCGTGATTGGAACTGCACTTTTTAATCGGATTCTCTTCGTTCCAAGCGGGATTCCCTTGCATCAGGTGTAGTATTCAAGACATAGAGTGGGAAAGTTTTCAGAAATGGAGCTATTGTTTCTTAGCGTATTCTATTCCTTCCAACGGGAACTCACTTGTATCAGGCATAGTTCTCTGTATATTACCAGGGAAAATTTTCGCGAATGGACCTGCATTTTCTCAGCGAATTCTCTTACTTCCGAGCGGGATTCAATTGTACGAAGTGTAGATTTCAAGATATAGGCAGGGGAAATTTTCGCGATTGGAACTGCACTTTTTAAGCGAATTCTCTTCCTTCCAAGTGGGACTCACTTGCAAGAGGCGTAGTTTTTAAGATATAGAGTGGGAAACTTTTCGGATATGGAGCTGCTGTTTCTAAGCGAATTCACTACGTTCCAAAGCGGACTCACTTGTATCAGGCATAGTTCTCTATATATACCCAGGGAAAATTTTCGCGAATGGAGATGCAGTTTCTAAGTAAATTGTCTTCGTTCGAAGCGGGACTCACTTGTATGAGGCATGGTTTTCAAGATATACTCTGGGCAGTTTTTCACAATTGGAGCTGCAGTCTGTAAGCGAATTCTCTTCATTCCAAGTGGGACTCTGTGGCATAGTTTTGTTGATATGGGCAGGGAAGTTTTTCGCAATTGTAGCTGCAGTTTCTAAGAGAATTCTCTTCCTTCCACGACGGACTGTACTGTAGCAGGCGTAGGAGTTTTGATACAGGCATCGAAATTTTTCACGAACGGAGCTATAGTTTCTAAGCGAATTCTCTTCATTCCGAGTGGGAACCACTTGTAGTGGCGTATTTTTCATGATATAGCCAGGGAAAGTTTTCCTTTACGGAGCTGCAATTTCTAAGCGAATTCTCTTCGTTCCAAGCGGGACTCACTTGTACGAAGCGTAGATTTCATAATATAGGCAGCGGAAATTTTCGCGATTGGAACTGCACCTTTTAAGGGAATTCTCTTCCTTCCAAGTGGGACTCACTTGCATGAAGCGTAGTTTCTAAGATATAGAGTGGGAAACTTTTCGGATATGAAGCTGTTGTTTCTAAGCGAATTCACTACGTTCCAAGGCGGACTCACTTGTATCAGGCATAGTTCTCTATATATAGCGAGGGAAAATTTTCACGAATGGAGATGCTGTTTCTAAGCGTATTGTCTTTGTTCGAAGCGGGACTCACTTGTATGAGGCATGGTTTTCAAGATATACTCTGCGCAGTTTTTCACAATTGGAGCTGCAGTCTGTAAGCGAATTCTCTTCATTCCAAGTGGGACTCTGTGGCATAGTTTTGTTGATATGGGCAGGGAAGTTTTTCGCAATTGTAGCTGCAGTTTCTAAGAGAATTCTCTTCCTTCCAAGACGGACTGTACTGTAGCAGGCGTAGGAGTTTTGATACAGGCATCGAAATTTTTCACGAACGGAGCTATAGTTTCTAAGCGAATTCTCTTCATTCCGAGTGGGAACATCTTGTAGTGGCGTATTTTTCATGATATAGCCAGGGAAAGTTTTCCGTTACGGAGCTGTAATTTCTAAGCGAATGCTCTTCGTTCCAAGCGGGACTCACTTGTAAGAAGCGTAGATTTCATAATATAGGCAGCGGAAATTTTCGCGATTGGAACTGCACCTTTTAAGGGAATTCTCTTCCTTCCAAGTGGGACTCACTTGCATGAAGCGTAGTTTCTAAGATATGGAGTGGGAAACTTTTCGGATATGAAGCTGTTGTTTCTAAGCGAATTCACTACGTTCCAAGGCGCACTCACTTGCATCAGGCATAGTTCTCTATATATAGCGAGGGAAAATTTTCACGAATGGAGATGCTGTTTCTAAGCGTATTGTCTTCGTTCGAAGCGGGACTCACTTGTATGAGGCATGGTTTTCAAGATATACTCTGGGCAGTTTTTCACAATTGGAGCTGCAGTCTGTAAGCGAATTCTCTTCATTCCAAGTGGGACTCTATGGCATAGTTTTGTTGATATGGGCAGGGAAGTTTTTCGCAATTGTAGCTGCAGTTTCTAAGAGAATTCTCTTCCTTCCAAGACGGACTCTACTGTAGCAGGCGTAGGTTTTTTGATACAGGCATGGAAATTTTTCACGAACGGAGGTGTAGTTTCTAAGCGAATTCCTTCGTTCAGCGTGGGAACCACTTGTAGTGGCGTATTTTTCATGATATAGCCAGGGAAAGTTTTCCTTTACGGAGCTGCTATTTTTAATCGAATTCTTTTCGTTCCAAGCGGGACTCATTTGTAGAAAGCGTAGATTTCCAGATATACGCAGGGGAAATTATTGCGATTGGAACTGCACTTTTTAAGCGATTTCTCTTCTTTCCAAGCAGGACTCACTTGCATGAAGCGTAGTTTTCAAGACATAGAGTGTGAAAGTTTTCGGAAATGGAGCTATAGTTTCTAAGCAAATTCTCTTCGTTTCATGGGTTACACATTTGTATCAGGCATAGTGCTCTATATATAGGCAGGGAAAATTTTCGTGAATGGAGCTGCAGGTTCTCAGCGAATTCTCTTCCTTCCAAGCGGATTCACTTGTACAAAGCGTAGACTTCAAGATATAGGAAGGGGAAATTTTCGCGATTGGAACTGCACTTTTTAAGCGAATTCTCTTCGTTCCAAGCAGGACTCACTTGCATCAAGCGTAGTTTTTAAGATATAGAGTGGGAAAGTTTTCGGAAATGGAGCTATAGTTTCTAAGCGAATTCTCTTCGTTTCAAGGGTTTACTCACTTGTATCAAGCATAGTGCGCTATATATAGGCAGGGAAAATTTTCGCGAATGGAGCTACAGTTTCTAAGCGAATTCTCTTCGTTTCAACTGGGAATCTATTGTAGCAGGCATAGTTTTCTTTATATAGGCAGGGAAGGTATTCGCAAATGGAGCTGCACTTTCTAAGCAAATTCTCTTTGTTCCTAGCGGGATTCACTTGTAGGAAGCATAGATTTCAAGATATACGTAGGGGAAATTTTCGCGATTGGAACTGCACTT
This sequence comes from Rattus norvegicus, assembly GCF_036323735.1. Classification (NCBI taxonomy): domain Eukaryota; kingdom Metazoa; phylum Chordata; class Mammalia; order Rodentia; family Muridae; genus Rattus; species Rattus norvegicus. The sequence goes on along the minus strand of NC_086038.1, from coordinate 26,228,541 downwards.
TTTAAGTGAATTTTCTTCATTCCAAGCGCGACTCTATTGTAGCAGGCGTACTTTTCAAGATATAGGCAGTGCAGGTTTTCAGGAATGGAGCTGCATTTTCTAAGCGAATTCTCTTCGTTCCTAGCGGGATTCACTTGTAGGAAGTGTAGATTTCAAGATATAGAGTTGGAAAGTTTTCTGAAATGGAGCTGTTATTTCTAAGCGAATTCTATTCCTTCCAAGGGGGACTCACTTGTATCAGGCATAGTTCTCTGTATATAACCAGGGAAAATTTTCGCGAATGGATTTGCAGTTTCTAAGCGAATTCTCTTCCTTTCAAGCGGATTTACTTGTACAAAGCGTAGATTTCAAGATAAAGGCGGGGGACATTTTCGTGATTGGAACTGCACTTTCTAAGCGAATTCTCTTCGTTTCCACTGGGAATCTATTGTTGCAGACGTAGTTTTCTTTATACAGGCAGGGAAGGTTTTCGCAAACGGAGCTGCACTTTCTAAGCAAATTCTCTTCGTTCCTACGGGATTCACTTGTAGGAACTGTAGATTTCAAGATATAGGCAGGGGAAATTTCCGTGATTGGAACTGCACTTTTTAATCGGATTCTCTTCGTTCCAAGCGGGATTCCCTTGCATCAGGTGTAGTATTCAAGACATAGAGTGGGAAAGTTTTCAGAAATGGAGCTATTGTTTCTTAGCGTATTCTATTCCTTCCAACGGGAACTCACTTGTATCAGGCATAGTTCTCTGTATATTACCAGGGAAAATTTTCGCGAATGGACCTGCATTTTCTCAGCGAATTCTCTTACTTCCGAGCGGGATTCAATTGTACGAAGTGTAGATTTCAAGATATAGGCAGGGGAAATTTTCGCGATTGGAACTGCACTTTTTAAGCGAATTCTCTTCCTTCCAAGTGGGACTCACTTGCAAGAGGCGTAGTTTTTAAGATATAGAGTGGGAAACTTTTCGGATATGGAGCTGCTGTTTCTAAGCGAATTCACTACGTTCCAAAGCGGACTCACTTGTATCAGGCATAGTTCTCTATATATACCCAGGGAAAATTTTCGCGAATGGAGATGCAGTTTCTAAGTAAATTGTCTTCGTTCGAAGCGGGACTCACTTGTATGAGGCATGGTTTTCAAGATATACTCTGGGCAGTTTTTCACAATTGGAGCTGCAGTCTGTAAGCGAATTCTCTTCATTCCAAGTGGGACTCTGTGGCATAGTTTTGTTGATATGGGCAGGGAAGTTTTTCGCAATTGTAGCTGCAGTTTCTAAGAGAATTCTCTTCCTTCCACGACGGACTGTACTGTAGCAGGCGTAGGAGTTTTGATACAGGCATCGAAATTTTTCACGAACGGAGCTATAGTTTCTAAGCGAATTCTCTTCATTCCGAGTGGGAACCACTTGTAGTGGCGTATTTTTCATGATATAGCCAGGGAAAGTTTTCCTTTACGGAGCTGCAATTTCTAAGCGAATTCTCTTCGTTCCAAGCGGGACTCACTTGTACGAAGCGTAGATTTCATAATATAGGCAGCGGAAATTTTCGCGATTGGAACTGCACCTTTTAAGGGAATTCTCTTCCTTCCAAGTGGGACTCACTTGCATGAAGCGTAGTTTCTAAGATATAGAGTGGGAAACTTTTCGGATATGAAGCTGTTGTTTCTAAGCGAATTCACTACGTTCCAAGGCGGACTCACTTGTATCAGGCATAGTTCTCTATATATAGCGAGGGAAAATTTTCACGAATGGAGATGCTGTTTCTAAGCGTATTGTCTTTGTTCGAAGCGGGACTCACTTGTATGAGGCATGGTTTTCAAGATATACTCTGCGCAGTTTTTCACAATTGGAGCTGCAGTCTGTAAGCGAATTCTCTTCATTCCAAGTGGGACTCTGTGGCATAGTTTTGTTGATATGGGCAGGGAAGTTTTTCGCAATTGTAGCTGCAGTTTCTAAGAGAATTCTCTTCCTTCCAAGACGGACTGTACTGTAGCAGGCGTAGGAGTTTTGATACAGGCATCGAAATTTTTCACGAACGGAGCTATAGTTTCTAAGCGAATTCTCTTCATTCCGAGTGGGAACATCTTGTAGTGGCGTATTTTTCATGATATAGCCAGGGAAAGTTTTCCGTTACGGAGCTGTAATTTCTAAGCGAATGCTCTTCGTTCCAAACGGGACTCACTTGTAAGAAGCGTAGATTTCATAATATAGGCAGCGGAAATTTTCGCGATTGGAACTGCACCTTTTAAGGGAATTCTCTTCCTTCCAAGTGGGACTCACTTGCATGAAGCGTAGTTTCTAAGATATGGAGTGGGAAACTTTTCGGATATGAAGCTGTTGTTTCTAAGCGAATTCACTACGTTCCAAGGCGCACTCACTTGCATCAGGCATAGTTCTCTATATATAGCGAGGGAAAATTTTCACGAATGGAGATGCTGTTTCTAAGCGTATTGTCTTCGTTCGAAGCGGGACTCACTTGTATGAGGCATGGTTTTCAAGATATACTCTGGGCAGTTTTTCACAATTGGAGCTGCAGTCTGTAAGCGAATTCTCTTCATTCCAAGTGGGACTCTATGGCATAGTTTTGTTGATATGGGCAGGGAAGTTTTTCGCAATTGTAGCTGCAGTTTCTAAGAGAATTCTCTTCCTTCCAAGACGGACTCTACTGTAGCAGGCGTAGGTTTTTTGATACAGGCATGGAAATTTTTCACGAACGGAGGTGTAGTTTCTAAGCGAATTCCTTCGTTCAGCGTGGGAACCACTTGTAGTGGCGTATTTTTCATGATATAGCCAGGGAAAGTTTTCCTTTACGGAGCTGCTATTTTTAATCGAATTCTTTTCGTTCCAAGCGGGACTCATTTGTAGAAAGCGTAGATTTCCAGATATACGCAGGGGAAATTATTGCGATTGGAACTGCACTTTTTAAGCGATTTCTCTTCTTTCCAAGCAGGACTCACTTGCATGAAGCGTAGTTTTCAAGACATAGAGTGTGAAAGTTTTCGGAAATGGAGCTATAGTTTCTAAGCAAATTCTCTTCGTTTCATGGGTTACACATTTGTATCAGGCATAGTGCTCTATATATAGGCAGGGAAAATTTTCGTGAATGGAGCTGCAGGTTCTCAGCGAATTCTCTTCCTTCCAAGCGGATTCACTTGTACAAAGCGTAGACTTCAAGATATAGGAAGGGGAAATTTTCGCGATTGGAACTGCACTTTTTAAGCGAATTCTCTTCGTTCCAAGCAGGACTCACTTGCATCAAGCGTAGTTTTTAAGATATAGAGTGGGAAAGTTTTCGGAAATGGAGCTATAGTTTCTAAGCGAATTCTCTTCGTTTCAAGGGTTTACTCACTTGTATCAAGCATAGTGCGCTATATATAGGCAGGGAAAATTTTCGCGAATGGAGCTACAGTTTCTAAGCGAATTCTCTTCGTTTCAACTGGGAATCTATTGTAGCAGACATAGTTTTCTTTATATAGGCAGGGAAGGTATTCGCAAATGGAGCTGCACTTTCTAAGCAAATTCTCTTTGTTCCTAGCGGGATTCACTTGTAGGAAGCATAGATTTCAAGATATACGTAGGGGAAATTTTCGCGATTGGAACTGCACTTTTTAAGTGAATTTTCTTCATTCCAAGCGCGACTCTATTGTAGCAGGCGTACTTTTCAAGATATAGGCAGTGCAGGTTTTCAGGAATGGAGCTGCATTTTCTAAGCGAATTCTCTTCGTTCCTAGCGGGATTCACTTGTAGGAAGTGTAGATTTCAAGATATAGAGTTGGAAAGTTTTCTGAAATGGAGCTGTTATTTCTAAGCGAATTCTATTCCTTCCAAGGGGGACTCACTTGTATCAGGCATAGTTCTCTGTATATAACCAGGGAAAATTTTCGCGAATGGATTTGCAGTTTCTAAGCGAATTCTCTTCCTTTCAAGCGGATTTACTTGTACAAAGCGTAGATTTCAAGATAAAGGCGGGGGACATTTTCGTGATTGGAACTGCACTTTCTAAGCGAATTCTCTTCGTTTCCACTGGGAATCTATTGTTGCAGACGTAGTTTTCTTTATACAGGCAGGGAAGGTTTTCGCAAACGGAGCTGCACTTTCTAAGCAAATTCTCTTCGTTCCTACGGGATTCACTTGTAGGAACTGTAGATTTCAAGATATAGGCAGGGGAAATTTCCGTGATTGGAACTGCACTTTTTAATCGGATTCTCTTCGTTCCAAGCGGGATTCCCTTGCATCAGGTGTAGTATTCAAGACATAGAGTGGGAAAGTTTTCAGAAATGGAGCTATTGTTTCTTAGCGTATTCTATTCCTTCCAACGGGAACTCACTTGTATCAGGCATAGTTCTCTGTATATTACCAGGGAAAATTTTCGCGAATGGACCTGCATTTTCTCAGCGAATTCTCTTACTTCCGAGCGGGATTCAATTGTACGAAGTGTAGATTTCAAGATATAGGCAGGGGAAATTTTCGCGATTGGAACTGCACTTTTTAAGCGAATTCTCTTCCTTCCAAGTGGGACTCACTTGCAAGAGGCGTAGTTTTTAAGATATAGAGTGGGAAACTTTTCGGATATGGAGCTGCTGTTTCTAAGCGAATTCACTACGTTCCAAAGCGGACTCACTTGTATCAGGCATAGTTCTCTATATATACCCAGGGAAAATTTTCGCGAATGGAGATGCAGTTTCTAAGTAAATTGTCTTCGTTCGAAGCGGGACTCACTTGTATGAGGCATGGTTTTCAAGATATACTCTGGGCAGTTTTTCACAATTGGAGCTGCAGTCTGTAAGCGAATTCTCTTCATTCCAAGTGGGACTCTGTGGCATAGTTTTGTTGATATGGGCAGGGAAGTTTTTCGCAATTGTAGCTGCAGTTTCTAAGAGAATTCTCTTCCTTCCACGACGGACTGTACTGTAGCAGGCGTAGGAGTTTTGATACAGGCATCGAAATTTTTCACGAACGGAGCTATAGTTTCTAAGCAAATTCTCTTCATTCCGAGTGGGAACCACTTGTAGTGGCGTATTTTTCATGATATAGCCAGGGAAAGTTTTCCTTTACGGAGCTGCAATTTCTAAGCGAATTCTCTTCGTTCCAAGCGGGACTCACTTGTACGAAGCGTAGATTTCATAATATAGGCAGCGGTAATTTTCGCGATTGGAACTGCACCTTTTAAGGGAATTCTCTTCCTTCCAAGTGGGACTCACTTGCATGAAGCGTAGTTTCTAAGATATAGAGTGGGAAACTTTTCGGATATGAAGCTGTGGTTTCTAAGCGAATTCACTACGTTCCAAGGCGGACTCACTTGTATCAGGCATAGTTCTCTATATATAGCGAGGGAAAATTTTCACGAATGGAGATGCTGTTTCTAAGCGTATTGTCTTCGTTCGAAGCGGGACTCACTTGTATGAGGCATGGTTTTCAAGATATACTCTGGGCAGTTTTTCACAATTGGAGCTGCAGTCTGTAAGCGAATTCTCTTCATTCCAAGTGGGACTCTATGGCATAGTTTTGTTGATATGGGCAGGGAAGTTTTTCGCAATTGTAGCTGCAGTTTCTAAGAGAATTCTCTTCCTTCCAAGACGGACTCTACTGTAGCAGGCGTAGGTTTTTTGATACAGGCATGGAAATTTTTCACGAACGGAGGTGTAGTTTCTAAGCGAATTCCTTCGTTCAGCGTGGGAACCACTTGTAGTGGCGTATTTTTCATGATATAGCCAGGGAAAGTTTTCCTTTTCGGAGCTGCTATTTTTAATCGAATTCTTTTCGTTCCAAGCGGGACTCATTTGTAGAAAGCGTAGATTTCCAGATATACGCAGGGGAAATTATTGCGATTGGAACTGCACTTTTTAAGCCATTTCTCTTCTTTCCAAGCAGGACTCACTTGCATGAAGCGTAGTTTTCAAGACATAGAGTGTGAAAGTTTTCGGAAATGGAGCTATAGTTTCTAAGCAAATTCTCTTCGTTTCATGGGTTACACATTTGTATCAGGCATAGTGCTCTATATATAGGCAGGGAAAATTTTCGCGAATGGAGCTGCAGGTTCTCAGCGAATTCTCTTCCTTCCAAGCGGATTCACTTGTACAAAGCGTAGACTTCAAGATATAGGAAGGGGAAATTTTCGCGATTGGAACTGCACTTTTTAAGCAAATTCTCTTCGTTCCAAGCAGGACTCACTTGCATCAAGCGTAGTTTTTAAGATATAGAGTGGGAAAGTTTTCGGAAATGGAGCTATAGTTTCTAAGCGAATTCTCTTCGTTTCAAGGGTTTACTCACTTGTATCAAGCATAGTGCGCTATATATAGGCAGGGAAAATTTTCGCGAATGGAGCTACAGTTTCTAAGCGAATTCTCTTCGTTTCAACTGGGAATCTATTGTAGCAGGCATAGTTTTCTTTATATAGGCAGGGAAGGTATTCGCAAATGGAGCTGCACTTTCTAAGCAAATTCTCTTCGTTCCTAGCGGGATTCACTTGTAGGAAGCATAGATTTCAAGATATACGTAGGGGAAATTTTCGCGATTGGAACTGCACTTTTTAAGTGAATTTTCTTCATTCCAAGCGCGACTCTATCGTAGCAGGCGTACTTCAAGATATAGGCAGTGCAGGTTTTCAGGAATGGAGCTGCATTTTCTAAGCGAATTCTATTCCTTCCAAGGGGGACTCACTTGTATCAGGCATAGTTCTCTGTATATAACCAGGGAAAATTTTCGCGAATGGATTTGCAGTTTCTAAGCGAATTCTCTTCCTTTCAAGCGGATTTACTTGTACAAAGCGTAGATTTCAAGATAAAGGCGGGGGACATTTTCGTGATTGGAACTGCACTTTCTAAGCGAATTCTCTTCGTTTCCACTGGGAATCTATTGTTGCAGACGTAGTTTTCTTTATACAGGCAGGGAAGGTTTTCGCAAACGGAGCTGCACTTTCTAAGCAAATTCTCTTCGTTCCTACGGGATTCACTTGTAGGAACTGTAGATTTCAAGATATAGGCAGGGGAAATTTTCGTGATTGGAACTGCACTTTTTAATCGGATTCTCTTCGTTCCAAGCGGGATTCCCTTGCATCAGGTGTAGTATTCAAGACATAGAGTGGGAAAGTTTTCAGAAATGGAGCTATTGTTTCTTAGCGTATTCTATTCCTTCCAACGGGAACTCATTTGTATCAGGCATAGTTCTCTGTATATTACCAGGGAAAATTTTCGCGAATGGACCTGCATTTTCTCAGCGAATTCTCTTACTTCCGAGCGGGATTCAATTGTACGAAGTGTAGATTTCAAGATATAGGCAGGGGAAATTTTCGCGATTGGAACTGCACTTTTTAAGCGAATTCTCTTCCTTCCAAGTGGGACTCACTTGCAAGAGGCGTAGTTTTTAAGATATAGAGTGGGAAACTTTTCGGATATGGAGCTGTTGTTTCTAAGCGAATTCACTACGTTCCAAAGTGGACTCACTTGTATCAGGCATAGTTCTCTATATATACCCAGGGAAATTTTTCACGAACGGAGCTATAGTTTCTAAGCAAATTCTCTTCATTCCGAGTGGGAACCACTTGTAGTGGCGTATTTTTCATGATATAGCCAGGGAAAGTTTTCCTTTACGGAGCTGCAATTTCTAAGCGAATTCTCTTCGTTCCAAGCGGGACTCACTTGTACGAAGCGTAGATTTCATAATATAGGCAGCGGAAATTTTCGCGATTGGAACTGCACTTTTTAAGGGAATTCTCTTCCTTCCAAGTGGGACTCACTTGCATGAAGCGTAGTTTCTAAGATATAGAGTGGGAAACTTTTCGGATATGAAGCTGTTGTTTCTAAGCGAATTCACTACGTTCCAAGGCGGACTCACTTGTATCAGGCATAGTTCTCTATATATAGCGAGGGAAAATTTTCACGAATGGAGATGCTGTTTCTAAGCGTATTGTCTTTGTTCGAAGCGGGACTCACTTGTATGAGGCATGGTTTTCAAGATATACTCTGGGCAGTTTTTCACAATTGGAGCTGCAGTCTGTAAGCGAATTCTCTTCATTCCAAGTGGGACTCTATGGCATAGTTTTGTTGATATGGGCAGGGAAGTTTTTCGCAATTGTAGCTGCAGTTTCTAAGAGAATTCTCTTCCTTCCAAGACGGACTGTACTGTAGCAGGCGTAGGAGTTTTGATACAGGCATCGAAATTTTTCACGAACGGAGCTATAGTTTCTAAGCGAATTCTCTTCATTCCGAGTGGGAACCACTAGTAGTGGCGTATTTTTCATGATATAGCCAGGGAAAGTTTTCCTTTACGGAGCTGTAATTTCTAAGCGAATTCTCTTCGTTCCAAGCGGGACTCACTTGTACGAAGCGTAGATTTCATAATATAGGCAGCGGAAATTTTCGCGATTGGAACTGCACTTTTTAAGGGAATTCTCTTCCTTCCAAGTGGGACTCACTTGCATGAAGCGTAGTTTCTAAGATATAGAGTGGGAAACTTTTCGGATATGGAGCTGTTGTTTCTAAGCGAATTCACTACGTTCCAAGGCGGACTCACTTGTATCAGGCATAGTTCTCTATATATAGCGAGGGAAAATTTTCACGAATGGAGATGCTGTTTCTAAGCGTATTGTCTTTGTTCGAAGCGGGATTCACTTGTATGAGGCATGGTTTTCAAGATATACTCTGCGCAGTTTTTCACAATTGGAGCTGCAGTCTGTAAGCGAATTCTCTTCATTCCAAGTGGGACTCTGTGGCATAGTTTTGTTGATATGGGCAGGGAAGTTTTTCGCAATTGTAGCTGCAGTTTCTAAGAGAATTCTCTTCCTTCCAAGACGGACTGTACTGTAGCAGGCGTAGGAGTTTTGATACAGGCATCGAAATTTTTCACGAACGGAGCTATAGTTTCTAAGCGAATTCTCTTCATTCCGAGTGGGAACATCTTGTAGTGGCGTATTTTTCATGATATAGCCAGGGAAAGTTTTCCGTTACGGAGCTGTAATTTCTAAGCGAATTCTCTTCGTTCCAAGCGGGACTCACTTGTAAGAAGCGTAGATTTCATAATACAGGCAGCGGAAATTTTCGCGATTGGAACTGCACCTTTTAAGGGAATTCTCTTCCTTCCAAGTGGGACTCACTTGCATGAAGCGTAGTTTCTAAGATATGGAGTGGGAAACTTTTCGGATATGAAGCTGTTGTTTCTAAGCGAATTCACTACGTTCCAAGGCGCACTCACTTGCATCAGGCATAGTTCTCTATATATAGCGAGGGAAAATTTTCACGAATGGAGATGCTGTTTCTAAGCGTATTGTCTTCGTTCGAAGCGGGACTCACTTGTATGAGGCATGGTTTTCAAGATATATTCTGGGCAGTTTTTCACAATTGGAGCTGCAGTCTGTAAGCGAATTCTCTTCATTCCAAGTGGGACTCTATGGCATAGTTTTGTTGATATGGGCAGGGAAGTTTTTCGCAATTGTAGCTGCAGTTTCTAAGAGAATTCTCTTCCTTCCAAGACGGACTCTACTGTAGCAGGCGTAGGTTTTTTGATACAGGCATGGAAATTTTTCACGAACGGAGGTATAGTTTCTAAGCGAATTCCTTCGTTCAGCGTGGGAACCACTTGTAGTGGCGTATTTTTCATGATATAGCCAGGGAAAGTTTTCCTTTTCGGAGCTGCTATTTTTAATCGAATTCTTTTCGTTCCAAGCGGGACTCATTTGTAGAAAGCGTAGATTTCCAGATATACGCAGGGGAAATTATTGCGATTGGAACTGCACTTTTTAAGCGATTTCTCTTCTTTCCAAGCAGGACTCACTTGCATGAAGCGTAGTTTTCAAGACATAGAGTGTGAAAGTTTTCGGAAATGGAGCTATAGTTTCTAAGCAAATTCTCTTCGTTTCATGGGTTACACATTTGTATCAGGCATAGTGCTCTATATATAGGCAGGGAAAATTTTCGTGAATGGAGCTGCAGGTTCTCAGCGAATTCTCTTCCTTCCAAGCGGATTCACTTGTACAAAGCGTAGACTTCAAGATATAGGAAGGGGAAATTTTCGCGATTGGAACTGCACTTTTTAAGCGAATTCTCTTCGTTCCAAGCAGGACTCACTTGCATCAAGCGTAGTTTTTAAGATATAGGTGGGAAAGTTTTCGGAAATGGAGCTATAGTTTCTAAGCGAATTCTCTTCGTTTCAAGGGTTTACTCACTTGTATCAAGCATAGTGCGCTATATATAGGCAGGGAAAATTTTCGCGAATGGAGCTACAGTTTCTAAGCGAATTCTCTTCGTTTCAACTGGGAATCTATTGTAGCAGACATAGTTTTCTTTATATAGGCAGGGAAGGTATTCGCAAATGGAGCTGCACTTTCTAAGCAAATTCTCTTTGTTCCTAGCGGGATTCACTTGTAGGAAGCATAGATTTCAAGATATACGTAGGGGAAATTTTCGCGATTGGAACTGCACTTTTTAAGTGAATTTTCTTCATTCCAAGCGCGACTCTATTGTAGCAGGCGTACTTTTCAAGATATAGGCAGTGCAGGTTTTCAGGAATGGAGCTGCATTTTCTAAGCGAATTCTCTTCGTTCCTAGCGGGATTCACTTGTAGGAAGTGTAGATTTCAAGATATAGAGTTGGAAAGTTTTCTGAAATGGAGCTGTTATTTCTAAGCGAATTCTATTCCTTCCAAGGGGGACTCACTTGTATCAGGCATAGTTCTCTGTATATAACCAGGGAAAATTTTCGCGAATGGATTTGCAGTTTCTAAGCGAATTCTCTTCCTTTCAAGCGGATTTACTTGTACAAAGCGTAGATTTCAAGATAAAGGCGGGGGACATTTTCGTGATTGGAACTGCACTTTCTAAGCGAATTCTCTTCGTTTCCACTGGGAATCTATTGTTGCAGACGTAGTTTTCTTTATACAGGCAGGGAAGGTTTTCGCAAACGGAGCTGCACTTTCTAAGCAAATTCTCTTCGTTCCTACGGGATTCACTTGTAGGAACTGTAGATTTCAAGATATAGGCAGGGGAAATTTCCGTGATTGGAACTGCACTTTTTAATCGGATTCTCTTCGTTCCAAGCGGGATTCCCTTGCATCAGGTGTAGTATTCAAGACATAGAGTGGGAAAGTTTTCAGAAATGGAGCTATTGTTTCTTAGCGTATTCTATTCCTTCCAACGGGAACTCACTTGTATCAGGCATAGTTCTCTGTATATTACCAGGGAAAATTTTCGCGAATGGACCTGCATTTTCTCAGCGAATTCTCTTACTTCCGAGCGGGATTCAATTGTACGAAGTGTAGATTTCAAGATATAGGCAGGGGAAATTTTCGCGATTGGAACTGCACTTTTTAAGCGAATTCTCTTCCTTCCAAGTGGGACTCACTTGCAAGAGGCGTAGTTTTTAAGATATAGAGTGGGAAACTTTTCGGATATGGAGCTGCTGTTTCTAAGCGAATTCACTACGTTCCAAAGCGGACTCACTTGTATCAGGCATAGTTCTCTATATATACCCAGGGAAAATTTTCGCGAATGGAGATGCAGTTTCTAAGTAAATTGTCTTCGTTCGAAGCGGGACTCACTTGTATGAGGCATGGTTTTCAAGATATACTCTGGGCAGTTTTTCACAATTGGAGCTGCAGTCTGTAAGCGAATTCTCTTCATTCCAAGTGGGACTCTGTGGCATAGTTTTGTTGATATGGGCAGGGAAGTTTTTCGCAATTGTAGCTGCAGTTTCTAAGAGAATTCTCTTCCTTCCAAGACGGACTCTACTGTAGCAGGCGTAGGTTTTTTGATACAGGCATGGAAATTTTTCACGAACGGAGGTATAGTTTCTAAGCGAATTCCTTCGTTCAGCGTGGGAACCACTTGTAGTGGCGTATTTTTCATGATATAGCCAGGGAAAGTTTTCCTTTACGGAGCTGCTATTTTAATCGAATTCTTTTCGTTCCAAGCGGGACTCATTTGTAGAAAGCGTAGATTTCCAGATATACGCAGGGGAAATTATTGCGATTGGAACTGCACTTTTTAAGCCATTTCTCTTCTTTCCAAGCAGGACTCACTTGCATGAAGCGTAGTTTTCAAGACATAGAGTGTGAAAGTTTTCGGAAATGGAGCTATAGTTTCTAAGCAAATTCTCTTCGTTTCATGGGTTACACATTTGTATCAGGCATAGGGCTCTATATATAGTCAGGGAAAATTTTCGCGAATGGAGCTGCAGGTTCTCAGCGAATTCTCTTCCTTCCAAGCGGATTCACTTGTACAAAGCGTAGACTTCAAGATATAGGAAGGGGAAATTTTCGCGATTGGAACTGCACTTTTTAAGCGAATTCTCTTCGTTCCAAGCAGGACTCACTTGCATCAAGCGTAGTTTTTAAGATATAGGTGGGAAAGTTTTCGGAAATGGAGCTATAGTTTCTAAGCGAATTCGCTTCGTTTCAAGGGTTTACTCACTTGTATCAAGCATAGTGCGCTATATATAGGCAGGGAAAATTTTCGCGAATGGAGCTACAGTTTCTAAGCGAATTCTCTTCGTTTCAACTGGGAATCTATTGTAGCAGACATAGTTTTCTTTATATAGGCAGGGAAGGTATTCGCAAATGGAGCTGCACTTTCTAAGCAAATTCTCTTTGTTCCTAGCGGGATTCACTTGTAGGAAGCATAGATTTCAAGATATACGTAGGGGAAATTTTCGCGATTGGAACTGCACTTTTTAAGTGAATTTTCTTCATTCCAAGCGCGACTCTATTGTAGCAGGCGTACTTTTCAAGATATAGGCAGTGCAGGTTTTCAGGAATGGAGCTGCATTTTCTAAGCGAATTCTCTTCGTTCCTAGCGGGATTCACTTGTAGGAAGTGTAGATTTCAAGATATAGAGTTGGAAAGTTTTCTGAAATGGAGCTGTTATTTCTAAGCGAATTCTATTCCTTCCAAGGGGGACTCACTTGTATCAGGCATAGTTCTCTGTATATAACCAGGGAAAATTTTCGCGAATGGATTTGCAGTTTCTAAGCGAATTCTCTTCCTTTCAAGCGGATTTACTTGTACAAAGCGTAGATTTCAAGATAAAGGCGGGGGACATTTTCGTGATTGGAACTGCACTTTCTAAGCGAATTCTCTTCGTTTCCACTGGGAATCTATTGTTGCAGACGTAGTTTTCTTTATACAGGCAGGGAAGGTTTTCGCAAACGGAGCTGCACTTTCTAAGCAAATTCTCTTCGTTCCTACGGGATTCACTTGTAGGAACTGTAGATTTCAAGATATAGGCAGGGGAAATTTCCGTGATTGGAACTGCACTTTTTAATCGGATTCTCTTCGTTCCAAGCGGGATTCCCTTGCATCAGGTGTAGTATTCAAGACATAGAGTGGGAAAGTTTTCAGAAATGGAGCTATTGTTTCTTAGCGTATTCTATTCCTTCCAACGGGAACTCACTTGTATCAGGCATAGTTCTCTGTATATTACCAGGGAAAATTTTCGCGAATGGACCTGCATTTTCTCAGCGAATTCTCTTACTTCCGAGCGGGATTCAATTGTACGAAGTGTAGATTTCAAGATATAGGCAGGGGAAATTTTCGCGATTGGAACTGCACTTTTTAAGCGAATTCTCTTCCTTCCAAGTGGGACTCACTTGCAAGAGGCGTAGTTTTTAAGATATAGAGTGGGAAACTTTTCGGATATGGAGCTGTTGTTTCTAAGCGAATTCACTACGTTCCAAAGCGGACTCACTTGTATCAGGCATAGTTCTCTATATATACCCAGGGAAAATTTTCGCGAATGGAGATGCAGTTTCTATGTAAATTGTCTTCGTTCGAAGCGGGACTCACTTGTATGAGGCATGGTTTTCAAGATATACTCTGGGCAGTTTTTCACAATTGGAGCTGCAGTCTGTAAGCGAATTCTCTTCATTCCAAGTGGGACTCTGTGGCATAGTTTTGTTGATATGGGCAGGGAAGTTTTTCGCAATTGTAGCTGCAGTTTCTAAGAGAATTCTCTTCCTTCCACGACGGACTGTACTGTAGCAGGCGTAGGAGTTTTGATACAGGCATCGAAATTTTTCACGAACGGAGCTATAGTTTCTAAGCGAATTCTCTTCATTCCGAGTGGGAACCACTTGTAGTGGCGTATTTTTCATGATATAGCCAGGGAAAGTTTTCCTTTACGGAGCTGCAATTTCTAAGCGAATTCTCTTCGTTCCAAGCGGGACTCACTTGTACGAAGCGTAGATTTCATAATATAGGCAGCAGAAATTTTCGCGATTGGAACTGCACTTTTTAAGGGAATTCTCTTCCTTCCAAGTGGGACTCACTTGCATGAAGCGTAGTTTCTAAGATATAGAGTGGGAAACTTTTCGGATATGGAGCTGTTGTTTCTAAGCGAATTCACTACGTTCCAAGGCGGACTCACTTGTATCAGGCATAGTTCTCTATATATAGCGAGGGAAAATTTTCACGAATGGAGATGCTGTTTCTAAGTAAATTGTCTTCGTTCGAAGCGGGACTCACTTGTACGAGGCATGGATTTCAAGATATACTCTGGGCAGTTTTTCACAATTGGAGCTGCAGTCTGTAAGCGAATTCTCTTCATTCCAAGTGGGACTCTGTGGCATAGTTTTGTTGATATGGGCAGGGAAGTTTTTCGCAATTGTAGCTGCAGTTTCTAAGAGAATTCTCTTCCTTCCACGACGGACTGTACTGTAGCAGGCGTAGGAGTTTTGATACAGGCATCGAAATTTTTCACGAACGGAGCTATAGTTTCTAAGCGAATTCTCTTCATTCCGAGTGGGAACCACTTGTAGTGGCGTATTTTTCATGATATAGCCAGGGAAAGTTTTCCTTTACGGAGCTGCAATTTCTAAGCGAATTCTCTTCGTTCCAAGCGGGACTCACTTGTACGAAGCGTAGATTTCATAATATAGGCAGCGGAAATTTTCGCGATTGGAACTGCACTTTTTAAGGGAATTCTCTTCCTTCCAAGTGGGACTCACTTGCATGAAGCGTAGTTTCTAAGATATAGAGTGGGAAACTTTTCGGATATGAAGCTGTTGTTTCTAAGCGAATTCACTACGTTCCAAGGCGGACTCACTTCTATCAGGCATAGTTCTCTATATATAGCGAGGGAAAATTTTCACGAATGGAGATGCTGTTTCTAAGCGTATTGTCTTCGTTCGAAGCGGGACTCACTTGTATGAGGCATGGTTTTCAAGATATACTCTGGGCAGTTTTTCACAATTGGAGCTGCAGTCTGTAAGCGAATTCTCTTCATTCCAAGTGGGACTCTATGGCATAGTTTTGTTGATATGGGCAGGGAAGTTTTTCGCAATTGTAGCTGCAGTTTCTAAGAGAATTCTCTTCCTTCCAAGACGGACTCTACTGTAGCAGGCGTAGGTTTTTTGATACAGGCATGGAAATTTTTCACGAACGGAGGTATAGTTTCTAAGCGAATTCCTTCGTTCAGCGTGGGAACCACTTGTAGTGGCGTATTTTTCATGATATAGCCAGGGAAAGTTTTCCTTTACGGAGCTGCTATTTTAATCGAATTCTTTTCGTTCCAAGCGGGACTCATTTGTAGAAAGCGTAGATTTCCAGATATACGCAGGGGAAATTATTGCGATTGGAACTGCACTTTTTAAGCCATTTCTCTTCTTTCCAAGCAGGACTCACTTGCATGAAGCGTAGTTTTCAAGACATAGAGTGTGAAAGTTTTCGGAAATGGAGCTATAGTTTCTAAGCAAATTCTCTTCGTTTCATGGGTTACACATTTGTATCAGGCATAGTGCTCTATATATAGGCAGGGAAAATTTTCGCGAATGGAGCTGCAGGTTCTCAGCGAATTCTCTTCCTTCCAAGCGGATTCACTTGTACAAAGCGTAGACTTCAAGATATAGGAAGGGGAAATTTTCGCGATTGGAACTGCACTTTTTAAGCGAATTCTCTTCGTTCCAAGCAGGACTCACTTGCATCAAGCGTAGTTTTTAAGATATAGGTGGGAAAGTTTTCGGAAATGGAGCTATAGTTTCTAAGCGAATTCGCTTCGTTTCAAGGGTTTACTCACTTGTATCAAGCATAGTGCGCTATATATAGGCAGGGAAAATTTTCGCGAATGGAGCTACAGTTTCTAAGCGAATTCTCTTCGTTTCAACTGGGAATCTATTGTAGCAGACATAGTTTTCTTTATATAGGCAGGGAAGGTATTCGCAAATGGAGCTGCACTTTCTAAGCAAATTCTCTTTGTTCCTAGCGGGATTCACTTGTAGGAAGCATAGATTTCAAGATATACGTAGGGGAAATTTTCGCGATTGGAACTGCACTTTTTAAGTGAATTTTCTTCATTCCAAGCGCGACTCTATTGTAGCAGGCGTACTTTTCAAGATATAGGCAGTGCAGGTTTTCAGGAATGGAGCTGCATTTTCTAAGCGAATTCTCTTCGTTCCTAGCGGGATTCACTTGTAGGAAGTGTAGATTTCAAGATATAGAGTTGGAAAGTTTTCTGAAATGGAGCTGTTATTTCTAAGCGAATTCTATTCCTTCCAAGGGGGACTCACTTGTATCAGGCATAGTTCTCTGTATATAACCAGGGAAAATTTTCGCGAATGGATTTGCAGTTTCTAAGCGAATTCTCTTCCTTTCAAGCGGATTTACTTGTACAAAGCGTAGATTTCAAGATAAAGGCGGGGGACATTTTCGTGATTGGAACTGCACTTTCTAAGCGAATTCTCTTCGTTTCCACTGGGAATCTATTGTTGCAGACGTAGTTTTCTTTATACAGGCAGGGAAGGTTTTCGCAAACGGAGCTGCACTTTCTAAGCAAATTCTCTTCGTTCCTACGGGATTCACTTGTAGGAACTGTAGATTTCAAGATATAGGCAGGGGAAATTTCCGTGATTGGAACTGCACTTTTTAATCGGATTCTCTTCGTTCCAAGCGGGATTCCCTTGCATCAGGTGTAGTATTCAAGACATAGAGTGGGAAAGTTTTCAGAAATGGAGCTATTGTTTCTTAGCGTATTCTATTCCTTCCAACGGGAACTCACTTGTATCAGGCATAGTTCTCTGTATATTACCAGGGAAAATTTTCGCGAATGGACCTGCATTTTCTCAGCGAATTCTCTTACTTCCGAGCGGGATTCAATTGTACGAAGTGTAGATTTCAAGATATAGGCAGGGGAAATTTTCGCGATTGGAACTGCACTTTTTAAGCGAATTCTCTTCCTTCCAAGTGGGACTCACTTGCAAGAGGCGTAGTTTTTAAGATATAGAGTGGGAAACTTTTCGGATATGGAGCTGTTGTTTCTAAGCGAATTCACTACGTTCCAAAGCGGACTCACTTGTATCAGGCATAGTTCTCTATATATACCCAGGGAAAATTTTCGCGAATGGAGATGCAGTTTCTATGTAAATTGTCTTCGTTCGAAGCGGGACTCACTTGTATGAGGCATGGTTTTCAAGATATACTCTGGGCAGTTTTTCACAATTGGAGCTGCAGTCTGTAAGCGAATTCTCTTCATTCCAAGTGGGACTCTGTGGCATAGTTTTGTTGATATGGGCAGGGAAGTTTTTCGCAATTGTAGCTGCAGTTTCTAAGAGAATTCTCTTCCTTCCACGACGGACTGTACTGTAGCAGGCGTAGGAGTTTTGATACAGGCATCGAAATTTTTCACGAACGGAGCTATAGTTTCTAAGCGAATTCTCTTCATTCCGAGTGGGAACCACTTGTAGTGGCGTATTTTTCATGATATAGCCAGGGAAAGTTTTCCTTTACGGAGCTGCAATTTCTAAGCGAATTCTCTTCATTCCAAGCGGGACTCACTTGTACGAAGCGTAGATTTCATAATATAGGCAGCAGAAATTTTCGCGATTGGAACTGCACTTTTTAAGGGAATTCTCTTCCTTCCAAGTGGGACTCACTTGCATGAAGCGTAGTTTCTAAGATATAGAGTGGGAAACTTTTCGGATATGGAGCTGTTGTTTCTAAGCGAATTCACTACGTTCCAAGGCGGACTCACTTGCATCAGGCATAGTTCTCTATATATAGCGAGGGAAAATTTTCACGAATGGAGATGCTGTTTCTAAGTAAATTGTCTTCGTTCGAAGCGGGACTCACTTGTACGAGGCATGGATTTCAAGATATACTCTGGGCAGTTTTTCACAATTGGAGCTGCAGTCTGTAAGCGAATTCTCTTCATTCCAAGTGGGACTCTGTGGCATAGTTTTGTTGATATGGGCAGGGAAGTTTTTCGCAATTGTAGCTGCAGTTTCTAAGAGAATTCTCTTCCTTCCACGACGGACTGTACTGTAGCAGGCGTAGGAGTTTTGATACAGGCATCGAAATTTTTCACGAACGGAGCTATAGTTTCTAAGCGAATTCTCTTCATTCCGAGTGGGAACATCTTGTAGTGGCGTATTTTTCATGATATAGCCAGGGAAAGTTTTCCTTTACGGAGCTGCAATTTCTAAGCGAATTCTCTTCGTTCCAAGCGGGACTCACTTGTACGAAGCGTAGATTTCATAATATAGGCAGCGGAAATTTTCGCGATTGGAACTGCACTTTTTAAGGGAATTCTCTTCCTTCCAAGTGGGACTCACTTGCATGAAGCGTAGTTTCTAAGATATAGAGTGGGAAACTTTTCGGATATGGAGCTGTTGTTTCTAAGCGAATTCACTACGTTCCAAGGCGGACTCACTTGTATCAGGCATAGTTCTCTATATATAGCGAGGGAAAATTTTCACGAATGGAGATGCTGTTTCTAAGCGTATTGTCTTCGTTTGAAGCGGGACTCACTTGTATGATGCATGGTTTTCAAGATATACTCTGGGCAGTTTTTCACAATTGGAGCTGCAGTCTGTAAGCGAATTCTCTTCATTCCAAGTGGGACTCTGTGGCATAGTTTTGTTGATATGGGCAGGGAAGTTTTTCGCAATTGTAGCTGCAGTTTCTAAGAGAATTCTCTTCCTTCCAAGACGGACTCTACTGTAGCAGGCGTAGGTTTTTTGATACAGGCATGGAAATTTTTCACGAACGGAAGTATAGTTTCTAAGTGAATTCCTTCGTTCCGCGTGGGAACCACTTGTAGTGGCGTATTTTTCATGATATAGCCAGGGAAAGTTTTCCTTTACGGAGCTGCTATTTTTAATCGAATTCTTTTCGTTCCAAGCGGGACTCATTTGTAGAAAGCGTAGATTTCCAGATATACGCAGGGGAAATTATTGCGATTGGAACTGCACTTTTTAAGCGATTTCTCTTCTTTCCAAGCAGGACTCACTTGCATGAAGCGTAGTTTTCAAGACATAGAGTGTGAAAGTTTTCGGAAATGGAGCTATAGTTTCTAAGCAAATTCTCTTCGTTTCATGGGTTACACATTTGTATCAGGCATAGTGCTCTATATATAGGCAGGGAAAATTTTCGTGAATGGAGCTGCAGGTTCTCAGCGAATTCTCTTCCTTCCAAGCGGATTCACTTGTACAAAGCGTAGACTTCAAGATATAGGAAGGGGAAATTTTCGCGATTGGAACTGCACTTTTTAAGCGAATTCTCTTCGTTCCAAGCAGGACTCACTTGCATCAAGCGTAGTTTTTAAGATATAGGTGGGAAAGTTTTCGGAAATGGAGCTATAGTTTCTAAGCGAATTCGCTTCGTTTCAAGGGTTTACTCACTTGTATCAAGCATAGTGCGCTATATATAGGCAGGGAAAATTTTCGCGAATGGAGCTACAGTTTCTAAGCGAATTCTCTTCGTTTCAACTGGGAATCTATTGTAGCAGACATAGTTTTCTTTATATAGGCAGGGAAGGTATTCGCAAATGGAGCTGCACTTTCTAAGCAAATTCTCTTTGTTCCTAGCGGGATTCACTTGTAGGAAGCATAGATTTCAAGATATACGTAGGGGAAATTTTCGCGATTGGAACTGCACTTTTTAAGTGAATTTTCTTCATTCCAAGCGCGACTCTATTGTAGCAGGCGTACTTTTCAAGATATAGGCAGTGCAGGTTTTCAGGAATGGAGCTGCATTTTCTAAGCGAATTCTCTTCGTTCCTAGCGGGATTCACTTGTAGGAAGTGTAGATTTCAAGATATAGAGTTGGAAAGTTTTCTGAAATGGAGCTGTTATTTCTAAGCGAATTCTATTCCTTCCAAGGGGGACTCACTTGTATCAGGCATAGTTCTCTGTATATAACCAGGGAAAATTTTCGCGAATGGATTTGCAGTTTCTAAGCGAATTCTCTTCCTTTCAAGCGGATTTACTTGTACAAAGCGTAGATTTCAAGATAAAGGCGGGGGACATTTTCGTGATTGGAACTGCACTTTCTAAGCGAATTCTCTTCGTTTCCACTGGGAATCTATTGTTGCAGACGTAGTTTTCTTTATACAGGCAGGGAAGGTTTTCGCAAACGGAGCTGCACTTTCTAAGCAAATTCTCTTTGTTCCTACGGGATTCACTTGTAGGAACTGTAGATTTCAAGATATAGGCAGGGGAAATTTCCGTGATTGGAACTGCACTTTTTAATCGGATTCTCTTCGTTCCAAGCGGGATTCCCTTGCATCAGGTGTAGTATTCAAGACATAGAGTGGGAAAGTTTTCAGAAATGGAGCTATTGTTTCTTAGCGTATTCTATTCCTTCCAACGGGAACTCACTTGTATCAGGCATAGTTCTCTGTATATTACCAGGGAAAATTTTCGCGAATGGACCTGCATTTTCTCAGCGAATTCTCTTACTTCCGAGCGGGATTCAATTGTACGAAGTGTAGATTTCAAGATATAGGCAGGGGAAATTTTCGCGATTGGAACTGCACTTTTTAAGCGAATTCTCTTCCTTCCAAGTGGGACTCACTTGCAAGAGGCGTAGTTTTTAAGATATAGAGTGGGAAACTTTTCGGATATGGAGCTGCTGTTTCTAAGCGAATTCACTACGTTCCAAAGCGGACTCACTTGTATCAGGCATAGTTCTCTATATATACCCAGGGAAAATTTTCGCGAATGGAGATGCAGTTTCTAAGTAAATTGTCTTCGTTCGAAGCGGGACTCACTTGTATGAGGCATGGTTTTCAAGATATACTCTGGGCAGTTTTTCACAATTGGAGCTGCAGTCTGTAAGCGAATTCTCTTCATTCCAAGTGGGACTCTGTGGCATAGTTTTGTTGATATGGGCAGGGAAGTTTTTCGCAATTGTAGCTGCAGTTTCTAAGAGAATTCTCTTCCTTCCACGACGGACTGTACTGTAGCAGGCGTAGGAGTTTTGATACAGGCATCGAAATTTTTCACGAACGGA
The DNA here is from genome assembly GCF_036323735.1 of Rattus norvegicus. Lineage (NCBI taxonomy): Eukaryota > Metazoa > Chordata > Mammalia > Rodentia > Muridae > Rattus > Rattus norvegicus. The sequence goes on along the minus strand of NC_086038.1, from coordinate 26,207,342 downwards.
GCTATAGTTTCTAAGCGAATTCTCTTCATTCCGAGTGGGAACCACTTGTAGTGGCGTATTTTTCATGATATAGCCAGGGAAAGTTTTCCTTTACGGAGCTGCAATTTCTAAGCGAATTCTCTTCGTTCCAAGCGGGACTCACTTGTACGAAGCGTAGATTTCATAATATAGGCAGCGGAAATTTTCGCGATTGGAACTGCACTTTTTAAGGGAATTCTCTTCCTTCCAAGTGGGACTCACTTGCATGAAGCGTAGTTTCTAAGATATAGAGTGGGAAACTTTTCGGATATGAAGCTGTTGTTTCTAAGCGAATTCACTACGTTCCAAGGCGGACTCACTTCTATCAGGCATAGTTCTCTATATATAGCGAGGGAAAATTTTCACGAATGGAGATGCTGTTTCTAAGCGTATTGTCTTCGTTCGAAGCGGGACTCACTTGTATGAGGCATGGTTTTCAAGATATACTCTGGGCAGTTTTTCACAATTGGAGCTGCAGTCTGTAAGCGAATTCTCTTCATTCCAAGTGGGACTCTATGGCATAGTTTTGTTGATATGGGCAGGGAAGTTTTTCGCAATTGTAGCTGCAGTTTCTAAGAGAATTCTCTTCCTTCCAAGACGGACTCTACTGTAGCAGGCGTAGGTTTTTTGATACAGGCATGGAAATTTTTCACGAACGGAGGTATAGTTTCTAAGCGAATTCCTTCGTTCAGCGTGGGAACCACTTGTAGTGGCGTATTTTTCATGATATAGCCAGGGAAAGTTTTCCTTTACGGAGCTGCTATTTTAATCGAATTCTTTTCGTTCCAAGCGGGACTCATTTGTAGAAAGCGTAGATTTCCAGATATACGCAGGGGAAATTATTGCGATTGGAACTGCACTTTTTAAGCCATTTCTCTTCTTTCCAAGCAGGACTCACTTGCATGAAGCGTAGTTTTCAAGACATAGAGTGTGAAAGTTTTCGGAAATGGAGCTATAGTTTCTAAGCAAATTCTCTTCGTTTCATGGGTTACACATTTGTATCAGGCATAGTGCTCTATATATAGGCAGGGAAAATTTTCGCGAATGGAGCTGCAGGTTCTCAGCGAATTCTCTTCCTTCCAAGCGGATTCACTTGTACAAAGCGTAGACTTCAAGATATAGGAAGGGGAAATTTTCGCGATTGGAACTGCACTTTTTAAGCGAATTCTCTTCGTTCCAAGCAGGACTCACTTGCATCAAGCGTAGTTTTTAAGATATAGGTGGGAAAGTTTTCGGAAATGGAGCTATAGTTTCTAAGCGAATTCGCTTCGTTTCAAGGGTTTACTCACTTGTATCAAGCATAGTGCGCTATATATAGGCAGGGAAAATTTTCGCGAATGGAGCTACAGTTTCTAAGCGAATTCTCTTCGTTTCAACTGGGAATCTATTGTAGCAGACATAGTTTTCTTTATATAGGCAGGGAAGGTATTCGCAAATGGAGCTGCACTTTCTAAGCAAATTCTCTTTGTTCCTAGCGGGATTCACTTGTAGGAAGCATAGATTTCAAGATATACGTAGGGGAAATTTTCGCGATTGGAACTGCACTTTTTAAGTGAATTTTCTTCATTCCAAGCGCGACTCTATTGTAGCAGGCGTACTTTTCAAGATATAGGCAGTGCAGGTTTTCAGGAATGGAGCTGCATTTTCTAAGCGAATTCTCTTCGTTCCTAGCGGGATTCACTTGTAGGAAGTGTAGATTTCAAGATATAGAGTTGGAAAGTTTTCTGAAATGGAGCTGTTATTTCTAAGCGAATTCTATTCCTTCCAAGGGGGACTCACTTGTATCAGGCATAGTTCTCTGTATATAACCAGGGAAAATTTTCGCGAATGGATTTGCAGTTTCTAAGCGAATTCTCTTCCTTTCAAGCGGATTTACTTGTACAAAGCGTAGATTTCAAGATAAAGGCGGGGGACATTTTCGTGATTGGAACTGCACTTTCTAAGCGAATTCTCTTCGTTTCCACTGGGAATCTATTGTTGCAGACGTAGTTTTCTTTATACAGGCAGGGAAGGTTTTCGCAAACGGAGCTGCACTTTCTAAGCAAATTCTCTTTGTTCCTACGGGATTCACTTGTAGGAACTGTAGATTTCAAGATATAGGCAGGGGAAATTTCCGTGATTGGAACTGCACTTTTTAATCGGATTCTCTTCGTTCCAAGCGGGATTCCCTTGCATCAGGTGTAGTATTCAAGACATAGAGTGGGAAAGTTTTCAGAAATGGAGCTATTGTTTCTTAGCGTATTCTATTCCTTCCAACGGGAACTCACTTGTATCAGGCATAGTTCTCTGTATATTACCAGGGAAAATTTTCGCGAATGGACCTGCATTTTCTCAGCGAATTCTCTTACTTCCGAGCGGGATTCAATTGTACGAAGTGTAGATTTCAAGATATAGGCAGGGGAAATTTTCGCGATTGGAACTGCACTTTTTAAGCGAATTCTCTTCCTTCCAAGTGGGACTCACTTGCAAGAGGCGTAGTTTTTAAGATATAGAGTGGGAAACTTTTCGGATATGGAGCTGTTGTTTCTAAGCGAATTCACTACGTTCCAAAGCGGACTCACTTGTATCAGGCATAGTTCTCTATATATACCCAGGGAAAATTTTCGCGAATGGAGATGCAGTTTCTAAGTAAATTGTCTTTGTTCGAAGCGGGACTCACTTGTATGAGGCATGGTTTTCAAGATATACTCTGGGCAGTTTTTCACAATTGGAGCTGCAGTCTGTAAGCGAATTCTCTTCATTCCAAGTGGGACTCTGTGGCATAGTTTTGTTGATATGGGCAGGGAAGTTTTTCGCAATTGTAGCTGCAGTTTCTAAGAGAATTCTCTTCCTTCCACGACGGACTGTACTGTAGCAGGCGTAGGAGTTTTGATACAGGCATCGAAATTTTTCACGAACGGAGCTATAGTTTCTAAGCGAATTTTCTTCATTCCGAGTGGGAACCACTTGTAGTGGCGTATTTTTCATGATATAGCCAGGGAAAGTTTTCCTTTACGGAGCTGCAATTTCTAAGCGAATTCTCTTCGTTCCAAGCGGGACTCACTTGTACGAAGCGTAGATTTCATAATATAGGCAGCAGAAATTTTCGCGATTGGAACTGCACTTTTTAAGGGAATTCTCTTCCTTCCAAGTGGGACTCACTTGCATGAAGCGTAGTTTCTAAGATATAGAGTGGGAAACTTTTCGGATATGGAGCTGTTGTTTCTAAGCGAATTCACTACGTTCCAAGGCGGACTCACTTGTATCAGGCATAGTTCTCTATATATAGCGAGGGAAAATTTTCACGAATGGAGATGCTGTTTCTAAGTAAATTGTCTTCGTTCGAAGCGGGACTCACTTGTACGAGGCATGGATTTCAAGATATACTCTGGGCAGTTTTTCACAATTGGAGCTGCAGTCTGTAAGCGAATTCTCTTCATTCCAAGTGGGGTTCTGTGGCATAGTTTTGTTGATATGGGCAGGGAAGTTTTTCGCAATTGTAGCTGCAGTTTCTAAGAGAATTCTCTTCCTTCCAAGACGGACTGTACTGTAGCAGGCGTAGGAGTTTTGATACAGGCATCGAAATTTTTCACGAACGGAGCTATAGTTTCTAAGCGAATTCTCTTCATTCCGAGTGGGAACATCTTGTAGTGGCGTATTTTTCATGATATAGCCAGGGAAAGTTTTCCTTTACGGAGCTGCAATTTCTAAGCGAATTCTCTTCGTTCCAAGCGGGACTCACTTGTACGAAGCGTAGATTTCATAATATAGGCAGCAGAAATTTTCGCGATTGCAACTGCACTTTTTAAGGGAATTCTCTTCCTTCCAAGTGGGACTCACTTGCATGAAGCGTAGTTTCTAAGATATAGAGTGGGAAACTTTTCGGATATGGAGCTGTTGTTTCTAAGCGAATTCACTACGTTCCAAGGCGGACTCACTTGTATCAGGCATAGTTCTCTATATATAGCGAGGGAAAATTTTCACGAATGGAGATGCTGTTTCTAAGCGTATTGTCTTCGTTTGAAGCGGGACTCACTTGTATGAGGCATGGTTTTCAAGATATACTCTGGGCAGTTTTTCACAATTGGAGCTGCAGTCTGTAAGCGAATTCTCTTCATTCCAAGTGGGACTCTGTGGCATAGTTTTGTTGATATGGGCAGGGAAGTTTTTCGCAATTGTAGCTGCAGTTTCTAAGAGAATTCTCTTCCTTCCAAGACGGACTCTACTGTAGCAGGCGTAGGTTTTTTGATACAGGCATGGAAATTTTTCACGAACGGAAGTATAGTTTCTAAGCGAATTCCTTCGTTCCGCGTGGGAACCACTTGTAGTGGCGTATTTTTCATGATATAGCCAGGGAAAGTTTTCCTTTACGGAGCTGCTATTTTTAATCGAATTCTTTTCGTTCCAAGCGGGACTCATTTGTAGAAAGCGTAGATTTCCAGATATACGCAGGGGAAATTATTGCGATTGGAACTGCACTTTTTAAGCGATTTCTCTTCTTTCCAAGCAGGACTCACTTGCATGAAGCGTAGTTTTCAAGACATAGAGTGTGAAAGTTTTCGGAAATGGAGCTATAGTTTCTAAGCAAATTCTCTTCGTTTCATGGGTTACACATTTGTATAAGGCATAGTGCTCTATATATAGGCAGGGAAAATTTTCGCGAATGGAGCTGCAGGTTCTCAGCGAATTCTCTTCCTTCCAAGCGGATTCACTTGTACAAAGCGTAGACTTCAAGATATAGGAAGGGGAAATTTTCGCGATTGGAACTGCACTTTTTAAGCGAATTCTCTTCGTTCCAAGCAGGACTCACTTGCATCAAGCGTAGTTTTTAAGATATAGGTGGGAAAGTTTTCGGAAATGGAGCTATAGTTTCTAAGCGAATTCGCTTCGTTTCAAGGGTTTACTCACTTGTATCAAGCATAGTGCGCTATATATAGGCAGGGAAAATTTTCGCGAATGGAGCTACAGTTTCTAAGCGAATTCTCTTCGTTTCAACTGGGAATCTATTGTAGCAGACATAGTTTTCTTTATATAGGCAGGGAAGGTATTCGCAAATGGAGCTGCACTTTCTAAGCAAATTCTCTTTGTTCCTAGCGGGATTCACTTGTAGGAAGCATAGATTTCAAGATATACGTAGGGGAAATTTTCGCGATTGGAACTGCACTTTTTAAGTGAATTTTCTTCATTCCAAGCGCGACTCTATTGTAGCAGGCGTACTTTTCAAGATATAGGCAGTGCAGGTTTTCAGGAATGGAGCTGCATTTTCTAAGCGAATTCTCTTCGTTCCTAGCGGGATTCACTTGTAGGAAGTGTAGATTTCAAGATATAGAGTTGGAAAGTTTTCTGAAATGGAGCTGTTATTTCTAAGCGAATTCTATTCCTTCCAAGGGGGACTCACTTGTATCAGGCATAGTTCTCTGTATATAACCAGGGAAAATTTTCGCGAATGGATTTGCAGTTTCTAAGCGAATTCTCTTCCTTTCAAGCGGATTTACTTGTACAAAGCGTAGATTTCAAGATAAAGGCGGGGGACATTTTCGTGATTGGAACTGCACTTTCTAAGCGAATTCTCTTCGTTTCCACTGGGAATCTATTGTTGCAGACGTAGTTTTCTTTATACAGGCAGGGAAGGTTTTCGCAAACGGAGCTGCACTTTCTAAGCAAATTCTCTTCGTTCCTACGGGATTCACTTGTAGGAACTGTAGATTTCAAGATATAGGCAGGGGAAATTTCCGTGATTGGAACTGCACTTTTTAATCGGATTCTCTTCGTTCCAAGCGGGATTCCCTTGCATCAGGTGTAGTATTCAAGACATAGAGTGGGAAAGTTTTCAGAAATGGAGCTATTGTTTCTTAGCGTATTCTATTCCTTCCAACGGGAACTCACTTGTATCAGGCATAGTTCTCTGTATATTACCAGGGAAAATTTTCGCGAATGGACCTGCATTTTCTCAGCGAATTCTCTTACTTCCGAGCGGGATTCAATTGTACGAAGTGTAGATTTCAAGATATAGGCAGGGGAAATTTTCGCGATTGGAACTGCACTTTTTAAGCGAATTCTCTTCCTTCCAAGTGGGACTCACTTGCAAGAGGCGTAGTTTTTAAGATATAGAGTGGGAAACTTTTCGGATATGGAGCTGTTGTTTCTAAGCGAATTCACTACGTTCCAAAGCGGACTCACTTGTATCAGGCATAGTTCTCTATATATACCCAGGGAAAATTTTCGCGAATGGAGATGCAGTTTCTAAGTAAATTGTCTTCGTTCGAAGCGGGACTCACTTGTATGAGGCATGGTTTTCAAGATATACTCTGGGCAGTTTTTCACAATTGGAGCTGCAGTCTGTAAGCGAATTCTCTTCATTCCAAGTGGGACTCTGTGGCATAGTTTTGTTGATATGGGCAGGGAAGTTTTTCGCAATTGTAGCTGCAGTTTCTAAGAGAATTCTCTTCCTTCCACGACGGACTGTACTGTAGCAGGCGTAGGAGTTTTGATACAGGCATCGAAATTTTTCACGAACGGAGCTATAGTTTCTAAGCGACTTCTCTTCATTCCGAGTGGGAACCACTTGTAGTGGCGTATTTTTCAAGATATAGCCAGGGAAAGTTTTCCTTTACGGAGCTGCAATTTCTAAGCGAATTATCTTCGTTCCAAGCGGGACTCACTTGTACGAAGCGTAGATTTCATAATATAGGCAGCAGAAATTTTCGCGATTGGAACTGCACTTTTTAAGGGAATTCTCTTCCTTCCAAGTGGGACTCACTTGCATGAAGCGTAGTTTCTAAGATATAGAGTGGGAAACTTTTCGGATATGGAGCTGTTGTTTCTAAGCGAATTCACTACGTTCCAAGGCGGACTCACTTGTATCAGGCATAGTTCTCTATATATAGCGAGGGAAAATTTTCACGAATGGAGATGCTGTTTCTAAGTAAATTGTCTTCGTTCGAAGCGGGACTCACTTGTACGAGGCATGGATTTCAAGATATACTCTGGGCAGTTTTTCACAATTGGAGCTGCAGTCTGTAAGCGAATTCTCTTCATTCCAAGTGGGGTTCTGTGGCATAGTTTTGTTGATATGGGCAGGGAAGTTTTTCGCAATTGTAGCTGCAGTTTCTAAGAGAATTCTCTTCCTTCCAAGACGGACTGTACTGTAGCAGGCGTAGGAGTTTTGATACAGGCATCGAAATTTTTCACGAACGGAGCTATAGTTTCTAAGCGAATTCTCTTCATTCCGAGTGGGAACATCTTGTAGTGGCGTATTTTTCATGATATAGCCAGGGAAAGTTTTCCTTTACGGAGCTGCAATTTCTAAGCGAATTCTCTTCGTTCCAAGCGGGACTCACTTGTACGAAGCGTAGATTTCATAATATAGGCAGCAGAAATTTTCGCGATTGCAACTGCACTTTTTAAGGGAATTCTCTTCCTTCCAAGTGGGACTCACTTGCATGAAGCGTAGTTTCTAAGATATAGAGTGGGAAACTTTTCGGATATGGAGCTGTTGTTTCTAAGCGAATTCACTACGTTCCAAGGCGGACTCACTTGTATCAGGCATAGTTCTCTATATATAGCGAGGGAAAATTTTCACGAATGGAGATGCTGTTTCTAAGCGTATTGTCTTCGTTTGAAGCGGGACTCACTTGTATGAGGCATGGTTTTCAAGATATACTCTGGGCAGTTTTTCACAATTGGAGCTGCAGTCTGTAAGCGAATTCTCTTCATTCCAAGTGGGACTCTGTGGCATAGTTTTGTTGATATGGGCAGGGAAGTTTTTCGCAATTGTAGCTGCAGTTTCTAAGAGAATTCTCTTCCTTCCAAGACGGACTCTACTGTAGCAGGCGTAGGTTTTTTGATACAGGCATGGAAATTTTTCACGAACGGAAGTATAGTTTCTAAGCGAATTCCTTCGTTCCGCGTGGGAACCACTTGTAGTGGCGTATTTTTCATGATATAGCCAGGGAAAGTTTTCCTTTACGGAGCTGCTATTTTTAATCGAATTCTTTTCGTTCCAAGCGGGACTCATTTGTAGAAAGCGTAGATTTCCAGATATACGCAGGGGAAATTATTGCGATTGGAACTGCACTTTTTAAGCGATTTCTCTTCTTTCCAAGCAGGACTCACTTGCATGAAGCGTAGTTTTCAAGACATAGAGTGTGAAAGTTTTCGGAAATGGAGCTATAGTTTCTAAGCAAATTCTCTTCGTTTCATGGGTTACACATTTGTATAAGGCATAGTGCTCTATATATAGGCAGGGAAAATTTTCGCGAATGGAGCTGCAGGTTCTCAGCGAATTCTCTTCCTTCCAAGCGGATTCACTTGTACAAAGCGTAGACTTCAAGATATAGGAAGGGGAAATTTTCGCGATTGGAACTGCACTTTTTAAGCGAATTCTCTTCGTTCCAAGCAGGACTCACTTGCATCAAGCGTAGTTTTTAAGATATAGGTGGGAAAGTTTTCGGAAATGGAGCTATAGTTTCTAAGCGAATTCGCTTCGTTTCAAGGGTTTACTCACTTGTATCAAGCATAGTGCGCTATATATAGGCAGGGAAAATTTTCGCGAATGGAGCTACAGTTTCTAAGCGAATTCTCTTCGTTTCAACTGGGAATCTATTGTAGCAGACATAGTTTTCTTTATATAGGCAGGGAAGGTATTCGCAAATGGAGCTGCACTTTCTAAGCAAATTCTCTTTGTTCCTAGCGGGATTCACTTGTAGGAAGCATAGATTTCAAGATATACGTAGGGGAAATTTTCGCGATTGGAACTGCACTTTTTAAGTGAATTTTCTTCATTCCAAGCGCGACTCTATTGTAGCAGGCGTACTTTTCAAGATATAGGCAGTGCAGGTTTTCAGGAATGGAGCTGCATTTTCTAAGCGAATTCTCTTCGTTCCTAGCGGGATTCACTTGTAGGAAGTGTAGATTTCAAGATATAGAGTTGGAAAGTTTTCTGAAATGGAGCTGTTATTTCTAAGCGAATTCTATTCCTTCCAAGGGGGACTCACTTGTATCAGGCATAGTTCTCTGTATATAACCAGGGAAAATTTTCGCGAATGGATTTGCAGTTTCTAAGCGAATTCTCTTCCTTTCAAGCGGATTTACTTGTACAAAGCGTAGATTTCAAGATAAAGGCGGGGGACATTTTCGTGATTGGAACTGCACTTTCTAAGCGAATTCTCTTCGTTTCCACTGGGAATCTATTGTTGCAGACGTAGTTTTCTTTATACAGGCAGGGAAGGTTTTCGCAAACGGAGCTGCACTTTCTAAGCAAATTCTCTTCGTTCCTACGGGATTCACTTGTAGGAACTGTAGATTTCAAGATATAGGCAGGGGAAATTTCCGTGATTGGAACTGCACTTTTTAATCGGATTCTCTTCGTTCCAAGCGGGATTCCCTTGCATCAGGTGTAGTATTCAAGACATAGAGTGGGAAAGTTTTCAGAAATGGAGCTATTGTTTCTTAGCGTATTCTATTCCTTCCAACGGGAACTCACTTGTATCAGGCATAGTTCTCTGTATATTACCAGGGAAAATTTTCGCGAATGGACCTGCATTTTCTCAGCGAATTCTCTTACTTCCGAGCGGGATTCAATTGTACGAAGTGTAGATTTCAAGATATAGGCAGGGGAAATTTTCGCGATTGGAACTGCACTTTTTAAGCGAATTCTCTTCCTTCCAAGTGGGACTCACTTGCAAGAGGCGTAGTTTTTAAGATATAGAGTGGGAAACTTTTCGGATATGGAGCTGTTGTTTCTAAGCGAATTCACTACGTTCCAAAGCGGACTCACTTGTATCAGGCATAGTTCTCTATATATACCCAGGGAAAATTTTCGCGAATGGAGATGCAGTTTCTAAGTAAATTGTCTTCGTTCGAAGCGGGACTCACTTGTATGAGGCATGGTTTTCAAGATATACTCTGGGCAGTTTTTCACAATTGGAGCTGCAGTCTGTAAGCGAATTCTCTTCATTCCAAGTGGGACTCTGTGGCATAGTTTTGTTGATATGGGCAGGGAAGTTTTTCGCAATTGTAGCTGCAGTTTCTAAGAGAATTCTCTTCCTTCCACGACGGACTGTACTGTAGCAGGCGTAGGAGTTTTGATACAGGCATCGAAATTTTTCACGAACGGAGCTATAGTTTCTAAGCGAATTTTCTTCATTCCGAGTGGGAACCACTTGTAGTGGCGTATTTTTCATGATATAGCCAGGGAAAGTTTTCCTTTACGGAGCTGCAATTTCTAAGCGAATTCTCTTCGTTCCAAGCGGGACTCACTTGTACGAAGCGTAGATTTCATAATATAGGCAGCAGAAATTTTCGCGATTGGAACTGCACTTTTTAAGGGAATTCTCTTCCTTCCAAGTGGGACTCACTTGCATGAAGCGTAGTTTCTAAGATATAGAGTGGGAAACTTTTCGGATATGGAGCTGTTGTTTCTAAGCGAATTCACTACGTTCCAAGGCGGACTCACTTGTATCAGGCATAGTTCTCTATATATAGCGAGGGAAAATTTTCACGAATGGAGATGCTGTTTCTAAGTAAATTGTCTTCGTTCGAAGCGGGACTCACTTGTACGAGGCATGGATTTCAAGATATACTCTGGGCAGTTTTTCACAATTGGAGCTGCAGTCTGTAAGCGAATTCTCTTCATTCCAAGTGGGGTTCTGTGGCATAGTTTTGTTGATATGGGCAGGGAAGTTTTTCGCAATTGTAGCTGCAGTTTCTAAGAGAATTCTCTTCCTTCCAAGACGGACTGTACTGTAGCAGGCGTAGGAGTTTTGATACAGGCATCGAAATTTTTCACGAACGGAGCTATAGTTTCTAAGCGAATTCTCTTCATTCCGAGTGGGAACATCTTGTAGTGGCGTATTTTTCATGATATAGCCAGGGAAAGTTTTCCTTTACGGAGCTGCAATTTCTAAGCGAATTCTCTTCGTTCCAAGCGGGACTCACTTGTACGAAGCGTAGATTTCATAATATAGGCAGCAGAAATTTTCGCGATTGCAACTGCACTTTTTAAGGGAATTCTCTTCCTTCCAAGTGGGACTCACTTGCATGAAGCGTAGTTTCTAAGATATAGAGTGGGAAACTTTTCGGATATGGAGCTGTTGTTTCTAAGCGAATTCACTACGTTCCAAGGCGGACTCACTTGTATCAGGCATAGTTCTCTATATATAGCGAGGGAAAATTTTCACGAATGGAGATGCTGTTTCTAAGCGTATTGTCTTCGTTTGAAGCGGGACTCACTTGTATGAGGCATGGTTTTCAAGATATACTCTGGGCAGTTTTTCACAATTGGAGCTGCAGTCTGTAAGCGAATTCTCTTCATTCCAAGTGGGACTCTGTGGCATAGTTTTGTTGATATGGGCAGGGAAGTTTTTCGCAATTGTAGCTGCAGTTTCTAAGAGAATTCTCTTCCTTCCAAGACGGACTCTACTGTAGCAGGCGTAGGTTTTTTGATACAGGCATGGAAATTTTTCACGAACGGAAGTATAGTTTCTAAGCGAATTCCTTCGTTCCGCGTGGGAACCACTTGTAGTGGCGTATTTTTCATGATATAGCCAGGGAAAGTTTTCCTTTACGGAGCTGCTATTTTTAATCGAATTCTTTTCGTTCCAAGCGGGACTCATTTGTAGAAAGCGTAGATTTCCAGATATACGCAGGGGAAATTATTGCGATTGGAACTGCACTTTTTAAGCGATTTCTCTTCTTTCCAAGCAGGACTCACTTGCATGAAGCGTAGTTTTCAAGACATAGAGTGTGAAAGTTTTCGGAAATGGAGCTATAGTTTCTAAGCAAATTCTCTTCGTTTCATGGGTTACACATTTGTATAAGGCATAGTGCTCTATATATAGGCAGGGAAAATTTTCGCGAATGGAGCTGCAGGTTCTCAGCGAATTCTCTTCCTTCCAAGCGGATTCACTTGTACAAAGCGTAGAATTCAAGATATAGGAAGGGGAAATTTTCGCGATTGGAACTGCACTTTTTAAGCGAATTCTCTTCGTTCCAAGCGGGACTCACTTGCATCAAGCGTAGTTTTTAAGATATAGAGTGGGAAAGTTTTCGGAAATGGAGCTATAGTTTCTAAGCGAATTCTCTTCGTTTCAAGGGTTTACTCACTTGTATCAAGCATAGTGCGCTATATATAGGCAGGGAAAATTTTCGCGAATGGAGCTACAGTTTATAAACGAATTCTCTTCGTTTCAACTGGGAATCTATTGTAGCAGACATAGTTTTCTTTATATAGGCAGGGAAGGTATTCGCAAATGGAGCTGCACTTTCTAAGCAAATTCTCTTCGTTCCTAGCGGGATTCACTTGTAGGAAGCATAGATTTCAAGATATACGTAGGGGAAATTTTCGCGATTGGAACTGCACTTTTTAAGTGAATTTTCTTCATTCCAAGCGCGACTCTATTGTAGCAGGCGTACTTTTCAAGATATAGGCAGTGCAGGTTTTCAGGAATGGAGCTGCATTTTCTAAGCGAATTCTCTTCGTTCCTAGCGGGATTCACTTGTAGGAAGTGTAGATTTCAAGATATAGAGTTGGAAAGTTTTCTGAAATGGAGCTGTTATTTCTAAGCGAATTCTATTCCTTCCAAGGGGGACTCACTTGTATCAGGCATAGTTCTCTGTATATAACCAGGGAAAATTTTCGCGAATGGATTTGCAGTTTCTAAGCGAATTCTCTTCCTTTCAAGCGGATTTACTTGTACAAAGCGTAGATTTCAAGATAAAGGCGGGGGACATTTTCGTGATTGGAACTGCACTTTCTAAGCGAATTCTCTTCGTTTCCACTGGGAATCTATTGTTGCAGACGTAGTTTTCTTTATACAGGCAGGGAAGGTTTTCGCAAACGGAGCTGCACTTTCTAAGCAAATTCTCTTCGTTCCTACGGGATTCACTTGTAGGAACTGTAGATTTCAAGATATAGGCAGGGGAAATTTCCGTGATTGGAACTGCACTTTTTAATCGGATTCTCTTCGTTCCAAGCGGGATTCCCTTGCATCAGGTGTAGTATTCAAGACATAGAGTGGGAAAGTTTTCAGAAATGGAGCTATTGTTTCTTAGCGTATTCTATTCCTTCCAACGGGAACTCACTTGTATCAGGCATAGTTCTCTGTATATTACCAGGGAAAATTTTCGCGAATGGACCTGCATTTTCTCAGCGAATTCTCTTACTTCCGAGCGGGATTCAATTGTACGAAGTGTAGATTTCAAGATATAGGCAGGGGAAATTTTCGCGATTGGAACTGCACTTTTTAAGCGAATTCTCTTCCTTCCAAGTGGGACTCACTTGCAAGAGGCGTAGTTTTTAAGATATAGAGTGGGAAACTTTTCGGATATGGAGCTGTTGTTTCTAAGCGAATTCACTACGTTCCAAAGCGGACTCACTTGTATCAGGCATAGTTCTCTATATATACCCAGGGAAAATTTTCGCGAATGGAGATGCAGTTTCTAAGTAAATTGTCTTCGTTCGAAGCGGGACTCACTTGTATGAGGCATGGTTTTCAAGATATACTCTGGGCAGTTTTTCACAATTGGAGCTGCAGTCTGTAAGCGAATTCTCTTCATTCCAAGTGGGACTCTGTGGCATAGTTTTGTTGATATGGGCAGGGAAGTTTTTCGCAATTGTAGCTGCAGTTTCTAAGAGAATTCTCTTCCTTCCACGACGGACTGTACTGTAGCAGGCGTAGGAGTTTTGATACAGGCATCGAAATTTTTCACGAACGGAGCTATAGTTTCTAAGCGAATTCTCTTCATTCCGAGTGAGAACCACTTGTAGTGGCGTATTTTTCATGATATAGCCAGGGAAAGTTTTCCTTTACGGAGCTGCAATTTCTAAGCGAATTCTCTTCGTTCCAAGCGGGACTCACTTGTACGAAGCGTAGATTTCATAATATAGGCAGCAGAAATTTTCGCGATTGGAACTGCACTTTTTAAGGGAATTCTCTTCCTTCCAAGTGGGACTCACTTGCATGAAGCGTAGTTTCTAAGATATAGAGTGGGAAACTTTTCGGATATGGAGCTGTTGTTTCTAAGCGAATTCACTACGTTCCAAGGCGGACTCACTTGTATCAGGCATAGTTCTCTATATATAGCGAGGGAAAATTTTCACGAATGGAGATGCTGTTTCTAAGTAAATTCTCTTCGTTCGAAGCGGGACTCACTTGTACGAGGCATGGATTTCAAGATATACTCTGGGCAGTTTTTCACAATTGGAGCTGCAGTCTGTAAGCGAATTCTCTTCATTCCAAGTGGGGTTCTGTGGCATAGTTTTGTTGATATGGGCAGGGAAGTTTTTCGCAATTGTAGCTGCAGTTTCTAAGAGAATTCTCTTCCTTCCAAGACGGACTGTACTGTAGCAGGCGTAGGAGTTTTGATACAGGCATCGAAATTTTTCACGAACGGAGCTATAGTTTCTAAGCGAATTCTCTTCATTCCGAGTGGGAACATCTTGTAGTGGCGTATTTTTCATGATATAGCCAGGGAAAGTTTTCCTTTACGGAGCTGCAATTTCTAAGCGAATTCTCTTCGTTCCAAGCGGGACTCACTTGTACGAAGCGTAGATTTCATAATATAGGCAGCAGAAATTTTCGCGATTGCAACTGCACTTTTTAAGGGAATTCTCTTCCTTCCAAGTGGGACTCACTTGCATGAAGCGTAGTTTCTAAGATATAGAGTGGGAAACTTTTCGGATATGGAGCTGTTGTTTCTAAGCGAATTCACTACGTTCCAAGGCGGACTCACTTGTATCAGGCATAGTTCTCTATATATAGCGAGGGAAAATTTTCACGAATGGAGATGCTGTTTCTAAGCGTATTGTCTTCGTTTGAAGCGGGACTCACTTGTATGAGGCATGGTTTTCAAGATATACTCTGGGCAGTTTTTCACAATTGGAGCTGCAGTCTGTAAGCGAATTCTCTTCATTCCAAGTGGGACTCTGTGGCATAGTTTTGTTGATATGGGCAGGGAAGTTTTTCGCAATTGTAGCTGCAGTTTCTAAGAGAATTCTCTTCCTTCCAAGACGGACTCTACTGTAGCAGGCGTAGGTTTTTTGATACAGGCATGGAAATTTTTCACGAACGGAAGTATAGTTTCTAAGCGAATTCCTTCGTTCCGCGTGGGAACCACTTGTAGTGGCGTATTTTTCATGATATAGCCAGGGAAAGTTTTCCTTTACGGAGCTGCTATTTTTAATCGAATTCTTTTCGTTCCAAGCGGGACTCATTTGTAGAAAGCGTAGATTTCCAGATATACGCAGGGGAAATTATTGCGATTGGAACTGCACTTTTTAAGCGATTTCTCTTCTTTCCAAGCAGGACTCACTTGCATGAAGCGTAGTTTTCAAGACATAGAGTGTGAAAGTTTTCGGAAATGGAGCTATAGTTTCTAAGCAAATTCTCTTCGTTTCATGGGTTACACATTTGTATAAGGCATAGTGCTCTATATATAGGCAGGGAAAATTTTCGCGAATGGAGCTGCAGGTTCTCAGCGAATTCTCTTCCTTCCAAGCGGATTCACTTGTACAAAGCGTAGAATTCAAGATATAGGAAGGGGAAATTTTCGCGATTGGAACTGCACTTTTTAAGCGAATTCTCTTCGTTCCAAGCGGGACTCACTTGCATCAAGCGTAGTTTTTAAGATATAGAGTGGGAAAGTTTTCGGAAATGGAGCTATAGTTTCTAAGCGAATTCTCTTCGTTTCAAGGGTTTACTCACTTGTATCAAGCATAGTGCGCTATATATAGGCAGGGAAAATTTTCGCGAATGGAGCTACAGTTTATAAACGAATTCTCTTCGTTTCAACTGGGAATCTATTGTAGCAGACATAGTTTTCTTTATATAGGCAGGGAAGGTATTCGCAAATGGAGCTGCACTTTCTAAGCAAATTCTCTTCGTTCTAGCGGGATTCACTTGTAGGAAGCATAGATTTCAAGATATACGTAGGGGAAATTTTCGCGATTGGAACTGCACTTTTTAAGTGAATTTTCTTCATTCCAAGCGCGACTCTATTGTAGCAGGCGTACTTTTCAAGATATAGGCAGTGCAGGTTTTCAGGAATGGAGCTGCATTTTCTAAGCGAATTCTCTTCGTTCCTAGCGGGATTCACTTGTAGGAAGTGTAGATTTCAAGATATAGAGTTGGAAAGTTTTCTGAAATGGAGCTGTTATTTCTAAGCGAATTCTATTCCTTCCAAGGGGGACTCACTTGTATCAGGCATAGTTCTCTGTATATAACCAGGGAAAGTTTTCGCGAATGGATTTGCAGTTTCTAAGCGAATTCTCTTCCTTTCAAGCGGATTTACTTGTACAAAGCGTAGATTTCAAGATAAAGGCGGGGGACATTTTCGTGATTGGAACTGCACTTTCTAAGCGAATTCTCTTCGTTTCCACTGGGAATCTATTGTAGCAGACGTAGTTTTCTTTATACAGGCAGGGAAGGTTTTCGCAAACGGAGCTGCACTTTCTAAGCAAATTCTCTTCGTTCCTACGGGATTCACTTGTAGGAACTGTAGATTTCAAGATATAGGCAGGGGAAATTTTCGTGATTGGAACTGCACTTTTTAATCGGATTCTCTTCGTTCCAAGCGGGATTCCCTTGCATCAGGTGTAGTATTCAAGACATAGAGTGGGAAAGTTTTCAGAAATGGAGCTATTGTTTCTTAGCGTATTCTATTCCTTCCAACGGGAACTCACTTGTATCAGGCATAGTTCTCTGTATATTACCAGGGAAAATTTTCGCGAATGGTCCTGCATTTTCTCAGCGAATTCTCTTACTTCCGAGCGGGATTCAATTGTACGAAGTGTAGATTTCAAGATATAGGCAGGGGAAATTTTCGCGATTGGAACTGCACTTTTTAAGCGAATTCTCTTCCTTCCAAGTGGGACTCACTTGCAAGAGGCGTAGTTTTTAAGATATAGAGTGGGAAACTTTTCGGATATGGAGCTGTTGTTTCTAAGCGAATTCACTACGTTCCAAGGCGGACTCACTTGTATCAGGCATAGTTCTCTATATATAGCGAGGGAAAAATTTCACGAATGGAGATGCTGTTTCTAAGCGTATTGTCTTCGTTCGAAGCGGGACTCACTTGTATGAGGCATGGTTTCAAGATATACTCTGGGCAGTTTTTCAAAATTGGAGCTGCAGTCTGTAAGCGAATTCTCTTCATTCCAAGTGGGACTCTGTGGCATAGTTTTGTTGCTATGGGCAGGGAAGTTTTTCGCAATTGTAGCTGCAGTTTCTAAGAGAATTCTCTTCCTTCCAAGACGGACTGTACTGTAGCAGGCGTAGGAGTTTTGATACAGGCATCGAAATTTTTCACGAACGGAGCTATAGTTTCTAAGCGAATTCTCTTCATTCCGAGTGGGAACCACTTGTAGTGGCGTATTTTTCATGATATAGCCAGGGAAAGTTTTCCTTTACGGAGCTGTAATTTCTAAGTGAATTCTCTTCGTTCCAAGCGGGACTCACTTGTACGAAGCGTAGATTTCATAATATAGGCAGCGGAAATTTTCGCGATTGGAACTGCACCTTTTAAGGGAATTCTCTTCCTTCCAAGTGGGACTCACTTGCATGAAGCGTAGTTTCTAAGATATAGAGTGGGAAACTTTTCGGATATGAAGCTGTTGTTTCTAAGCGAATTCACTACGTTCCAAGGCGGACTCACTTGTATCAGGCATAGTCCTCTATATATAGCGAGGGAAAATTTTCACGAATGGAGATGCTGTTTCTAAGCGTATTGTCTTCGTTCGAAGCGGGACTCACTTGTACGAGGCATGGTTTTCAAGATATACTCTGGGCAGTTTTTCACAATTGGAGCTGCAGTCTGTAAGCGAATTCTCTTCATTCCAAGTGGGACTCTGTGGCATAGTTTTGTTGATATGGGCAGGGAAGTTTTTCGCAATTGTAGCTGCAGTTTCTAAGAGAATTCTCTTCCTTCCAAGACGGACTGTACTGTAGCAGGCGTAGGAGTTTTGATACAGGCATCGAAATTTTTCACGAACGGAGCTATAGTTTCTAAGCGAATTCTCTTCATTCCGAGTGGGAACCACTTGTTGTGGCGTATTTTTCATGATATAGCCAGGGAAAGTTTTCCTTTACGGAGCTGTAATTTCTAAGCGAATTCTCTTCGTTCCAAGCGGGACTCACTTGTACGAAGCGTAGATTTCATAATATAGGCAGCGGAAATTTTCGCGATTGGAACTGCACCTTTTAAGGGAATTCTCTTCCTTCCAAGTGGGACTCACTTGCATGAAGCGTAGTTTCTAAGATATAGAGTGGGAAACTTTTCGGATATGAAGCTGTTGTTTCTAAGCGAATTCACTACGTTCCAAGGCGGACTCACTTGTATCAGGCATAGTTCTCTATATATAGCGAGGGAAAATTTTCACGAATGGAGATGCTGTTTCTAAGCGTATTGTCTTCGTTCGAAGCGGGACTCACTTGTACGAGGCATGGTTTTCAAGATATACTCTGGGCAGTTTTTCACAATTGGAGCTGCAGTCTGTAAGCGAATTCTCTTCATTCCAAGTGGGACTCTGTGGCATAGTTTTGTTGATATGGGCAGGGAAGTTTTTCGCAATTGTAGCTGCAGTTCCTAAGAGAATTCTCTTCCTTCCAAGACGGACTGTACTGTAGCAGGCGTAGGAGTTTTGATACAGGCATCGAAATTTTTCACGAACGGAGCTATAGTTTCTAAGCGAATTCTCTTCATTCCGAGTGGGAACCACTTGTAGTGGCGTATTTTTCATGATATAGCCAGGGAAAATTTTCCTTTACGGAGCTGTAATTTCTAAGCGAATTCTCTTCATTCCAAGCGGGACTCACTTGTACGAAGCGTAGATTTCATAATATAGGCAGCGGAAATTTTCGCGATTGGAACTGCACCTTTTAAGGGAATTCTCTTCCTTCCAAGTGGGACTCACTTGCATGAAGCGTAGTTTCTAAGATATAGAGTGGGAAACTTTTCGGATATGAAGCTGTTGTTTCTAAGCGAATTCACTACGTTCCAAGGCGGACTCACTTGTATCAGGCATAGTCCTCTATATATAGCGAGGGAAAATTTTCACGAATGGAGATGCTGTTTCTAAGCGTATTGTCTTCGTTCGAAGCGGGACTCACTTGTATGAGGCATGGTTTTCAAGATATACTCTGGGCAGTTTTTCACAATTGGAGCTGCAGTCTGTAAGCGAATTCTCTTCATTCCAAGTGGGACTCTATGGCATAGTTTTGTTGATATGGGCAGGGAAGTTTTTCGCAATTGTAGCTGCAGTTTCTAAGAGAATTCTCTTCCTTCCAAGACGGACTCTACTGTAGCAGGCGTAGGGTTTTTGATACAGGCATGGAAATTTTTCACGAACGGAGGTATAGTTTCTAAGCGAATTCCTTCGTTCAGCGTGGGAACCACTTGTAGTGGCGTATTTTTCATGATATAGCCAGGGAAAGTTTTCCTTTACGGAGCTGCAATTTCTAAGCGAATTCTCTTCGTTCCAAGCGGGACTCACTTGTACGAAGCGTAGATTTCATAATATAGGCAGCGGAAATTTTCGCGATTGGAACTGCACTTTTTAAGGGAATTCTCTTCCTTCCAAGTGGGACTCACTTGCATGAAGCGTAGTTTCTAAGATATAGAGTGGGAAACTTTTCGGATATGGAGCTGTTGTTTCTAAGCGAATTCACTACGTTCCAAGGCGGACTCACTTGTATCAGGCATAGTTCTCTATATATACCCAGGGAAAATTTTCGCGAATGGATTTGCAGTTTCTAAGCGAATTCTCTTCCTTTCAAACGGATTTACTTGTACAAAGCGTAGATTTCAAGATAAAGGCGGGGGACATTTTCGTGATTGGAACTGCACTTTCTAAGCGAATTCTCTTCGTTTCCACTGGGAATCTATTGTAGCAGACGTAGTTTTCTTTATACAGGCAGGGAAGGTTTTCGCAAACGGAGCTGCACTTTCTAAGCAAATTCTCTTCGTTCCTACGGGATTCACTTGTAGGAACTGTAGACTTCAAGATATAGGCAGGGGAAATTTTCGTGATTGGAACTGCACTTTTTAATCGGATTCTCTTCGTTCCAAGCGGGATTCCCTTGCATCAGGTGTAGTATTCAAGACATAGAGTGGGAAAGTTTTCAGAAATGGAGCTATTGTTTCTTAGCGTATTCTATTCCTTCCAACGGGAACTCACTTGTATCAGGCATAGTTCTCTGTATATTACCAGGGAAAATTTTCACGAATGGACCTGCATTTTCTCAGCGAATTCTCTTACTTCCGAGCGGGATTCAATTGTACGAAGTGTAGATTTCAAGATATAGGCAGGGGAAATTTTCGCGATTGGAACTGCACTTTTTAAGCGAATTCTCTTCCTTCCAAGTGGAACTCACTTGCAAGAGGCGTAGTTTTTAAGATATAGAGTGGGAAACTTTTCGGATATGGAGCTGTTGTTTCTAAGCGAATTCACTACGTTCCAAAGCGGACTCACTTGTATCAGGCATAGTTCTCTATATATAGCGAGGGAAAATTTTCACGAATGGAGATGCTGTTTCTAAGCGTATTGTCTTCGTTCGAAGCGGGACTCACTTGTACGAGGCATGGTTTTCAAGATATACTCTGGGCAGTTTTTCACAATTGGAGCTGCAGTCTGTAAGCGAATTCTCTTCATTCCAAGTGGGACTCTGTGGCATAGTTTTGTTGATATGGGCAGGGAAGTTTTTCGCAATTGTAGCTGCAGTTCCTAAGAGAATTCTCTTCCTTCCAAGACGGACTGTACTGTAGCAGGCGTAGGAGTTTTGATACAGGCATCGAAATTTTTCACGAACGGAGCTATAGTTTCTAAGCGAATTCTCTTCATTCCGAGTGGGAACCACTTGTAGTGGCGTATTTTTCATGATATAGCCAGGGAAAATTTTCCTTTACGGAGCTGTAATTTCTAAGCGAATTCTCTTCATTCCAAGCGGGACTCACTTGTACGAAGCGTAGATTTCATAATATAGGCAGCGGAAATTTTCGCGATTGGAACTGCACCTTTTAAGGGAATTCTCTTCCTTCCAAGTGGGACTCACTTGCATGAAGCGTAGTTTCTAAGATATAGAGTGGGAAACTTTTCGGATATGAAGCTGTTGTTTCTAAGCGAATTCACTACGTTCCAAGGCGGACTCACTTGTATCAGGCATAGTCCTCTATATATAGCGAGGGAAAATTTTCACGAATGGAGATGCTGTTTCTAAGCGTATTGTCTTCGTTCGAAGCGGGACTCACTTGTACGAGGCATGGTTTTCAAGATATACTCTGGGCAGTTTTTCACAATTGGAGCTGCAGTCTGTAAGCGAATTCTCTTCATTCCAAGTGGGACTCTATGGCATAGTTTTGTTGATATGGGCAGGGAAGATTTTCGCAATTGTAGCTGCAGTTTCTAAGAGAATTCTCTTCCTTCCAAGACGGACTCTACTGTAGCAGGCGTAGGGTTTTTGATACAGGCATGGAAATTTTTCACGAACGGAGGTATAGTTTCTAAGCGAATTCCTTCGTTCAGCGTGGGAACCACTTGTAGTGGCGTATTTTTCATGATATAGCCAGGGAAAGTTTTCCTTTACGGAGCTGCAATTTCTAAGCGAATTCTCTTCGTTCCAAGCGGGACTCACTTGTACGAAGCGTAGATTTCATAATATAGGCAGCGGAAATTTTCGCGATTGGAACTGCACTTTTTAAGGGAATTCTCTTCCTTCCAAGTGGGACTCACTTGCATGAAGCGTAGTTTCTAAGATATAGAGTGGGAAACTTTTCGGATATGGAGCTGTTGTTTCTAAGCGAATTCACTACGTTCCAAGGCGGACTCACTTGTATCAGGCATAGTTCTCTATATATACCCAGGGAAAATTTTCGCGAATGGATTTGCAGTTTCTAAGCGAATTCTCTTCCTTTCAAGCGGATTTACTTGTACAAAGCGTAGATTTCAAGATAAAGGCGGGGGACATTTTGTGATTGGAACTGCACTTTCTAAGCGAATTCTCTTCGTTTCCACTGGGAATCTATTGTAGCAGACGTAGTTTTCTTTATACAGGCAGGGAAGGTTTTCGCAAACGGAGCTGCACTTTCTAAGCAAATTCTCTTCGTTCCTACGGGATTCACTTGTAGGAACTGTAGATTTCAAGATATAGGCAGGGGAAATTTTCGTGATTGGAACTGCACTTTTTAATCGGATTCTCTTCGTTCCAAGCGGGATTCCCTTGCATCAGGTGTAGTATTCAAGACATAGAGTGGGAAAGTTTTCAGAAATGGAGCTATTGTTTCTTAGCGTATTCTATTCCTTCCAACGGGAACTCACTTGTATCAGGCATAGTTCTCTGTATATTACCAGGGAAAATTTTCACGAATGGACCTGCATTTTCTCAGCGAATTCTCTTACTTCCGAGCGGGATTCAATTGTACGAAGTGTAGATTTCAAGATATAGGCAGGGGAAATTTTCGCGATTGGAACTGCACTTTTTAAGCGAATTCTCTTCCTTCCAAGTGGAACTCACTTGCAAGAGGCGTAGTTTCTAAGATATAGAGTGGGAAACTTTTCGGATATGAAGCTGTTGTTTCTAAGCGAATTCACTACGTTCCAAGGCGGACTCACTTGTATCAGGCATAGTCCTCTATATATAGCGAGGGAAAATTTTCACGAATGGAGATGCTGTTTCTAAGCGTATTGTCTTCGTTCGAAGCGGGACTCACTTGTACGAGGCATGGTTTTCAAGATATACTCTGGGCAGTTTTTCACAATTGGAGCTGCAGTCTGTAAGCGAATTCTCTTCATTCCAAGTGGGACTCTGTGGCATAGTTTTGTTGATATGGGCAGGGAAGTTTTTCGCAATTGTAGCTGCAGTTTCTAAGAGAATTCTCTTCCTTCCAAGACGGACTGTACTGTAGCAGGCGTAGGAGTTTTGATACAGGCATCGAAATTTTTCACGAACGGAGCTATAGTTTCTAAGCGAATTCTCTTCATTCCGAGTGGGAACCACTTGTTGTGGCGTATTTTTCATGATATAGCCAGGGAAAGTTTTCCTTTACGGAGCTGTAATTTCTAAGCGAATTCTCTTCGTTCCAAGCGGGACTCACTTGTACGAAGCGTAGATTTCATAATATAGGCAGCGGAAATTTTCGCGATTGGAACTGCACCTTTTAAGGGAATTCTCTTCCTTCCAAGTGGGACTCACTTGCATGAAGCGTAGTTTCTAAGATATAGAGTGGGAAACTTTTCGGATATGAAGCTGTTGTTTCTAAGCGAATTCACTACGTTCCAAGGCGGACTCACTTGTATCAGGCATAGTTCTCTATATATAGCGAGGGAAAATTTTCACGAATGGAGATGCTGTTTCTAAGCGTATTGTCTTCGTTCGAAGCGGGACTCACTTGTACGAGGCATGGTTTTCAAGATATACTCTGGGCAGTTTTTCACAATTGGAGCTGCAGTCTGTAAGCGAATTCTCTTCATTCCAAGTGGGACTCTGTGGCATAGTTTTGTTGATATGGGCAGGGAAGTTTTTCGCAATTGTAGCTGCAGTTCCTAAGAGAATTCTCTTCCTTCCAAGACGGACTGTACTGTAGCAGGCGTAGGAGTTTTGATACAGGCATCGAAATTTTTCACGAATGGAGCTATAGTTTCTAAGCGAATTCTCTTCATTCCGAGTGGGAACCACTTGTAGTGGCGTATTTTTCATGATATAGCCAGGGAAAATTTTCCTTTACGGAGCTGTAATTTCTAAGCGAATTCTCTTCATTCCAAGCGGGACTCACTTGTACGAAGCGTAGATTTCATAATATAGGCAGCGGAAATTTTCGCGATTGGAACTGCACCTTTTAAGGGAATTCTCTTCCTTCCAAGTTGGACTCACTTGCATGAAGCGTAGTTTCTAAGATATAGAGTGGGAAACTTTTCGGATATGAAGCTGTTGTTTCTAAGCGAATTCACTACGTTCCAAGGCGGACTCACTTGTATCAGGCATAGTCCTCTATATATAGCGAGGGAAAATTTTCACGAATGGAGATGCTGTTTCTAAGCGTATTGTCTTCGTTCGAAGCGGGACTCACTTGTATGAGGCATGGTTTTCAAGATATACTCTGGGCAGTTTTTCACAATTGGAGCTGCAGTCTGTAAGCGAATTCTCTTCATTCCAAGTGGGACTCTATGGCATAGTTTTGTTGATATGGGCAGGGAAGTTTTTCGCAATTGTAGCTGCAGTTTCTAAGAGAATTCTCTTCCTTCCAAGACGGACTCTACTGTAGCAGGCGTAGGGTTTTTGATACAGGCATGGAAATTTTTCACGAACGGAGGTATAGTTTCTAAGCGAATTCCTTCGTTCAGCGTGGGAACCACTTGTAGTGGCGTATTTTTCATGATATAGCCAGGGAAAGTTTTCCTTTACGGAGCTGCAATTTCTAAGCGAATTCTCTTCGTTCCAAGCGGGACTCACTTGTACGAAGCGTAGATTTCATAATATAGGCAGCGGAAATTTTCGCGATTGGAACTGCACTTTTTAAGGGAATTCTCTTCCTTCCAAGTGGGACTCACTTGCATGAAGCGTAGTTTCTAAGATATAGAGTGGGAAACTTTTCGGATATGGAGCTGTTGTTTCTAAGCGAATTCACTACGTTCCAAGGCGGACTCACTTGTATCAGGCATAGTTCTCTATATATACCCAGGGAAAATTTTCGCGAATGGATTTGCAGTTTCTAAGCGAATTCTCTTCCTTTCAAGCGGATTTACTTGTACAAAGCGTAGATTTCAAGATAAAGGCGGGGGACATTTTCGTGATTGGAACTGCACTTTCTAAGCGAATTCTCTTCGTTTCCACTGGGAATCTATTGTAGCAGACGTAGTTTTCTTTATACAGGCAGGGAAGGTTTTCGCAAACGGAGCTGCACTTTCTAAGCAAATTCTCTTCGTTCCTACGGGATTCACTTGTAGGAACTGTAGATTTCAAGATATAGGCAGGGGAAATTTTCGTGATTGGAACTGCACTTTTTAATCGGATTCTCTTCGTTCCAAGCGGGATTCCCTTGCATCAGGTGTAGTATTCAAGACATAGAGTGGGAAAGTTTTCAGAAATGGAGCTATTGTTTCTTAGCGTATTCTATTCCTTCCAACGGGAACTCACTTGTATCAGGCATAGTTCTCTGTATATTACCAGGGAAAATTTTCACGAATGGACCTGCATTTTCTCAGCGAATTCTCTTACTTCCGAGCGGGATTCAATTGTACGAAGTGTAGATTTCAAGATATAGGCAGGGGAAATTTTCGCGATTGGAACTGCACTTTTTAAGCGAATTCTCTTCCTTCCAAGTGGAACTCACTTGCAAGAGGCGTAGTTTTTAAGATATAGAGTGGGAAACTTTTCGGATATGGAGCTGTTGTTTCTAAGCGAATTCACTACGTTCCAAAGCGGACTCACTTGTATCAGGCATAGTTCTCTATATATAGCGAGGGAAAATTTTCACGAATGGAGATGCTGTTTCTAAGCGTATTGTCTTCGTTCGAAGCGGGACTCACTTGTACGAGGCATGGTTTTCAAGATATACTCTGGGCAGTTTTTCACAATTGGAGCTGCAGTCTGTAAGCGAATTCTCTTCATTCCAAGTGGGACTCTGTGGCATAGTTTTGTTGATATGGGCAGGGAAGTTTTTCGCAATTGTAGCTGCAGTTCCTAAGAGAATTCTCTTCCTTCCAAGACGGACTGTACTGTAGCAGGCGTAGGAGTTTTGATACAGGCATCGAAATTTTTCACGAACGGAGCTATAGTTTCTAAGCGAATTCTCTTCATTCCGAGTGGGAACCACTTGTAGTGGCGTATTTTTCATGATATAGCCAGGGAAAATTTTCCTTTACGGAGCTGTAATTTCTAAGCGAATTCTCTTCATTCCAAGCGGGACTCACTTGTACGAAGCGTAGATTTCATAATATAGGCAGCGGAAATTTTCGCGATTGGAACTGCACCTTTTAAGGGAATTCTCTTCCTTCCAAGTGGGACTCACTTGCATGAAGCGTAGTTTCTAAGATATAGAGTGGGAAACTTTTCGGATATGAAGCTGTTGTTTCTAAGCGAATTCACTACGTTCCAAGGCGGACTCACTTGTATCAGGCATAGTCCTCTATATATAGCGAGGGAAAATTTTCACGAATGGAGATGCTGTTTCTAAGCGTATTGTCTTCGTTCGAAGCGGGACTCACTTGTACGAGGCATGGTTTTCAAGATATACTCTGGGCAGTTTTTCACAATTGGAGCTGCAGTCTGTAAGCGAATTCTCTTCATTCCAAGTGGGACTCTATGGCATAGTTTTGTTGATATGGGCAGGGAAGATTTTCGCAATTGTAGCTGCAGTTTCTAAGAGAATTCTCTTCCTTCCAAGACGGACTCTACTGTAGCAGGCGTAGGGTTTTTGATACAGGCATGGAAATTTTTCACGAACGGAGGTATAGTTTCTAAGCGAATTCCTTCGTTCAGCGTGGGAACCACTTGTAGTGGCGTATTTTTCATGATATAGCCAGGGAAAGTTTTCCTTTACGGAGCTGCAATTTCTAAGCGAATTCTCTTCGTTCCAAGCGGGACTCACTTGTACGAAGCGTAGATTTCATAATATAGGCAGCGGAAATTTTCGCGATTGGAACTGCACTTTTTAAGGGAATTCTCTTCCTTCCAAGTTGGACTGACTTGCATGAAGCGTAGTTTCTAAGATATAGAGTGGGAAACTTTTCGGATATGGAGCTGTTGTTTCTAAGCGAATTCACTACGTTCCAAGGCGGACTCACTTGTATCAGGCATAGTTCTCTATATATACCCAGGGAAAATTTTCGCGAATGGATTTGCAGTTTCTAAGCGAATTCTCTTCCTTTCAAGCGGATTTACTTGTACAAAGCGTAGATTTCAAGATAAAGGCGGGGGACATTTTCGTGATTGGAACTGCACTTTCTAAGCGAATTCTCTTCGTTTCCACTGGGAATCTATTGTAGCAGACGTAGTTTTCTTTATACAGGCAGGGAAGGTTTTCGCAAACGGAGCTGCACTTTCTAAGCAAATTCTCTTCGTTCCTACGGGATTCACTTGTAGGAACTGTAGATTTCAAGATATAGGCAGGGGAAATTTTCGTGATTGGAACTGCACTTTTTAATCGGATTCTCTTCGTTCCAAGCGGGATTCCCTTGCATCAGGTGTAGTATTCAAGACATAGAGTGGGAAAGTTTTCAGAAATGGAGCTATTGTTTCTTAGCGTATTCTATTCCTTCCAACGGGAACTCACTTGTATCAGGCATAGTTCTCTGTATATTACCAGGGAAAATTTTCACGAATGGACCTGCATTTTCTCAGCGAATTCTCTTACTTCCGAGCGGGATTCAATTGTACGAAGTGTAGATTTCAAGATATAGGCAGGGGAAATTTTCGCGATTGGAACTGCACTTTTTAAGCGAATTCTCTTCCTTCCAAGTGGAACTCACTTGCAAGAGGCGTAGTTTCCAAGATATAGAGTGGGAAACTTTTCGGATATGAAGCTGTTGTTTCTAAGCGAATTCACTACGTTCCAAGGCGGACTCACTTGTATCAGGCATAGTCCTCTATATATAGCGAGGGAAAATTTTCACGAATGGAGATGCTGTTTCTAAGCGTATTGTCTTCGTTCGAAGCGGGACTCACTTGTACGAGGCATGGTTTTCAAGATATACTCTGGGCAGTTTTTCACAATTGGAGCTGCAGTCTGTAAGCGAATTCTCTTCATTCCAAGTGGGACTCTGTGGCATAGTTTTGTTGATATGGGCAGGGAAGTTTTTCGCAATTGTAGCTGCAGTTTCTAAGAGAATTCTCTTCCTTCCAAGACGGACTGTACTGTAGCAGGCGTAGGAGTTTTGATACAGGCATCGAAATTTTTCACGAACGGAGCTATAGTTTCTAAGCGAATTCTCTTCATTCCGAGTGGGAACCACTTGTTGTGGCGTATTTTTCATGATATAGCCAGGGAAAGTTTTCCTTTACGGAGCTGTAATTTCTAAGCGAATTCTCTTCGTTCCAAGCGGGACTCACTTGTACGAAGCGTAGATTTCATAATATAGGCAGCGGAAATTTTCGCGATTGGAACTGCACCTTTTAAGGGAATTCTCTTCCTTCCAAGTGGGACTCACTTGCATGAAGCGTAGTTTCTAAGATATAGAGTGGGAAACTTTTCGGATATGAAGCTGTTGTTTCTAAGCGAATTCACTACGTTCCAAGGCGGACTCACTTGTATCAGGCATAGTTCTCTATATATAGCGAGGGAAAATTTTCACGAATGGAGATGCTGTTTCTAAGCGTATTGTCTTCGTTCGAAGCGGGACTCACTTGTACGAGGCATGGTTTTCAAGATATACTCTGGGCAGTTTTTCACAATTGGAGCTGCAGTCTGTAAGCGAATTCTCTTCATTCCAAGTGGGACTCTGTGGCATAGTTTTGTTGATATGGGCAGGGAAGTTTTTCGCAATTGTAGCTGCAGTTCCTAAGAGAATTCTCTTCCTTCCAAGACGGACTGTACTGTAGCAGGCGTAGGAGTTTTGATACAGGCATCGAAATTTTTCACGAATGGAGCTATAGTTTCTAAGCGAATTCTCTTCATTCCGAGTGGGAACCACTTGTAGTGGCGTATTTTTCATGATATAGCCAGGGAAAATTTTCCTTTACGGAGCTGTAATTTCTAAGCGAATTCTCTTCATTCCAAGCGGGACTCACTTGTACGAAGCGTAGATTTCATAATATAGGCAGCGGAAATTTTCGCGATTGGAACTGCACCTTTTAAGGGAATTCTCTTCCTTCCAAGTTGGACTCACTTGCATGAAGCGTAGTTTCTAAGATATAGAGTGGGAAACTTTTCGGATATGAAGCTGTTGTTTCTAAGCGAATTCACTACGTTCCAAGGCGGACTCACTTGTATCAGGCATAGTCCTCTATATATAGCGAGGGAAAATTTTCACGAATGGAGATGCTGTTTCTAAGCGTATTGTCTTCGTTCGAAGCGGGACTCACTTGTATGAGGCATGGTTTTCAAGATATACTCTGGGCAGTTTTTCACAATTGGAGCTGCAGTCTGTAAGCGAATTCTCTTCATTCCAAGTGGGACTCTATGGCATAGTTTTGTTGATATGGGCAGGGAAGTTTTTCGCAATTGTAGCTGCAGTTTCTAAGAGAATTCTCTTCCTTCCAAGACGGACTCTACTGTAGCAGGCGTAGGGTTTTTGATACAGGCATGGAAATTTTTCACGAACGGAGGTATAGTTTCTAAGCGAATTCCTTCGTTCAGCGTGGGAACCACTTGTAGTGGCGTATTTTTCATGATATAGCCAGGGAAAGTTTTCCTTTACGGAGCTGCAATTTCTAAGCGAATTCTCTTCGTTCCAAGCGGGACTCACTTGTACGAAGCGTAGATTTCATAATATAGGCAGCGGAAATTTTCGCGATTGGAACTGCACTTTTTAAGGGAATTCTCTTCCTTCCAAGTGGGACTCACTTGCATGAAGCGTAGTTTCTAAGATATAGAGTGGGAAACTTTTCGGATATGGAGCTGTTGTTTCTAAGCGAATTCACTACGTTCCAAGGCGGACTCACTTGTATCAGGCATAGTTCTCTATATATACCCAGGGAAAATTTTCGCGAATGGATTTGCAGTTTCTAAGCGAATTCTCTTCCTTTCAAGCGGATTTACTTGTACAAAGCGTAGATTTCAAGATAAAGGCGGGGGACATTTTCGTGATTGGAACTGCACTTTCTAAGCGAATTCTCTTCGTTTCCACTGGGAATCTATTGTAGCAGACGTAGTTTTCTTTATACAGGCAGGGAAGGTTTTCGCAAACGGAGCTGCACTTTCTAAGCAAATTCTCTTCGTTCCTACGGGATTCACTTGTAGGAACTGTAGATTTCAAGATATAGGCAGGGGAAATTTTCGTGATTGGAACTGCACTTTTTAATCGGATTCTCTTCGTTCCAAGCGGGATTCCCTTGCATCAGGTGTAGTATTCAAGACATAGAGTGGGAAAGTTTTCAGAAATGGAGCTATTGTTTCTTAGCGTATTCTATTCCTTCAAACGGGAACTCACTTGTATCAGGCATAGTTCTCTGTATATTACCAGGGAAAATTTTCACGAATGGACCTGCATTTTCTCAGCGAATTCTCTTACTTCCGAGCGGGATTCAATTGTACGAAGTGTAGATTTCAAGATATAGGCAGGGGAAATTTTCGCGATTGGAACTGCACTTTTTAAGCGAATTCTCTTCCTTCCAAGTGGAACTCACTTGCAAGAGGCGTAGTTTTTAAGATATAGAGTGGGAAACTTTTCGGATATGGAGCTGTTGTTTCTAAGCGAATTCACTACGTTCCAAAGCGGACTCACTTGTATCAGGCATAGTTCTCTATATATAGCGAGGGAAAATTTTCACGAATGGAGATGCTGTTTCTAAGCGTATTGTCTTCGTTCGAAGCGGGACTCACTTGTACGAGGCATGGTTTTCAAGATGTACTCTGGGCAGTTTTTCACAATTGGAGCTGCAGTCTGTAAGCGAATTCTCTTCATTCCAAGTGGGACTCTGTGGCATAGTTTTGTTGATATGGGCAGGGAAGTTTTTCGCAATTGTAGCTGCAGTTCCTAAGAGAATTCTCTTCCTTCCAAGACGGACTGTACTGTAGCAGGCGTAGGAGTTTTGATACAGGCATCGAAATTTTTCACGAACGGAGCTATAGTTTCTAAGCGAATTCTCTTCATTCCGAGTGGGAACCACTTGTAGTGGCGTATTTTTCATGATATAGCCAGGGAAAATTTTCCTTTACGGAGCTGTAATTTCTAAGCGAATTCTCTTCATTCCAAGCGGGACTCACTTGTACGAAGCGTAGATTTCATAATATAGGCAGCGGAAATTTTCGCGATTGGAACTGCACCTTTTAAGGGAATTCTCTTCCTTCCAAGTGGGACTCACTTGCATGAAGCGTAGTTTCTAAGATATAGAGTGGGAAACTTTTCGGATATGAAGCTGTTGTTTCTAAGCGAATTCACTACGTTCCAAGGCGGACTCACTTGTATCAGGCATAGTCCTCTATATATAGCGAGGGAAAATTTTCACGAATGGAGATGCTGTTTCTAAGCGTATTGTCTTCGTTCGAAGCGGGACTCACTTGTACGAGGCATGGTTTTCAAGATATACTCTGGGCAGTTTTTCACAATTGGAGCTGCAGTCTGTAAGCGAATTCTCTTCATTCCAAGTGGGACTCTATGGCATAGTTTTGTTGATATGGGCAGGGAAGATTTTCGCAATTGTAGCTGCAGTTTCTAAGAGAATTCTCTTCCTTCCAAGACGGACTCTACTGTAGCAGGCGAAGGTTTTTGATACAGGCATGGAAATTTTTCACGAACGGAGGTATAGTTTCTAAGCGAATTCCTTCGTTCAGCGTGGGAACCACTTGTAGTGGCGTATTTTTCATGATATAGCCAGGGAAAGTTTTCCTTTACGGAGCTGCAATTTCTAAGCGAATTCTCTTCGTTCCAAGCGGGACTCACTTGTACGAAGCGTAGATTTCATAATATAGGCAGCGGAAATTTTCGCGATTGGAACTGCACTTTTTAAGGGAATTCTCTTCCTTCCAAGTTGGACTGACTTGCATGAAGCGTAGTTTCTAAGATATAGAGTGGGAAACTTTTCGGATATGGAGCTGTTGTTTCTAAGCGAATTCACTACGTTCCAAGGCGGACTCACTTGTATCAGGCATAGTTCTCTATATATACCCAGGGAAAATTTTCGCGAATGGATTTGCAGTTTCTAAGCGAATTCTCTTCCTTTCAAGCGGATTTACTTGTACAAAGCGTAGATTTCAAGATAAAGGCGGGGGACATTTTCGTGATTGGAACTGCACTTTCTAAGCGAATTCTCTTCGTTTCCACTGGGAATCTATTGTAGCAGACGTAGTTTTCTTTATACAGGCAGGGAAGGTTTTCGCAAACGGAGCTGCACTTTCTAAGCAAATTCTCTTCGTTCCTACGGGATTCACTTGTAGGAACTGTAGATTTCAAGATATAGGCAGGGGAAATTTTCGTGATTGGAACTGCACTTTTTAATCGGATTCTCTTCGTTCCAAGCGGGATTCCCTTGCATCAGGTGTAGTATTCAAGACATAGAGTGGGAAAGTTTTCAGAAATGGAGCTATTGTTTCTTAGCGTATTCTATTCCTTCCAACGGGAACTCACTTGTATCAGGCATAGTTCTCTGTATATTACCAGGGAAAATTTTCACGAATGGACCTGCATTTTCTCAGCGAATTCTCTTACTTCCGAGCGGGATTCAATTGTACGAAGTGTAGATTTCAAGATATAGGCAGGGGAAATTTTCGCGATTGGAACTGCACTTTTTAAGCGAATTCTCTTCCTTCCAAGTGGAACTCACTTGCAAGAGGCGTAGTTTCTAAGATATAGAGTGGGAAACTTTTCGGATATGAAGCTGTTGTTTCTAAGCGAATTCACTACGTTCCAAGGCGGACTCACTTGTATCAGGCATAGTCCTCTATATATAGCGAGGGAAAATTTTCACGAATGGAGATGCTGTTTCTAAGCGTATTGTCTTCGTTCGAAGCGGGACTCACTTGTACGAGGCATGGTTTTCAAGATATACTCTGGGCAGTTTTTCACAATTGGAGCTGCAGTCTGTAAGCGAATTCTCTTCATTCCAAGTGGGACTCTGTGGCATAGTTTTGTTGATATGGGCAGGGAAGTTTTTCGCAATTGTAGCTGCAGTTTCTAAGAGAATTCTCTTCCTTCCAAGACGGACTGTACTGTAGCAGGCGTAGGAGTTTTGATACAGGCATCGAAATTTTTCACGAACGGAGCTATAGTTTCTAAGCGAATTCTCTTCATTCCGAGTGGGAACCACTTGTTGTGGCGTATTTTTCATGATATAGCCAGGGAAAGTTTTCCTTTACGGAGCTGTAATTTCTAAGCGAATTCTCTTCGTTCCAAGCGGGACTCACTTGTACGAAGCGTAGATTTCATAATATAGGCAGCGGAAATTTTCGCGATTGGAACTGCACCTTTTAAGGGAATTCTCTTCCTTCCAAGTGGGACTCACTTGCATGAAGCGTAGTTTCTAAGATATAGAGTGGGAAACTTTTCGGATATGAAGCTGTTGTTTCTAAGCGAATTCACTACGTTCCAAGGCGGACTCACTTGTATCAGGCATAGTTCTCTATATATAGCGAGGGAAAATTTTCACGAATGGAGATGCTGTTTCTAAGCGTATTGTCTTCGTTCGAAGCGGGACTCACTTGTACGAGGCATGGTTTTCAAGATATACTCTGGGCAGTTTTTCACAATTGGAGCTGCAGTCTGTAAGCGAATTCTCTTCATTCCAAGTGGGACTCTGTGGCATAGTTTTGTTGATATGGGCAGGGAAGTTTTTCGCAATTGTAGCTGCAGTTCCTAAGAGAATTCTCTTCCTTCCAAGACGGACTGTACTGTAGCAGGCGTAGGAGTTTTGATACAGGCATCGAAATTTTTCACGAATGGAGCTATAGTTTCTAAGCGAATTCTCTTCATTCCGAGTGGGAACCACTTGTAGTGGCGTATTTTTCATGATATAGCCAGGGAAAATTTTCCTTTACGGAGCTGTAATTTCTAAGCGAATTCTCTTCATTCCAAGCGGGACTCACTTGTACGAAGCGTAGATTTCATAATATAGGCAGCGGAAATTTTCGCGATTGGAACTGCACCTTTTAAGGGAATTCTCTTCCTTCCAAGTTGGACTCACTTGCATGAAGCGTAGTTTCTAAGATATAGAGTGGGAAACTTTTCGGATATGAAGCTGTTGTTTCTAAGCGAATTCACTACGTTCCAAGGCGGACTCACTTGTATCAGGCATAGTCCTCTATATATAGCGAGGGAAAATTTTCACGAATGGAGATGCTGTTTCTAAGCGTATTGTCTTCGTTCGAAGCGGGACTCACTTGTATGAGGCATGGTTTTCAAGATATACTCTGGGCAGTTTTTCACAATTGGAGCTGCAGTCTGTAAGCGAATTCTCTTCATTCCAAGTGGGACTCTATGGCATAGTTTTGTTGATATGGGCAGGGAAGTTTTTCGCAATTGTAGCTGCAGTTTCTAAGAGAATTCTCTTCCTTCCAAGACGGACTCTACTGTAGCAGGCGTAGGGTTTTTGATACAGGCATGGAAATTTTTCACGAACGGAGGTATAGTTTCTAAGCGAATTCCTTCGTTCAGCGTGGGAACCACTTGTAGTGGCGTATTTTTCATGATATAGCCAGGGAAAGTTTTCCTTTACGGAGCTGCAATTTCTAAGCGAATTCTCTTCGTTCCAAGCGGGACTCACTTGTACGAAGCGTAGATTTCATAATATAGGCAGCGGAAATTTTCGCGATTGGAACTGCACTTTTTAAGGGAATTCTCTTCCTTCCAAGTGGGACTCACTTGCATGAAGCGTAGTTTCTAAGATATAGAGTGGGAAACTTTTCGGATATGGAGCTGTTGTTTCTAAGCGAATTCACTACGTTCCAAGGCGGACTCACTTGTATCAGGCATAGTTCTCTATATATACCCAGGGAAAATTTTCGCGAATGGATTTGCAGTTTCTAAGCGAATTCTCTTCCTTTCAAGCGGATTTACTTGTACAAAGCGTAGATTTCAAGATAAAGGCGGGGGACATTTTCGTGATTGGAACTGCACTTTCTAAGCGAATTCTCTTCGTTTCCACTGGGAATCTATTGTAGCAGACGTAGTTTTCTTTATACAGGCAGGGAAGGTTTTCGCAAACGGAGCTGCACTTTCTAAGCAAATTCTCTTCGTTCCTACGGGATTCACTTGTAGGAACTGTAGATTTCAAGATATAGGCAGGGGAAATTTTCGTGATTGGAACTGCACTTTTTAATCGGATTCTCTTCGTTCCAAGCGGGATTCCCTTGCATCAGGTGTAGTATTCAAGACATAGAGTGGGAAAGTTTTCAGAAATGGAGCTATTGTTTCTTAGCGTATTCTATTCCTTCCAACGGGAACTCACTTGTATCAGGCATAGTTCTCTGTATATTACCAGGGAAAATTTTCACGAATGGACCTGCATTTTCTCAGCGAATTCTCTTACTTCCGAGCGGGATTCAATTGTACGAAGTGTAGATTTCAAGATATAGGCAGGGGAAATTTTCGCGATTGGAACTGCACTTTTTAAGCGAATTCTCTTCCTTCCAAGTGGAACTCACTTGCAAGAGGCGTAGTTTTTAAGATATAGAGTGGGAAACTTTTCGGATATGGAGCTGTTGTTTCTAAGCGAATTCACTACGTTCCAAAGCGGACTCACTTGTATCAGGCATAGTTCTCTATATATAGCGAGGGAAAATTTTCACGAATGGAGATGCTGTTTCTAAGCGTATTGTCTTCGTTCGAAGCGGGACTCACTTGTACGAGGCATGGTTTTCAAGATATACTCTGGGCAGTTTTTCACAATTGGAGCTGCAGTCTGTAAGCGAATTCTCTTCATTCCAAGTGGGACTCTGTGGCATAGTTTTGTTGATATGGGCAGGGAAGTTTTTCGCAATTGTAGCTGCAGTTCCTAAGAGAATTCTCTTCCTTCCAAGACGGACTGTACTGTAGCAGGCGTAGGAGTTTTGATACAGGCATCGAAATTTTTCACGAACGGAGCTATAGTTTCTAAGCGAATTCTCTTCATTCCGAGTGGGAACCACTTGTAGTGGCGTATTTTTCATGATATAGCCAGGGAAAATTTTCCTTTACGGAGCTGTAATTTCTAAGCGAATTCTCTTCATTCCAAGCGGGACTCACTTGTACGAAGCGTAGATTTCATAATATAGGCAGCGGAAATTTTCGCGATTGGAACTGCACCTTTTAAGGGAATTCTCTTCCTTCCAAGTGGGACTCACTTGCATGAAGCGTAGTTTCTAAGATATAGAGTGGGAAACTTTTCGGATATGAAGCTGTTGTTTCTAAGCGAATTCACTACGTTCCAAGGCGGACTCACTTGTATCAGGCATAGTCCTCTATATATAGCGAGGGAAAATTTTCACGAATGGAGATGCTGTTTCTAAGCGTATTGTCTTCGTTCGAAGCGGGACTCACTTGTACGAGGCATGGTTTTCAAGATATACTCTGGGCAGTTTTTCACAATTGGAGCTGCAGTCTGTAAGCGAATTCTCTTCATTCCAAGTGGGACTCTATGGCATAGTTTTGTTGATATGGGCAGGGAAGATTTTCGCAATTGTAGCTGCAGTTTCTAAGAGAATTCTCTTCCTTCCAAGACGGACTCTACTGTAGCAGGCGTAGGGTTTTTGATACAGGCATGGAAATTTTTCACGAACGGAGGTATAGTTTCTAAGCGAATTCCTTCGTTCAGCGTGGGAACCACTTGTAGTGGCGTATTTTTCATGATATAGCCAGGGAAAGTTTTCCTTTACGGAGCTGCAATTTCTAAGCGAATTCTCTTCGTTCCAAGCGGGACTCACTTGTACGAAGCGTAGATTTCATAATATAGGCAGCGGAAATTTTCGCGATTGGAACTGCACTTTTTAAGGGAATTCTCTTCCTTCCAAGTTGGACTGACTTGCATGAAGCGTAGTTTCTAAGATATAGAGTGGGAAACTTTTCGGATATGGAGCTGTTGTTTCTAAGCGAATTCACTACGTTCCAAGGCGGACTCACTTGTATCAGGCATAGTTCTCTATATATACCCAGGGAAAATTTTCGCGAATGGATTTGCAGTTTCTAAGCGAATTCTCTTCCTTTCAAGCGGATTTACTTGTACAAAGCGTAGATTTCAAGATAAAGGCGGGGGACATTTTCGTGATTGGAACTGCACTTTCTAAGCGAATTCTCTTCGTTTCCACTGGGAATCTATTGTAGCAGACGTAGTTTTCTTTATACAGGCAGGGAAGGTTTTCGCAAACGGAGCTGCACTTTCTAAGCAAATTCTCTTCGTTCCTACGGGATTCACTTGTAGGAACTGTAGATTTCAAGATATAGGCAGGGGAAATTTTCGTGATTGGAACTGCACTTTTTAATCGGATTCTCTTCGTTCCAAGCGGGATTCCCTTGCATCAGGTGTAGTATTCAAGACATAGAGTGGGAAAGTTTTCAGAAATGGAGCTATTGTTTCTTAGCGTATTCTATTCCTTCCAACGGGAACTCACTTGTATCAGGCATAGTTCTCTGTATATTACCAGGGAAAATTTTCACGAATGGACCTGCATTTTCTCAGCGAATTCTCTTACTTCCGAGCGGGATTCAATTGTACGAAGTGTAGATTTCAAGATATAGGCAGGGGAAATTTTCGCGATTGGAACTGCACTTTTTAAGCGAATTCTCTTCCTTCCAAGTGGAACTCACTTGCAAGAGGCGTAGTTTCTAAGATATAGAGTGGGAAACTTTTCGGATATGAAGCTGTTGTTTCTAAGCGAATTCACTACGTTCCAAGGCGGACTCACTTGTATCAGGCATAGTCCTCTATATATAGCGAGGGAAAATTTTCACGAATGGAGATGCTGTTTCTAAGCGTATTGTCTTCGTTCGAAGCGGGACTCACTTGTACGAGGCATGGTTTTCAAGATATACTCTGGGCAGTTTTTCACAATTGGAGCTGCAGTCTGTAAGCGAATTCTCTTCATTCCAAGTGGGACTCTGTGGCATAGTTTTGTTGATATGGGCAGGGAAGTTTTTCGCAATTGTAGCTGCAGTTTCTAAGAGAATTCTCTTCCTTCCAAGACGGACTGTACTGTAGCAGGCGTAGGAGTTTTGATACAGGCATCGAAATTTTTCACGAACGGAGCTATAGTTTCTAAGCGAATTCTCTTCATTCCGAGTGGGAACCACTTGTTGTGGCGTATTTTTCATGATATAGCCAGGGAAAGTTTTCCTTTACGGAGCTGTAATTTCTAAGCGAATTCTCTTCGTTCCAAGCGGGACTCACTTGTACGAAGCGTAGATTTCATAATATAGGCAGCGGAAATTTTCGCGATTGGAACTGCACCTTTTAAGGGAATTCTCTTCCTTCCAAGTGGGACTCACTTGCATGAAGCGTAGTTTCTAAGATATAGAGTGGGAAACTTTTCGGATATGAAGCTGTTGTTTCTAAGCGAATTCACTACGTTCCAAGGCGGACTCACTTGTATCAGGCATAGTTCTCTATATATAGCGAGGGAAAATTTTCACGAATGGAGATGCTGTTTCTAAGCGTATTGTCTTCGTTCGAAGCGGGACTCACTTGTACGAGGCATGGTTTTCAAGATATACTCTGGGCAGTTTTTCACAATTGGAGCTGCAGTCTGTAAGCGAATTCTCTTCATTCCAAGTGGGACTCTGTGGCATAGTTTTGTTGATATGGGCAGGGAAGTTTTTCGCAATTGTAGCTGCAGTTCCTAAGAGAATTCTCTTCCTTCCAAGACGGACTGTACTGTAGCAGGCGTAGGAGTTTTGATACAGGCATCGAAATTTTTCACGAATGGAGCTATAGTTTCTAAGCGAATTCTCTTCATTCCGAGTGGGAACCACTTGTAGTGGCGTATTTTTCATGATATAGCCAGGGAAAATTTTCCTTTACGGAGCTGTAATTTCTAAGCGAATTCTCTTCATTCCAAGCGGGACTCACTTGTACGAAGCGTAGATTTCATAATATAGGCAGCGGAAATTTTCGCGATTGGAACTGCACCTTTTAAGGGAATTCTCTTCCTTCCAAGTTGGACTCACTTGCATGAAGCGTAGTTTCTAAGATATAGAGTGGGAAACTTTTCGGATATGAAGCTGTTGTTTCTAAGCGAATTCACTACGTTCCAAGGCGGACTCACTTGTATCAGGCATAGTCCTCTATATATAGCGAGGGAAAATTTTCACGAATGGAGATGCTGTTTCTAAGCGTATTGTCTTCGTTCGAAGCGGGACTCACTTGTATGAGGCATGGTTTTCAAGATATACTCTGGGCAGTTTTTCACAATTGGAGCTGCAGTCTGTAAGCGAATTCTCTTCATTCCAAGTGGGACTCTATGGCATAGTTTTGTTGATATGGGCAGGGAAGTTTTTCGCAATTGTAGCTGCAGTTTCTAAGAGAATTCTCTTCCTTCCAAGACGGACTCTACTGTAGCAGGCGTAGGGTTTTTGATACAGGCATGGAAATTTTTCACGAACGGAGGTATAGTTTCTAAGCGAATTCCTTCGTTCAGCGTGGGAACCACTTGTAGTGGCGTATTTTTCATGATATAGCCAGGGAAAGTTTTCCTTTACGGAGCTGCAATTTCTAAGCGAATTCTCTTCGTTCCAAGCGGGACTCACTTGTACGAAGCGTAGATTTCATAATATAGGCAGCGGAAATTTTCGCGATTGGAACTGCACTTTTTAAGGGAATTCTCTTCCTTCCAAGTGGGACTCACTTGCATGAAGCGTAGTTTCTAAGATATAGAGTGGGAAACTTTTCGGATATGGAGCTGTTGTTTCTAAGCGAATTCACTACGTTCCAAGGCGGACTCACTTGTATCAGGCATAGTTCTCTATATATACCCAGGGAAAATTTTCGCGAATGGATTTGCAGTTTCTAAGCGAATTCTCTTCCTTTCAAGCGGATTTACTTGTACAAAGCGTAGATTTCAAGATAAAGGCGGGGGACATTTTCGTGATTGGAACTGCACTTTCTAAGCGAATTCTCTTCGTTTCCACTGGGAATCTATTGTAGCAGACGTAGTTTTCTTTATACAGGCAGGGAAGGTTTTCGCAAACGGAGCTGCACTTTCTAAGCAAATTCTCTTCGTTCCTACGGGATTCACTTGTAGGAACTGTAGATTTCAAGATATAGGCAGGGGAAATTTTCGTGATTGGAACTGCACTTTTTAATCGGATTCTCTTCGTTCCAAGCGGGATTCCCTTGCATCAGGTGTAGTATTCAAGACATAGAGTGGGAAAGTTTTCAGAAATGGAGCTATTGTTTCTTAGCGTATTCTATTCCTTCCAACGGGAACTCACTTGTATCAGGCATAGTTCTCTGTATATTACCAGGGAAAATTTTCACGAATGGACCTGCATTTTCTCAGCGAATTCTCTTACTTCCGAGCGGGATTCAATTGTACGAAGTGTAGATTTCAAGATATAGGCAGGGGAAATTTTCGCGATTGGAACTGCACTTTTTAAGCGAATTCTCTTCCTTCCAAGTGGAACTCACTTGCAAGAGGCGTAGTTTTTAAGATATAGAGTGGGAAACTTTTCGGATATGGAGCTGTTGTTTCTAAGCGAATTCACTACGTTCCAAAGCGGACTCACTTGTATCAGGCATAGTTCTCTATATATAGCGAGGGAAAATTTTCACGAATGGAGATGCTGTTTCTAAGCGTATTGTCTTCGTTCGAAGCGGGACTCACTTGTACGAGGCATGGTTTTCAAGATATACTCTGGGCAGTTTTTCACAATTGGAGCTGCAGTCTGTAAGCGAATTCTCTTCATTCCAAGTGGGACTCTGTGGCATAGTTTTGTTGATATGGGCAGGGAAGTTTTTCGCAATTGTAGCTGCAGTTCCTAAGAGAATTCTCTTCCTTCCAAGACGGACTGTACTGTAGCAGGCGTAGGAGTTTTGATACAGGCATCGAAATTTTTCACGAACGGAGCTATAGTTTCTAAGCGAATTCTCTTCATTCCGAGTGGGAACCACTTGTAGTGGCGTATTTTTCATGATATAGCCAGGGAAAATTTTCCTTTACGGAGCTGTAATTTCTAAGCGAATTCTCTTCATTCCAAGCGGGACTCACTTGTACGAAGCGTAGATTTCATAATATAGGCAGCGGAAATTTTCGCGATTGGAACTGCACCTTTTAAGGGAATTCTCTTCCTTCCAAGTGGGACTCACTTGCATGAAGCGTAGTTTCTAAGATATAGAGTGGGAAACTTTTCGGATATGAAGCTGTTGTTTCTAAGCGAATTCACTACGTTCCAAGGCGGACTCACTTGTATCAGGCATAGTCCTCTATATATAGCGAGGGAAAATTTTCACGAATGGAGATGCTGTTTCTAAGCGTATTGTCTTCGTTCGAAGCGGGACTCACTTGTACGAGGCATGGTTTTCAAGATATACTCTGGGCAGTTTTTCACAATTGGAGCTGCAGTCTGTAAGCGAATTCTCTTCATTCCAAGTGGGACTCTATGGCATAGTTTTGTTGATATGGGCAGGGAAGATTTTCGCAATTGTAGCTGCAGTTTCTAAGAGAATTCTCTTCCTTCCAAGACGGACTCTACTGTAGCAGGCGTAGGGTTTTTGATACAGGCATGGAAATTTTTCACGAACGGAGGTATAGTTTCTAAGCGAATTCCTTCGTTCAGCGTGGGAACCACTTGTAGTGGCGTATTTTTCATGATATAGCCAGGGAAAGTTTTCCTTTACGGAGCTGCAATTTCTAAGCGAATTCTCTTCGTTCCAAGCGGGACTCACTTGTACGAAGCGTAGATTTCATAATATAGGCAGCGGAAATTTTCGCGATTGGAACTGCACTTTTTAAGGGAATTCTCTTCCTTCCAAGTTGGACTGACTTGCATGAAGCGTAGTTTCTAAGATATAGAGTGGGAAACTTTTCGGATATGGAGCTGTTGTTTCTAAGCGAATTCACTACGTTCCAAGGCGGACTCACTTGTATCAGGCATAGTTCTCTATATATACCCAGGGAAAATTTTCGCGAATGGATTTGCAGTTTCTAAGCGAATTCTCTTCCTTTCAAGCGGATTTACTTGTACAAAGCGTAGATTTCAAGATAAAGGCGGGGGACATTTTCGTGATTGGAACTGCACTTTCTAAGCGAATTCTCTTCGTTTCCACTGGGAATCTATTGTAGCAGACGTAGTTTTCTTTATACAGGCAGGGAAGGTTTTCGCAAACGGAGCTGCACTTTCTAAGCAAATTCTCTTCGTTCCTACGGGATTCACTTGTAGGAACTGTAGATTTCAAGATATAGGCAGGGGAAATTTTCGTGATTGGAACTGCACTTTTTAATCGGATTCTCTTCGTTCCAAGCGGGATTCCCTTGCATCAGGTGTAGTATTCAAGACATAGAGTGGGAAAGTTTTCAGAAATGGAGCTATTGTTTCTTAGCGTATTCTATTCCTTCCAACGGGAACTCACTTGTATCAGGCATAGTTCTCTGTATATTACCAGGGAAAATTTTCACGAATGGACCTGCATTTTCTCAGCGAATTCTCTTACTTCCGAGCGGGATTCAATTGTACGAAGTGTAGATTTCAAGATATAGGCAGGGGAAATTTTCGCGATTGGAACTGCACTTTTTAAGCGAATTCTCTTCCTTCCAAGTGGAACTCACTTGCAAGAGGCGTAGTTTCTAAGATATAGAGTGGGAAACTTTTCGGATATGAAGCTGTTGTTTCTAAGCGAATTCACTACGTTCCAAGGCGGACTCACTTGTATCAGGCATAGTCCTCTATATATAGCGAGGGAAAATTTTCACGAATGGAGATGCTGTTTCTAAGCGTATTGTCTTCGTTCGAAGCGGGACTCACTTGTACGAGGCATGGTTTTCAAGATATACTCTGGGCAGTTTTTCACAATTGGAGCTGCAGTCTGTAAGCGAATTCTCTTCATTCCAAGTGGGACTCTGTGGCATAGTTTTGTTGATATGGGCAGGGAAGTTTTTCGCAATTGTAGCTGCAGTTTCTAAGAGAATTCTCTTCCTTCCAAGACGGACTGTACTGTAGCAGGCGTAGGAGTTTTGATACAGGCATCGAAATTTTTCACGAACGGAGCTATAGTTTCTAAGCGAATTCTCTTCATTCCGAGTGGGAACCACTTGTTGTGGCGTATTTTTCATGATATAGCCAGGGAAAGTTTTCCTTTACGGAGCTGTAATTTCTAAGCGAATTCTCTTCGTTCCAAGCGGGACTCACTTGTACGAAGCGTAGATTTCATAATATAGGCAGCGGAAATTTTCGCGATTGGAACTGCACCTTTTAAGGGAATTCTCTTCCTTCCAAGTGGGACTCACTTGCATGAAGCGTAGTTTCTAAGATATAGAGTGGGAAACTTTTCGGATATGAAGCTGTTGTTTCTAAGCGAATTCACTACGTTCCAAGGCGGACTCACTTGTATCAGGCATAGTTCTCTATATATAGCGAGGGAAAATTTTCACGAATGGAGATGCTGTTTCTAAGCGTATTGTCTTCGTTCGAAGCGGGACTCACTTGTACGAGGCATGGTTTTCAAGATATACTCTGGGCAGTTTTTCACAATTGGAGCTGCAGTCTGTAAGCGAATTCTCTTCATTCCAAGTGGGACTCTGTGGCATAGTTTTGTTGATATGGGCAGGGAAGTTTTTCGCAATTGTAGCTGCAGTTCCTAAGAGAATTCTCTTCCTTCCAAGACGGACTGTACTGTAGCAGGCGTAGGAGTTTTGATACAGGCATCGAAATTTTTCACGAATGGAGCTATAGTTTCTAAGCGAATTCTCTTCATTCCGAGTGGGAACCACTTGTAGTGGCGTATTTTTCATGATATAGCCAGGGAAAATTTTCCTTTACGGAGCTGTAATTTCTAAGCGAATTCTCTTCATTCCAAGCGGGACTCACTTGTACGAAGCGTAGATTTCATAATATAGGCAGCGGAAATTTTCGCGATTGGAACTGCACCTTTTAAGGGAATTCTCTTCCTTCCAAGTTGGACTCACTTGCATGAAGCGTAGTTTCTAAGATATAGAGTGGGAAACTTTTCGGATATGAAGCTGTTGTTTCTAAGCGAATTCACTACGTTCCAAGGCGGACTCACTTGTATCAGGCATAGTCCTCTATATATAGCGAGGGAAAATTTTCACGAATGGAGATGCTGTTTCTAAGCGTATTGTCTTCGTTCGAAGCGGGACTCACTTGTATGAGGCATGGTTTTCAAGATATACTCTGGGCAGTTTTTCACAATTGGAGCTGCAGTCTGTAAGCGAATTCTCTTCATTCCAAGTGGGACTCTATGGCATAGTTTTGTTGATATGGGCAGGGAAGTTTTTCGCAATTGTAGCTGCAGTTTCTAAGAGAATTCTCTTCCTTCCAAGACGGACTCTACTGTAGCAGGCGTAGGGTTTTTGATACAGGCATGGAAATTTTTCACGAACGGAGGTATAGTTTCTAAGCGAATTCCTTCGTTCAGCGTGGGAACCACTTGTAGTGGCGTATTTTTCATGATATAGCCAGGGAAAGTTTTCCTTTACGGAGCT
This sequence comes from Rattus norvegicus, assembly GCF_036323735.1. NCBI lineage: Eukaryota > Metazoa > Chordata > Mammalia > Rodentia > Muridae > Rattus > Rattus norvegicus. The sequence goes on along the minus strand of NC_086038.1, from coordinate 26,163,140 downwards.
GCAATTTCTAAGCGAATTCTCTTCGTTCCAAGCGGGACTCACTTGTACGAAGCGTAGATTTCATAATATAGGCAGCGGAAATTTTCGCGATTGGAACTGCACTTTTTAAGGGAATTCTCTTCCTTCCAAGTGGGACTCACTTGCATGAAGCGTAGTTTCTAAGATATAGAGTGGGAAACTTTTCGGATATGGAGCTGTTGTTTCTAAGCGAATTCACTACGTTCCAAGGCGGACTCACTTGTATCAGGCATAGTTCTCTATATATACCCAGGGAAAATTTTCGCGAATGGATTTGCAGTTTCTAAGCGAATTCTCTTCCTTTCAAGCGGATTTACTTGTACAAAGCGTAGATTTCAAGATAAAGGCGGGGGACATTTTCGTGATTGGAACTGCACTTTCTAAGCGAATTCTCTTCGTTTCCACTGGGAATCTATTGTAGCAGACGTAGTTTTCTTTATACAGGCAGGGAAGGTTTTCGCAAACGGAGCTGCACTTTCTAAGCAAATTCTCTTCGTTCCTACGGGATTCACTTGTAGGAACTGTAGATTTCAAGATATAGGCAGGGGAAATTTTCGTGATTGGAACTGCACTTTTTAATCGGATTCTCTTCGTTCCAAGCGGGATTCCCTTGCATCAGGTGTAGTATTCAAGACATAGAGTGGGAAAGTTTTCAGAAATGGAGCTATTGTTTCTTAGCGTATTCTATTCCTTCCAACGGGAACTCACTTGTATCAGGCATAGTTCTCTGTATATTACCAGGGAAAATTTTCACGAATGGACCTGCATTTTCTCAGCGAATTCTCTTACTTCCGAGCGGGATTCAATTGTACGAAGTGTAGATTTCAAGATATAGGCAGGGGAAATTTTCGCGATTGGAACTGCACTTTTTAAGCGAATTCTCTTCCTTCCAAGTGGAACTCACTTGCAAGAGGCGTAGTTTTTAAGATATAGAGTGGGAAACTTTTCGGATATGGAGCTGTTGTTTCTAAGCGAATTCACTACGTTCCAAAGCGGACTCACTTGTATCAGGCATAGTTCTCTATATATAGCGAGGGAAAATTTTCACGAATGGAGATGCTGTTTCTAAGCGTATTGTCTTCGTTCGAAGCGGGACTCACTTGTACGAGGCATGGTTTTCAAGATATACTCTGGGCAGTTTTTCACAATTGGAGCTGCAGTCTGTAAGCGAATTCTCTTCATTCCAAGTGGGACTCTGTGGCATAGTTTTGTTGATATGGGCAGGGAAGTTTTTCGCAATTGTAGCTGCAGTTCCTAAGAGAATTCTCTTCCTTCCAAGACGGACTGTACTGTAGCAGGCGTAGGAGTTTTGATACAGGCATCGAAATTTTTCACGAACGGAGCTATAGTTTCTAAGCGAATTCTCTTCATTCCGAGTGGGAACCACTTGTAGTGGCGTATTTTTCATGATATAGCCAGGGAAAATTTTCCTTTACGGAGCTGTAATTTCTAAGCGAATTCTCTTCATTCCAAGCGGGACTCACTTGTACGAAGCGTAGATTTCATAATATAGGCAGCGGAAATTTTCGCGATTGGAACTGCACCTTTTAAGGGAATTCTCTTCCTTCCAAGTGGGACTCACTTGCATGAAGCGTAGTTTCTAAGATATAGAGTGGGAAACTTTTCGGATATGAAGCTGTTGTTTCTAAGCGAATTCACTACGTTCCAAGGCGGACTCACTTGTATCAGGCATAGTCCTCTATATATAGCGAGGGAAAATTTTCACGAATGGAGATGCTGTTTCTAAGCGTATTGTCTTCGTTCGAAGCGGGACTCACTTGTACGAGGCATGGTTTTCAAGATATACTCTGGGCAGTTTTTCACAATTGGAGCTGCAGTCTGTAAGCGAATTCTCTTCATTCCAAGTGGGACTCTATGGCATAGTTTTGTTGATATGGGCAGGGAAGATTTTCGCAATTGTAGCTGCAGTTTCTAAGAGAATTCTCTTCCTTCCAAGACGGACTCTACTGTAGCAGGCGTAGGGTTTTTGATACAGGCATGGAAATTTTTCACGAACGGAGGTATAGTTTCTAAGCGAATTCCTTCGTTCAGCGTGGGAACCACTTGTAGTGGCGTATTTTTCATGATATAGCCAGGGAAAGTTTTCCTTTACGGAGCTGCAATTTCTAAGCGAATTCTCTTCGTTCCAAGCGGGACTCACTTGTACGAAGCGTAGATTTCATAATATAGGCAGCGGAAATTTTCGCGATTGGAACTGCACTTTTTAAGGGAATTCTCTTCCTTCCAAGTGGGACTCACTTGCATGAAGCGTAGTTTCTAAGATATAGAGTGGGAAACTTTTCGGATATGGAGCTGTTGTTTCTAAGCGAATTCACTACGTTCCAAGGCGGACTCACTTGTATCAGGCATAGTTCTCTATATATACCCAGGGAAAATTTTCGCGAATGGATTTGCAGTTTCTAAGCGAATTCTCTTCCTTTCAAGCGGATTTACTTGTACAAAGCGTAGATTTCAAGATAAAGGCGGGGGACATTTTCGTGATTGGAACTGCACTTTCTAAGCGAATTCTCTTCGTTTCCACTGGGAATCTATTGTAGCAGACGTAGTTTTCTTTATACAGGCAGGGAAGGTTTTCGCAAACGGAGCTGCACTTTCTAAGCAAATTCTCTTCGTTCCTACGGGATTCACTTGTAGGAACTGTAGATTTCAAGATATAGGCAGGGGAAATTTTCGTGATTGGAACTGCACTTTTTAATCGGATTCTCTTCGTTCCAAGCGGGATTCCCTTGCATCAGGTGTAGTATTCAAGACATAGAGTGGGAAAGTTTTCAGAAATGGAGCTATTGTTTCTTAGCGTATTCTATTCCTTCCAACGGGAACTCACTTGTATCAGGCATAGTTCTCTGTATATTACCAGGGAAAATTTTCACGAATGGACCTGCATTTTCTCAGCGAATTCTCTTACTTCCGAGCGGGATTCAATTGTACGAAGTGTAGATTTCAAGATATAGGCAGGGGAAATTTTCGCGATTGGAACTGCACTTTTTAAGCGAATTCTCTTCCTTCCAAGTGGAACTCACTTGCAAGAGGCGTAGTTTCTAAGATATAGAGTGGGAAACTTTTCGGATATGAAGCTGTTGTTTCTAAGCGAATTCACTACGTTCCAAGGCAGACTCACTTGTATCAGGCATATTCCTCTATATATAGCGAGGGAAAATTTTCACGAATGGAGATGCTGTTTCTAAGCGTATTGTCTTCGTTCGAAGCGGGACTCACTTGTACGAGGCATGGTTTTCAAGATATACTCTGGGCAGTTTTTCACAATTGGAGCTGCAGTCTGTAAGCGAATTCTCTTCATTCCAAGTGGGACTCTGTGGCATAGTTTTGTTGATATGGGCAGGGAAGTTTTTCGCAATTGTAGCTGCAGTTTCTAAGAGAATTCTCTTCCTTCCAAGACGGACTGTACTGTAGCAGGCGTAGGAGTTTTGATACAGGCATCGAAATTTTTCACGAACGGAGCTATAGTTTCTAAGCGAATTCTCTTCATTCCGAGTGGGAACCACTTGTTGTGGCGTATTTTTCATGATATAGCCAGGGAAAGTTTTCCTTTACGGAGCTGTAATTTCTAAGCGAATTCTCTTCGTTCCAAGCGGGACTCACTTGTACGAAGCGTAGATTTCATAATATAGGCAGCGGAAATTTTCGCGATTGGAACTGCACCTTTTAAGGGAATTCTCTTCCTTCCAAGTGGGACTCACTTGCATGAAGCGTAGTTTCTAAGATATAGAGTGGGAAACTTTTCGGATATGAAGCTGTTGTTTCTAAGCGAATTCACTACGTTCCAAGGCGGACTCACTTGTATCAGGCATAGTTCTCTATATATAGCGAGGGAAAATTTTCACGAATGGAGATGCTGTTTCTAAGCGTATTGTCTTCGTTCGAAGCGGGACTCACTTGTACGAGGCATGGTTTTCAAGATATACTCTGGGCAGTTTTTCACAATTGGAGCTGCAGTCTGTAAGCGAATTCTCTTCATTCCAAGTGGGACTCTGTGGCATAGTTTTGTTGATATGGGCAGGGAAGTTTTTCGCAATTGTAGCTGCAGTTCCTAAGAGAATTCTCTTCCTTCCAAGACGGACTGTACTGTAGCAGGCGTAGGAGTTTTGATACAGGCATCGAAATTTTTCACGAACGGAGCTATAGTTTCTAAGCGAATTCTCTTCATTCCGAGTGGGAACCACTTGTAGTGGCGTATTTTTCATGATATAGCCAGGGAAAATTTTCCTTTACGGAGCTGCAATTTCTAAGCGAATTCTCTTCGTTCCAAGCGGGACTCACTTGTACGAAGCGTAGATTTCATAATATAGGCAGCGGAAATTTTCGCGATTGGAACTGCACTTTTTAAGGGAATTCTCTTCCTTCCAAGTGGGACTCACTTGCATGAAGCGTAGTTTCTAAGATATAGAGTGGGAAACTTTTCGGATATGGAGCTGTTGTTTCTAAGCGAATTCACTACGTTCCAAGGCGGACTCACTTGTATCAGGCATAGTTCTCTATATATACCCAGGGAAAATTTTCGCGAATGGATTTGCAGTTTCTAAGCGAATTCTCTTCCTTTCAAGCGGATTTACTTGTACAAAGCGTAGATTTCAAGATAAAGGCGGGGGACATTTTCGTGATTGGAACTGCACTTTCTAAGCGAATTCTCTTCGTTTCCACTGGGAATCTATTGTAGCAGACGTAGTTTTCTTTATACAGGCAGGGAAGGTTTTCGCAAACGGAGCTGCACTTTCTAAGCAAATTCTCTTCGTTCCTACGGGATTCACTTGTAGGAACTGTAGATTTCAAGATATAGGCAGGGGAAATTTTCGTGATTGGAACTGCACTTTTTAATCGGATTCTCTTCGTTCCAAGCGGGATTCCCTTGCATCAGGTGTAGTATTCAAGACATAGAGTGGGAAAGTTTTCAGAAATGGAGCTATTGTTTCTTAGCGTATTCTATTCCTTCCAACGGGAACTCACTTGTATCAGGCATAGTTCTCTGTATATTACCAGGGAAAATTTTCACGAATGGACCTGCATTTTCTCAGCGAATTCTCTTACTTCCGAGCGGGATTCAATTGTACGAAGTGTAGATTTCAAGATATAGGCAGGGGAAATTTTCGCGATTGGAACTGCACTTTTTAAGCGAATTCTCTTCCTTCCAAGTGGAACTCACTTGCAAGAGGCGTAGTTTTTAAGATATAGAGTGGGAAACTTTTCGGATATGGAGCTGTTGTTTCTAAGCGAATTCACTACGTTCCAAAGCGGACTCACTTGTATCAGGCATAGTTCTCTATATATAGCGAGGGAAAATTTTCACGAATGGAGATGCTGTTTCTAAGCGTATTGTCTTCGTTCGAAGCGGGACTCACTTGTACGAGGCATGGTTTTCAAGATATACTCTGGGCAGTTTTTCACAATTGGAGCTGCAGTCTGTAAGCGAATTCTCTTCATTCCAAGTGGGACTCTGTGGCATAGTTTTGTTGATATGGGCAGGGAAGTTTTTCGCAATTGTAGCTGCAGTTCCTAAGAGAATTCTCTTCCTTCCAAGACGGACTGTACTGTAGCAGGCGTAGGAGTTTTGATACAGGCATCGAAATTTTTCACGAACGGAGCTATAGTTTCTAAGCGAATTCTCTTCATTCCGAGTGGGAACCACTTGTAGTGGCGTATTTTTCATGATATAGCCAGGGAAAATTTTCCTTTACGGAGCTGTAATTTCTAAGCGAATTCTCTTCATTCCAAGCGGGACTCACTTGTACGAAGCGTAGATTTCATAATATAGGCAGCGGAAATTTTCGCGATTGGAACTGCACCTTTTAAGGGAATTCTCTTCCTTCCAAGTGGGACTCACTTGCATGAAGCGTAGTTTCTAAGATATAGAGTGGGAAACTTTTCGGATATGAAGCTGTTGTTTCTAAGCGAATTCACTACGTTCCAAGGCGGACTCACTTGTATCAGGCATAGTCCTCTATATATAGCGAGGGAAAATTTTCACGAATGGAGATGCTGTTTCTAAGCGTATTGTCTTCGTTCGAAGCGGGACTCACTTGTACGAGGCATGGTTTTCAAGATATACTCTGGGCAGTTTTTCACAATTGGAGCTGCAGTCTGTAAGCGAATTCTCTTCATTCCAAGTGGGACTCTATGGCATAGTTTTGTTGATATGGGCAGGGAAGATTTTCGCAATTGTAGCTGCAGTTTCTAAGAGAATTCTCTTCCTTCCAAGACGGACTCTACTGTAGCAGGCGTAGGGTTTTTGATACAGGCATGGAAATTTTTCACGAACGGAGGTATAGTTTCTAAGCGAATTCCTTCGTTCAGCGTGGGAACCACTTGTAGTGGCGTATTTTTCATGATATAGCCAGGGAAAGTTTTCCTTTACGGAGCTGCAATTTCTAAGCGAATTCTCTTCGTTCCAAGCGGGACTCACTTGTACGAAGCGTAGATTTCATAATATAGGCAGCGGAAATTTTCGCGATTGGAACTGCACTTTTTAAGGGAATTCTCTTCCTTCCAAGTGGGACTCACTTGCATGAAGCGTAGTTTCTAAGATATAGAGTGGGAAACTTTTCGGATATGGAGCTGTTGTTTCTAAGCGAATTCACTACGTTCCAAGGCGGACTCACTTGTATCAGGCATAGTTCTCTATATATACCCAGGGAAAATTTTCGCGAATGGATTTGCAGTTTCTAAGCGAATTCTCTTCCTTTCAAGCGGATTTACTTGTACAAAGCGTAGATTTCAAGATAAAGGCGGGGGACATTTTCGTGATTGGAACTGCACTTTCTAAGCGAATTCTCTTCGTTTCCACTGGGAATCTATTGTAGCAGACGTAGTTTTCTTTATACAGGCAGGGAAGGTTTTCGCAAACGGAGCTGCACTTTCTAAGCAAATTCTCTTCGTTCCTACGGGATTCACTTGTAGGAACTGTAGATTTCAAGATATAGGCAGGGGAAATTTTCGTGATTGGAACTGCACTTTTTAATCGGATTCTCTTCGTTCCAAGCGGGATTCCCTTGCATCAGGTGTAGTATTCAAGACATAGAGTGGGAAAGTTTTCAGAAATGGAGCTATTGTTTCTTAGCGTATTCTATTCCTTCCAACGGGAACTCACTTGTATCAGGCATAGTTCTCTGTATATTACCAGGGAAAATTTTCACGAATGGACCTGCATTTTCTCAGCGAATTCTCTTACTTCCGAGCGGGATTCAATTGTACGAAGTGTAGATTTCAAGATATAGGCAGGGGAAATTTTCGCGATTGGAACTGCACTTTTTAAGCGAATTCTCTTCCTTCCAAGTGGAACTCACTTGCAAGAGGCGTAGTTTCTAAGATATAGAGTGGGAAACTTTTCGGATATGAAGCTGTTGTTTCTAAGCGAATTCACTACGTTCCAAGGCAGACTCACTTGTATCAGGCATATTCCTCTATATATAGCGAGGGAAAATTTTCACGAATGGAGATGCTGTTTCTAAGCGTATTGTCTTCGTTCGAAGCGGGACTCACTTGTACGAGGCATGGTTTTCAAGATATACTCTGGGCAGTTTTTCACAATTGGAGCTGCAGTCTGTAAGCGAATTCTCTTCATTCCAAGTGGGACTCTGTGGCATAGTTTTGTTGATATGGGCAGGGAAGTTTTTCGCAATTGTAGCTGCAGTTTCTAAGAGAATTCTCTTCCTTCCAAGACGGACTGTACTGTAGCAGGCGTAGGAGTTTTGATACAGGCATCGAAATTTTTCACGAACGGAGCTATAGTTTCTAAGCGAATTCTCTTCATTCCGAGTGGGAACCACTTGTTGTGGCGTATTTTTCATGATATAGCCAGGGAAAGTTTTCCTTTACGGAGCTGTAATTTCTAAGCGAATTCTCTTCGTTCCAAGCGGGACTCACTTGTACGAAGCGTAGATTTCATAATATAGGCAGCGGAAATTTTCGCGATTGGAACTGCACCTTTTAAGGGAATTCTCTTCCTTCCAAGTGGGACTCACTTGCATGAAGCGTAGTTTCTAAGATATAGAGTGGGAAACTTTTCGGATATGAAGCTGTTGTTTCTAAGCGAATTCACTACGTTCCAAGGCGGACTCACTTGTATCAGGCATAGTTCTCTATATATAGCGAGGGAAAATTTTCACGAATGGAGATGCTGTTTCTAAGCGTATTGTCTTCGTTCGAAGCGGGACTCACTTGTACGAGGCATGGTTTTCAAGATATACTCTGGGCAGTTTTTCACAATTGGAGCTACAGTCTGTAAGCGAATTCTCTTCATTCCAAGTGGGACTCTGTGGCATAGTTTTGTTGATATGGGCAGGGAAGTTTTTCGCAATTGTAGCTGCAGTTCCTAAGAGAATTCTCTTCCTTCCAAGACGGACTGTACTGTAGCAGGCGTAGGAGTTTTGATACAGGCATCGAAATTTTTCACGAACGGAGCTATAGTTTCTAAGCGAATTCTCTTCATTCCGAGTGGGAACCACTTGTAGTGGCGTATTTTTCATGATATAGCCAGGGAAAATTTTCCTTTACGGAGCTGTAATTTCTAAGCGAATTCTCTTCATTCCAAGCGGGACTCACTTGTACGAAGCGTAGATTTCATAATATAGGCAGCGGAAATTTTCGCGATTGGAACTGCACCTTTTAAGGGAATTCTCTTCCTTCCAAGTGGGACTCACTTGCATGAAGCGTAGTTTCTAAGATATAGAGTGGGAAACTTTTCGGATATGAAGCTGTTGTTTCTAAGCGAATTCACTACGTTCCAAGGCGGACTCACTTGTATCAGGCATAGTCCTCTATATATAGCGAGGGAAAATTTTCACGAATGGAGATGCTGTTTCTAAGCGTATTGTCTTCGTTCGAAGCGGGACTCACTTGTATGAGGCATGGTTTTCAAGATATACTCTGGGCAGTTTTTCACAATTGGAGCTGCAGTCTGTAAGCGAATTCTCTTCATTCCAAGTGGGACTCTATGGCATAGTTTTGTTGATATGGGCAGGGAAGTTTTTCGCAATTGTAGCTGCAGTTTCTAAGAGAATTCTCTTCCTTCCAAGACGGACTCTACTGTAGCAGGCGTAGGGTTTTTGATACAGGCATGGAAATTTTTCACGAACGGAGGTATAGTTTCTAAGCGAATTCCTTCGTTCAGCGTGGGAACCACTTGTAGTGGCGTATTTTTCATGATATAGCCAGGGAAAGTTTTCCTTTACGGAGCTGCAATTTCTAAGCGAATTCTCTTCGTTCCAAGCGGGACTCACTTGTACGAAGCGTAGATTTCATAATATAGGCAGCGGAAATTTTCGCGATTGGAACTGCACTTTTTAAGGGAATTCTCTTCCTTCCAAGTGGGACTCACTTGCATGAAGCGTAGTTTCTAAGATATAGAGTGGGAAACTTTTCGGATATGGAGCTGTTGTTTCTAAGCGAATTCACTACGTTCCAAGGCGGACTCACTTGTATCAGGCATAGTTCTCTATATATACCCAGGGAAAATTTTCGCGAATGGATTTGCAGTTTCTAAGCGAATTCTCTTCCTTTCAAGCGGATTTACTTGTACAAAGCGTAGATTTCAAGATAAAGGCGGGGGACATTTTCGTGATTGGAACTGCACTTTCTAAGCGAATTCTCTTCGTTTCCACTGGGAATCTATTGTAGCAGACGTAGTTTTCTTTATACAGGCAGGGAAGGTTTTCGCAAACGGAGCTGCACTTTCTAAGCAAATTCTCTTCGTTCCTACGGGATTCACTTGTAGGAACTGTAGATTTCAAGATATAGGCACGGGAAATTTTCGTGATTGGAACTGCACTTTTTAATCGGATTCTCTTCGTTCCAAGCGGGATTCCCTTGCATCAGGTGTAGTATTCAAGACATAGAGTGGGAAAGTTTTCAGAAATGGAGCTATTGTTTCTTAGCGTATTCTATTCCTTCCAACGGGAACTCACTTGTATCAGGCATAGTTCTCTGTATATTACCAGGGAAAATTTTCGCGAATGGACCTGCATTTTCTCAGCGAATTCTCTTACTTCCGAGCGGGATTCAATTGTACGAAGTGTAGATTTCAAGATATAGGCAGGGGAAATTTTCGCGATTGGAACTGCACTTTTTAAGCGAATTCTCTTCCTTCCAAGTGGAACTCACTTGCAAGAGGCGTAGTTTTTAAGATATAGAGTGGGAAACTTTTCGGATATGGAGCTGTTGTTTCTAAGCGAATTCACTACGTTCCAAAGCGGACTCACTTGTATCAGGCATAGTTCTCTATATATAGCGAGGGAAATTTTTCACGAATGGAGATGCTGTTTCTAAGCGTATTGTCTTCGTTCGAAGCGGGACTCACTTGTACGAGGCATGGTTTTCAAGATATACTCTGGGCAGTTTTTCACAATTGGAGCTGCAGTCTGTAAGCGAATTCTCTTCATTCCAAGTGGGACTCTGTGGCATAGTTTTGTTGATATGGGCAGGGAAGTTTTTCGCAATTGTAACTGCAGTTCCTAAGAGAATTCTCTTCCTTCCAAGACGGACTGTACTGTAGCAGGCGTAGGAGTTTTGATACAGGCATCGAAATTTTTCACGAACGGAGCTATAGTTTCTAAGCGAATTCTCTTCATTCCGAGTGGGAACCACTTGTAGTGGCGTATTTTTCATGATATAGCCAGGGAAAATTTTCCTTTACGGAGCTGTAATTTCTAAGCGAATTCTCTTCATTCCAAGCGGGACTCACTTGTACGAAGCGTAGATTTCATAATATAGGCAGCGGAAATTTTCGCGATTGGAACTGCACCTTTTAAGGGAATTCTCTTCCTTCCAAGTGGGACTCACTTGCATGAAGCGTAGTTTCTAAGATATAGAGTGGGAAACTTTTCGGATATGAAGCTGTTGTTTCTAAGCGAATTCACTACGTTCCAAGGCGGACTCACTTGTATCAGGCATAGTCCTCTATATATAGCGAGGGAAAATTTTCACGAATGGAGATGCTGTTTCTAAGCGTATTGTCTTCGTTCGAAGCGGGACTCACTTGTATGAGGCATGGTTTTCAAGATATACTCTGGGCAGTTTTTCACAATTGGAGCTGCAGTCTGTAAGCGAATTCTCTTCATTCCAAGTGGGACTCTATGGCATAGTTTTGTTGATATGGGCAGGGAAGATTTTCGCAATTGTAGCTGCAGTTTCTAAGAGAATTCTCTTCCTTCCAAGACGGACTCTACTGTAGCAGGCGTAGGGTTTTTGATACAGGCATGGAAATTTTTCACGAACGGAGGTATAGTTTCTAAGCGAATTCCTTCGTTCAGCGTGGGAACCACTTGTAGTGGCGTATTTTTCATGATATAGCCAGGGAAAGTTTTCCTTTACGGAGCTGCAATTTCTAAGCGAATTCTCTTCGTTCCAAGCGGGACTCACTTGTACGAAGCGTAGATTTCATAATATAGGCAGCGGAAATTTTCGCGATTGGAACTGCACTTTTTAAGGGAATTCTCTTCCTTCCAAGTGGGACTCACTTGCATGAAGCGTAGTTTCTAAGATATAGAGTGGGAAACTTTTCGGATATGGAGCTGTTGTTTCTAAGCGAATTCACTACGTTCCAAGGCGGACTCACTTGTATCAGGCATAGTTCTCTATATATACCCAGGGAAAATTTTCGCGAATGGATTTGCAGTTTCTAAGCGAATTCTCTTCCTTTCAAGCGGATTTACTTGTACAAAGCGTAGATTTCAAGATAAAGGCGGGGGACATTTTCGTGATTGGAACTGCACTTTCTAAGCGAATTCTCTTCGTTTCCACTGGGAATCTATTGTAGCAGACGTAGTTTTCTTTATACAGGCAGGGAAGGTTTTCGCAAACGGAGCTGCACTTTCTAAGCAAATTCTCTTCGTTCCTACGGGATTCACTTGTAGGAACTGTAGATTTCAAGATATAGGCAGGGGAAATTTTCGTGATTGGAACTGCACTTTTTAATCGGATTCTCTTCGTTCCAAGCGGGATTCCCTTGCATCAGGTGTAGTATTCAAGACATAGAGTGGGAAAGTTTTCAGAAATGGAGCTATTGTTTCTTAGCGTATTCTATTCCTTCCAACGGGAACTCACTTGTATCAGGCATAGTTCTCTGTATATTACCAGGGAAAATTTTCACGAATGGACCTGCATTTTCTCAGCGAATTCTCTTACTTCCGAGCGGGATTCAATTGTACGAAGTGTAGATTTCAAGATATAGGCAGGGGAAATTTTCGCGATTGGAACTGCACTTTTTAAGCGAATTCTCTTCCTTCCAAGTGGAACTCACTTGCAAGAGGCGTAGTTTTTAAGATATAGAGTGGGAAACTTTTCGGATATGGAGCTGTTGTTTCTAAGCGAATTCACTACGTTCCAAAGCGGACTCACTTGTATCAGGCATAGTTCTCTATATATACCCAGGGAAAATTTTCGCGAATGGAGATGCAGTTTCTAAGTAAATTGTCTTCGTTCGAAGCGGGACTCACTTGTATGAGGCATGGTTTTCAAGATATACTCTGGGCAGTTTTTCACAATTGGAGCTGCAGTCTGTAAGCGAATTCTCTTCATTCCAAGTGGGACTCTGTGGCATAGTTTTGTTGATATGGGCAGGGAAGTTTTTCGCAATTGTAGCTGCAGTTTCTAAGAGAATTCTCTTCCTTCCAAGACGGACTGTACTGTAGCAGGCGTAGGAGTTTTGATACAGGCATCGAAATTTTTCACGAACGGAGCTATAGTTTCTAAGCGAATTCTCTTCATTCCGAGTGGGAACCACTTGTAGTGGCGTATTTTTCATGATATAGCCAGGGAAAGTTTTCCTTTACGGAGCTGTAATTTCTAAGCGAATTCTCTTTGTTCCAAGCGGGACTCACTTGTACGAAGCGTAGATTTCATAATATAGGCAGCGGAAATTTTCGCGATTGGAACTGCACTTTTTAAGGGAATTCTCTTCCTTCCAAGTGGGACTCACTTGCATGAAGCGTAGTTTCTAAGATATAGAGTGGGAAACTTTTCGGATATGGAGCTGTTGTTTCTTAGCGAATTCACTACGTTCCAAGGCGGACTCACTTGTATCAGGCATAGTTCTCTATATATAGCGAGGGAAAATTTTCACGAATGGAGATGCTGTTTCTAAGCGTATTGTCTTTGTTCGAAGCGGGACTCACTTGTATGAGGCATGGTTTTCAAGATATACTCTGGGCAGTTTTTCACAATTGGAGCTGCAGTCTGTAAGCGAATTCTCTTCATTCCAAGTGGGACTCTGTGGCATAGTTTTGTTGATATGGGCAGGGAAGTTTTTCGCATTTGTAGCTGCAGTTTCTAAGAGAATTCTCTTCCTTCCAAGACGGACTGTACTGTAGCAGGCGTAGGAGTTTTGATACAGGCATCGAAATTTTTCACGAACGGAGCTATAGTTTCTAAGCGAATTCTCTTCATTCCGAGTGGGAACATCTTGTAGTGGCGTATTTTTCATGATATAGCCAGGGAAAGTTTTCCGTTACGGAGCTGTAATTTCTAAGCGAATTCTCTTCGTTCCAAGCGGGACTCACTTGTAAGAAGCGTAGATTTCATAATATAGGCAGCGGAAATTTTCGCGATTGGAACTGCACCTTTTAAGGGAATTCTCTTCCTTCCAAGTGGGACTCACTTGCATGAAGCGTAGTTTCTAAGATATAGAGTGGGAAACTTTTCGGATATGAAGCTGTTGTTTCTAAGCGAATTCACTACGTTCCAAGGCGGACTCACTTGTATCAGGCATAGTTCTCTATATATAGCGAGGGAAAATTTTCACGAATGGAGATGCTGTTTCTAAGCGTATTGTCTTCGTTCGAAGCGGGACTCACTTGTATGAGGCATGGTTTTCAAGATATACTCTGGGCAGTTTTTCACAATTGGAGCTGCAGTCTGTAAGCGAATTCTCTTCATTCCAAGTGGGACTCTATGGCATAGTTTTGTTGATATGGGCAGGGAAGTTTTTCGCAATTGTAGCTGCAGTTTCTAAGAGAATTCTCTTCCTTCCAAGACGGACTCTACTGTAGCAGGCGTAGGTTTTTTGATACAGGCATGGAAATTTTACACGAACGGAGGTATAGTTTCTAAGCGAATTCCTTCGTTCAGCGTGGGAACCACTTGTAGTGGCGTATTTTTCATGATATAGCCAGGGAAAGTTTTCCTTTACGGAGCTGCTATTTTTAATCGAATTCTTTTCGTTCCAAGCGGGACTCATTTGTAGAAAGCGTAGATTTCCAGATATACGCAGGGGAAATTATTGCGATTGGAACTGCACTTTTTAAGCGATTTCTCTTCTTTCCAAGCAGGACTCACTTGCATGAAGCATAGTTTTCAAGACATAGAGTGTGAAAGTTTTCGGAAATGGAGCTATAGTTTCTAAGCAAATTCTCTTCGTTTCATGGGTTACACATTTGTATCAGGCATAGTGCTCTATATATAGGCAGGGAAAATTTTCGCGAATGGAGCTGCAGGTTCTCAGCGAATTCTCTTCCTTCCAAGCGGATTCACTTGTACAAAGCGTAGACTTCAAGATATAGGAAGGGGAAATTTTCGCGATTGGAACTGCACTTTTTAAGCGAATTCTCTTCGTTCCAAGCGGGACTCATTTGCATCAAGCGTAGTTTTTAAGATATAGAGTGGGAAATTTTTCGGAAATGGAGCTATAGTTTCTGAGCGAATTCTCTTCGTTTCAAGGGTTTACTCACTTGTATCAAGCATAGTGCGCTATATATAGGCAGGGAAAATTTTCGCGAATGGAGCTACAGTTTCTAAGCGAATTCTCTTCGTTTCCACTGGGAATCTATTGTAGCAGACATAGATTTCTTTATATAGGCAGGGAAGGTATTCGCACATGGAGCTGCACTTTCTAAGCAAATTCTCTTCGTTCCTAGCGGGATTCACTTGTAGGAAGCATAGATTTCAAGATATACGTAGGGGAAATTTTCGCGATTGGAACTGCACTTTTTAAGTGAATTTTCTTCATTCCAAGCGCGACTCTATTGTAGCAGGCGTACTTTTCAAGATATAGGCAGTGCAGGTTTTCAGGAATGGAGCTGCATTTTCTAAGCGAATTCTCTTCGTTCCTAGTGGGATTCACTTGTAGGAAATGTAGATTTCAAGATGTAGAGTTGGAAAGTTTTCTGAAATGGAGCTGTTATTTCTAAGCGAATTCTATTCCTTCCAAGGGGGACTCACTTGTATCAAGCATAGTTCTCCGTATATAACCAGGGAAAATTTTCGCGAATGGATTTGCAGTTTCTAAGCGAATTCTCTTCCTTTCAAGCGGATTTACTTGTACAAAGCGTAGATTTCAAGATAAAGGCGGGGGACATTTTCGTGATTGGAACTGCACTTTCTAAGCGAATTCTCTTCGTGTCCACTGGGAATCTATTGTAGCAGACGTAGTTTTTTTTATACAGGCAGGGAAGGTTTTCGCAAACGGAGCTGCACTTTCTAAGCAAATTCTCTTCGTTCCTACGGGATTCACTTGTAGGAACTGTAGATTTCAAGATATAGGCAGGGGAAATTTTCGTGATTGGAACTGCACTTTTTAATCGGATTCTCTTCGTTCCAAGCGGGATTCCCTTGCATCAGGTGTAGTATTCAAGACATAGAGTGGGAAAGTTTTCAGAAATGGAGCTGTTGTTTCTTAGCGTATTCTATTCCTTCCAACGGGAACTCACTTGTATCAGGCATAGTTCTCTGTATATTACCAGGGAAAATTTTCACGAATGGACCTGCATTTTCTCAGCGAATTCTCTTACTTCCGAGCGGGATTCAATTGTACGAAGTGTAGATTTCAAGATATAGGCAGGGGAAATTTTCGCGATTGGAACTGCACTTTTTAAGCGAATTCTCTTCGTTCCAAGCGGGACACACTTGCATCAAGCGTAGTTTTTAAGATATAGAGTGGGAATGTTTTCGGAAATGGAGCTATAGTTTCTAAGCGAATTCTCTTCGTTTCAAGGGTTTACTCACTTGTATCAAGCATAGTGCGCTATATATAGGCAGGGAAAATTTTCGCGAATGGAGCTACAGTTTATAAACGAATTCTCTTCGTTTCAACTGGGAATCTATTGTAGCAGACATAGTTTTCTTTATATAGGCAGGGAAGGTATTCGCAAATGGAGCTGCACTTTCTAAGCAAATTCTCTTCGTTCCTAGCGGGATTCACTTGTAGGAAGCATAGATTTCAAGATATACGTAGGGGAAATTTTCGCGATTGGAACTGCACTTTTTAAGTGAATTTTCTTCATTCCAAGCGCGACTCTATTGTAGCAGGCGTACTTTTCAAGATATAGGCAGTGCAGGTTTTCAGGAATGGAGCTGCATTTTCTAAGCGAATTCTCTTCGTTCCTAGCGGGATTCCCTTGTAGGAAGTGTAGATTTCAAGATATAGAGTTGGAAAGTTTTCTGAAATGGAGCTGTTATTTCTAAGCGAATTCTATTCCTTCCAAGGGGGACTCACTTGTATCAGGCATAGTTCTCTGTATATAACCAGGGAAAATTTTCGCGAATGGATTTGCAGTTTCTAAGCGAATTCTCTTCCTTTCAAGCGGATTTACTTGTACAAAGCGTAGATTTCAAGATAAAGGCGGGGGACATTTTCGTGATTGGAACTGCACTTTCTAAGCGAATTCTCTTCGTTTCCACTGGGAATCTATTGTAGCAGATGTAGTTTTCTTTATACAGGCAGGGAAGGTTTTCGCAAACGGAGCTGCACTTTCTAAGCAAATTCTCTTCGTTCCTACGGGATTCACTTGTAGGAACTGTAGATTTCAAGATATAGGCAGGGGAAATTTTCGTGATTGGAACTGCACTTTTTAATCGGATTCTCTTCGTTCCAAGCGGGATTCCCTTGCATCAGGTGTAGTATTCAAGACATAGAGTGGGAAAGTTTTCAGAAATGGAGCTGTTGTTTCTTAGCGTATTCTATTCCTTCCAACGGGAACTCACTTGTATCAGGCATAGTTCTCTGTATATTACCAGGGAAAATTTTCGCGAATGGACCTGCATTTTCTTAGCGAATTCTCTTACTTCCGAGCGGGATTCAATTGTACGAAGTGTAGATTTCAAGATATAGGCAGGGGAAATTTTCGCGATTGGAACTGCACTTTTTAAGCGAATTCTCTTCGTTCCAAGCGGGACTCACTTGCATCAAGCATAGTTTTTAAGATATTGAGTGGGAAAGTTTTCGGAAATGGAGCTATAGTTTCTAAGCGAATTCTCTTCGTTTCAAGGGTTTACTCACTTGTATCAAGCATAGTGCGCTATATATAGGCAGGGAAAATTTTCGCGAATGGAGCTACAGTTTCTAAGCGAATTCTCTTCGTTTCCACTGGGAATCTATTGTAGCAGACATAGTTTTCTTTATATAGGCAGGGAAGGTATTCGCAAATGGAGCTGCACTTTCTAAGCAAATTCTCTTCGTTCCTAGCGGGATTCACTTGTAGGAAGCATAGATTTCAAGATATACGTAGGGGAAATTTTCGCGATTGGAACTGCACTTTTTAAGTGAATTTTCTTCATTCCAAGCGCGACTCTATTGTAGCAGGCGTACTTTTCAAGATATAGGCAGTGCAGGTTTTCAGGAATGGAGCTGCATTTTCTAAGCGAATTCTCTTCGTTCCTAGCGGGATTCACTTGTAGGAAGTGTAGATTTCAAGATATAGAGTTGGAAAGTTTTCTGAAATGCAGCTGTTATTTCTAAGCGAATTCTATTCCTTCCAAGGGGGACTCACTTGTATCAGGCATAGTTCTCTGTATATAACCAGGGAAAATTTTCGCGAATGGATTTGCAGTTTCTAAGCGAATTCTCTTCCTTTCAAGCGGATTTACTTGTACAAAGCGTAGATTTCAAGATAAAGGCGGGGGACATTTTCGTGATTGGAACTGCACTTTCTAAGCGAATTCTCTTCGTTTCCACTGGGAATCTATTGTAGCAGACGTAGTTTTCTTTATACAGGCAGGGAAGGTTTTCGCAAACGGAGCTGCACTTTCTAAGCAAATTCTCTTCGTTCCTACGGGATTCACTTGTAGGAACTGTAGATTTCAAGATATAGGCAGGGGAAATTTTCGTGATTGGAACTGCACTTTTTAATCGGATTCTCTTCGTTCCAAGCGGGATTCCCTTGCATCAGGTGTAGTATTCAAGACATAGAGTGGGAAAGTTTTCAGAAATGGAGCTATTGTTTCTTAGCGTATTCTATTCCTTCCAACGGGAACTCACTTGTATCAGGCATAGTTCTCTGTATATTACCAGGGAAAATTTTCGCGAATGGACCTGCATTTTCTCAGCGAATTCTCTTACTTCCGAGCGGGATTCAATTGTACGAAGTGTAGATTTCAAGATATAGGCAGGGGAAATTTTCGCGATTGGAACTGCACTTTTTAAGCGAATTCTCTTCCTTCCAAGTGGGACTCACTTGCAAGAGGCGTAGTTTTTAAGATATAGAGTGGGAAACTTTTCGGATATGGAGCTGTTGTTTCTAAGCGAATTCACTACGTTCCAAAGCGGACTCACTTGTATCAGGCATAGTTCTCTATATATACCCAGGGAAAATTTTCGCGAATGGATTTGCAGTTTCTAAGCGAATTCTCTTCCTTTCAAGCGGATTTACTTGTACAAAGCGTAGATTTCAAGATAAAGGCGGGGGACATTTTCGTGATTGGAACTGCACTTTCTAAGCGAATTCTCTTCGTTTCCACTGGGAATCTATTGTAGCAGACGTAGTTTTCTTTATACAGGCAGGGAAGGTTTTCGCAAACGGAGCTGCACTTTCTAAGCAAATTCTCTTCGTTCCTACGGGATTCACTTGTAGGAACTGTAGATTTCAAGATATAGGCAGGGGAAATTTTCGTGATTGGAACTGCACTTTTTAATCGGATTCTCTTCGTTCCAAGCGGGATTCCCTTGCATCAGGTGTAGTATTCAAGACATAGAGTGGGAAAGTTTTCAGAAATGGAGCTATTGTTTCTTAGCGTATTCTATTCCTTCCAACGGGAACTCACTTGTATCAGGCATAGTTCTCTGTATATTACCAGGGAAAATTTTCGCGAATGGACCTGCATTTTCTCAGCGAATTCTCTTACTTCCGAGCGGGATTCAATTGTACGAAGTGTAGATTTCAAGATATAGGCAGGGGAAATTTTCGCGATTGGAACTGCACTTTTTAAGCGAATTCTCTTCCTTCCAAGTGGAACTCACTTGCAAGAGGCGTAGTTTTTAAGATATAGAGTGGGAAACTTTTCGGATATGGAGCTGTTGTTTCTAAGCGAATTCACTACGTTCCAAAGCGGACTCACTTGTATCAGGCATAGTTCTCTATATATACCCAGGGAAAATTTTCGCGAATGGAGATGCAGTTTCTAAGTAAATTGTCTTCGTTCGAAGCGGGACTCACTTGTATGAGGCATGGTTTTCAAGATATACTCTGGGCAGTTTTTCACAATTGGAGCTGCAGTCTGTAAGCGAATTCTCTTCATTCCAAGTGGGACTCTGTGGCATAGTTTTGTTGATATGGGCAGGGAAGTTTTTCGCAATTGTAGCTGCAGTTTCTAAGAGAATTCTCTTCCTTCCAAGACGGACTGTACTGTAGCAGGCGTAAGAGTTTTGATACAGGCATCGAAATTTTTCACGAACGGAGCTATAGTTTCTAAGCGAATTCTCTTCATTCCGAGTGGGAACCACTTGTAGTGGCGTATTTTTCATGATATAGCCAGGGAAAGTTTTCCTTTACGGAGCTGCAATTTCTAAGCGAATTCTCTTCGTTCCAAGCGGGACTCACTTGTACGAAGCGTAGATTTCATAATATAGGCAGCGGAAATTTTCGCGATTGGAACTGCACTTTTTAAGGGAATTCTCTTCCTTCCAAGTGGGACTCACTTGCATGAAGCGTAGTTTCTAAGATATAGAGTGGGAAACTTTTCGGATATGGAGCTGTTGTTTCTAAGCGAATTCACTACGTTCCAAGGCGGACTCACTTGTATCAGGCATAGTTCTCTATATATAGCGAGGGAAAATTTTCACGAATGGAGATGCAGTTTCTAAGTAAATTGTCTTCGTTCGAAGCGGGACTCACTTGTATGAGGCATGGTTTTCAAGATATACTCTGGGCAGTTTTTCACAATTGGAGCTGCAGTCTGTAAGCGAATTCTCTTCATTCCAAGTGGGACTCTGTGGCATAGTTTTGTTGATATGGGCAGGGAAGTTTTTCGCAATTGTAGCTGCAGTTTCTAAGAGCATTCTCTTCCTTCCAAGACGGACTGTACTGTAGCAGGCGTAAGAGTTTTGATACAGGCATCGAAATTTTTCACGAACGGAGCTATAGTTTCTAAGCGAATTCTCTTCATTCCGAGTGGGAACCACTTGTAGTGGCGTATTTTTCATGATATAGCCAGGGAAAGTTTTCCTTTACGGAGCTGCAATTTCTAAGCGAATTCTCTTCGTTCCAAGCGGGACTCACTTGTACGAAGCGTAGATTTCATAATATAGGCAGCGGAAATTTTCGCGATTGGAACTGCACTTTTTAAGGGAATTCTCTTCCTTCCAAGTGGGACTCACTTGCATGAAGCGTAGTTTCTAAGATATAGAGTGGGAAACTTTTCGGATATGGAGCTGTTGTTTCTAAGCGAATTCACTACGTTCCAAGGCGGACTCACTTGTATCAGGCATAGTTCTCTATATATAGCGAGGGAAAATTTTCACGAATGGAGATGCTGTTTCTAAGCGTATTGTCTTCGTTCGAAGCGGGACTCACTTGTACGAGGCATGGTTTTCAAGATATACTCTGGGCAGTTTTTCACAATTGGAGCTGCAGTCTGTAAGCGAATTCTCTTCATTCCAAGTGGGACTCTGTGGCATAGTTTTGTTGATATGGGCAGGGAAGTTTTTCGCAATTGTAGCTGCAGTTTCTAAGAGAATTCTCTTCCTTCCAAGACGGACTGTACTGTAGCAGGCGTAGGAGTTTTGATACAGGCATCGAAATTTTTCACGAACGGAGCTATAGTTTCTAAGCGAATTCTCTTCATTCCGAGTGGGAACCACTTGTAGTGGCGTATTTTTCATGATATAGCCAGGGAAAGTTTTCCTTTACGGAGCTGTAATTTCTAAGCGAATTCTCTTCGTTCCAAGCGGGACTCACTTGTACGAAGCGTAGATTTCATAATATAGGCAGCGGAAATTTTCGCGATTGGAACTGCACCTTTTAAGGGAATTCTCTTCCTTCCAAGTGGGACTCACTTGCATGAAGCGTAGTTTCTAAGATATAGAGTGGGAAACTTTTCGGATATGAAGCTGTTGTTTCTAAGCGAATTCACTACGTTCCAAGGCGGACTCACTTGTATCAGGCATAGTTCTCTATATATAGCGAGGGAAAATTTTCACGAATGGAGATGCTGTTTCTAAGCGTATTGTCTTCGTTCGAAGCGGGACTCACTTGTACGAGGCATGGTTTTCAAGATATACTCTGGGCAGTTTTTCACAATTGGAGCTGCAGTCTGTAAGCGAATTCTCTTCATTCCAAGTGGGACTCTATGGCATAGTTTTGTTGATATGGGCAGGGAAGTTTTTCGCAATTGTAGCTGCAGTTTCTAAGAGAATTCTCTTCCTTCCAAGACGGACTCTACTGTAGCAGGCGTAGGGTTTTTGATACAGGCATGGAAATTTTTCACGAACGGAGGTATAGTTTCTAAGCGAATTCCTTCGTTCAGCGTGGGAACCACTTGTAGTGGCGTATTTTTCATGATATAGCCAGGGAAAGTTTTCCTTTACGGAGCTGCAATTTCTAAGCGAATTCTCTTCGTTCCAAGCGGGACTCACTTGTACGAAGCGTAGATTTCATAATATAGGCAGCGGAAATTTTCGCGATTGGAACTGCACTTTTTAAGGGAATTCTCTTCCTTCCAAGTTGGACTGACTTGCATGAAGCGTAGTTTCTAAGATATAGAGTGGGAAACTTTTCGGATATGGAGCTGTTGTTTCTAAGCGAATTCACTACGTTCCAAGGCGGACTCACTTGTATCAGGCATAGTTCTCTATATATACCCAGGGAAAATTTTCGCGAATGGATTTGCAGTTTCTAAGCGAATTCTCTTCCTTTCAAGCGGATTTACTTGTACAAAGCGTAGATTTCAAGATAAAGGCGGGGGACATTTTCGTGATTGGAACTGCACTTTCTAAGCGAATTCTCTTCGTTTCCACTGGGAATCTATTGTAGCAGACGTAGTTTTCTTTATATAGGCAGGGAAGGTTTTCGCAAACGGAGCTGCACTTTCTAAGCAAATTCTCTTCGTTCCTACGGGATTCACTTGTAGGAACTGTAGATTTCAAGATATAGGCAGGGGAAATTTTCGTGATTGGAACTGCACTTTTTAATCGGATTCTCTTCGTTCCAAGCGGGATTCCCTTGCATCAGGTGTAGTATTCAAGACATAGAGTGGGAAAGTTTTCAGAAATGGAGCTATTGTTTCTTAGCGTATTCTATTCCTTCCAACGGGAACTCACTTGTATCAGGCATAGTTCTCTGTATATTACCAGGGAAAATTTTCGCGAATGGACCTGCATTTTCTCAGCGAATTCTCTTACTTCCGAGCGGGATTCAATTGTACGAAGTGTAGATTTCAAGATATAGGCAGGGGAAATTTTCGCGATTGGAACTGCACTTTTTAAGCGAATTCTCTTCCTTCCAAGTGGAACTCACTTGCAAGAGGCGTAGTTTTTAAGATATAGAGTGGGAAACTTTTCGGATATGGAGCTGTTGTTTCTAAGCGAATTCACTACGTTCCAAAGCGGACTCACTTGTATCAGGCATAGTTCTCTATATATACCCAGGGAAAATTTTCGCGAATGGAGATGCAGTTTCTAAGTAAATTGTCTTCGTTCGAAGCGGGACTCACTTGTATGAGGCATGGTTTTCAAGATATACTCTGGGCAGTTTTTCACAATTGGAGCTGCAGTCTGTAAGCGAATTCTCTTCATTCCAAGTGGGACTCTGTGGCATAGTTTTGTTGATATGGGCAGGGAAGTTTTTCGCAATTGTAGCTGCAGTTTCTAAGAGAATTCTCTTCCTTCCAAGACGGACTGTACTGTAGCAGGCGTAAGAGTTTTGATACAGGCATCGAAATTTTTCACGAACGGAGCTATAGTTTCTAAGCGAATTCTCTTCATTCCGAGTGGGAACCACTTGTAGTGGCGTATTTTTCATGATATAGCCAGGGAAAGTTTTCCTTTACGGAGCTGCAATTTCTAAGCGAATTCTCTTCGTTCCAAGCGGGACTCACTTGTACGAAGCGTAGATTTCATAATATAGGCAGCGGAAATTTTCGCGATTGGAACTGCACTTTTTAAGGGAATTCTCTTCCTTCCAAGTGGGACTCACTTGCATGAAGCGTAGTTTCTAAGATATAGAGTGGGAAACTTTTCGGATATGGAGCTGTTGTTTCTAAGCGAATTCACTACGTTCCAAAGCGGACTCA
Organism: Rattus norvegicus; assembly: GCF_036323735.1. NCBI lineage: Eukaryota > Metazoa > Chordata > Mammalia > Rodentia > Muridae > Rattus > Rattus norvegicus. The sequence continues at coordinate 26,139,659 of NC_086038.1, read as the reverse complement.
CTTGTATCAGGCATAGTTCTCTATATATAGCGAGGGAAAATTTTCACGAATGGAGATGCAGTTTATAAGTAAATTGTCTTCGTTCGAAGCGGGACTCACTTGTATGAGGCATGGTTTTCAAGATATACTCTGGGCAGTTTTTCACAATTGGAGCTGCAGTCTGTAAGCGAATTCTCTTCATTCCAAGTGGGACTCTGTGGCATAGTTTTGTTGCTATGGGCAGGGAAGTTTTTCGCAATTGTAGCTGCAGTTTCTAAGAGAATTCTCTTCCTTCCAAGACGGACTGTACTGTAGCAGGCGTAGGAGTTTTGATACAGGCATCGAAATTTTTCACGAACGGAGCTATAGTTTCTAAGCGAATTCTCTTCATTCCGAGTGGGAACCACTTGTAGTGGCGTATTTTTCATGATATAGCCAGGGAAAGTTTTCCTTTACGGAGCTGTAATTTCTAAGCGAATTCTCTTCGTTCCAAGCGGGACTCACTTGTACGAAGCGTAGATTTCATAATATAGGCAGCGGAAATTTTCGCGATTGGAACTGCACCTTTTAAGGGAATTCTCTTCCTTCCAAGTGGGACTCACTTGCATGAAGCGTAGTTTCTAAGATATAGAGTGGGAAACTTTTCGGATATGAAGCTGTTGTTTCTAAGCGAATTCACTACGTTCCAAGGCGGACTCACTTGTATCAGGCATAGTCCTCTATATATAGCGAGGGAAAATTTTCACGAATGGAGATGCTGTTTCTAAGCGTATTGTCTTCGTTCGAAGCGGGACTCACTTGTATGAGGCATGGTTTTCAAGATATACTCTGGGCAGTTTTTCACAATTGGAGCTGCAGTCTGTAAGCGAATTCTCTTCATTCCAAGTGGGACTCTATGGCATAGTTTTGTTGATATGGGCAGGGAAGTTTTTCGCAATTGTAGCTGCAGTTTCTAAGAGAATTCTCTTCCTTCCAAGACGGACTGTACTGTAGCAGGCGTAGGAGTTTTGATACAGGCATCGAAATTTTTCACGAACGGAGCTATAGTTTCTAAGCGAATTCTCTTCATTCCGAGTGGGAACCACTTGTAGTGGCGTATTTTTCATGATAGAGCCAGGGAAAGTTTTCCTTTACGGAGCTGTAATTTCTAAGCGAATTCTCTTCGTTCCAAGCGGGACTCACTTGTACGAAGCGTAGATTTCATAATATAGGCAGCGGAAATTTTCGCGATTGGAACTGCACCTTTTAAGGGAATTCTCTTCCTTCCAAGTGGGACTCACTTGCATGAAGCGTAGTTTCTAAGATATAGAGTGGGAAACTTTTCGGATATGAAGCTGTTGTTTCTAAGCGAATTCACTACGTTCCAAGGCGGACTCACTTGTATCAGGCATAGTTCTCTATATATAGCGAGGGAAAATTTTCACGAATGGAGATGCTGTTTCTAAGCGTATTGTCTTCGTTCGAAGCGGGACTCACTTGTACGAGGCATGGTTTTCAAGATATACTCTGGGCAGTTTTTCACAATTGGAGCTGCAGTCTGTAAGCGAATTCTCTTCATTCCAAGTGGGACTCTATGGCATAGTTTTGTTGATATGGGCAGGGAAGTTTTTCGCAATTGTAGCTGCAGTTTCTAAGAGAATTCTCTTCCTTCCAAGACGGACTCTACTGTAGCAGGCGTAGGGTTTTTGATACAGGCATGGAAATTTTTCACGAACGGAGGTATAGTTTCTAAGCGAATTCCTTCGTTCAGCGTGGGAACCACTTGTAGTGGCGTATTTTTCATGATATAGCCAGGGAAAGTTTTCCTTTACGGAGCTGCAATTTCTAAGCGAATTCTCTTCGTTCCAAGCGGGACTCACTTGTACGAAGCGTAGATTTCATAATATAGGCAGCGGAAATTTTCGCGATTGGAACTGCACTTTTTAAGGGAATTCTCTTCCTTCCAAGTTGGACTGACTTGCATGAAGCGTAGTTTCTAAGATATAGAGTGGGAAACTTTTCGGATATGGAGCTGTTGTTTCTAAGCGAATTCACTACGTTCCAAGGCGGACTCACTTGTATCAGGCATAGTTCTCTATATATACCCAGGGAAAATTTTCGCGAATGGATTTGCAGTTTCTAAGCGAATTCTCTTCCTTTCAAGCGGATTTACTTGTACAAAGCGTAGATTTCAAGATAAAGGCGGGGGACATTTTCGTGATTGGAACTGCACTTTCTAAGCGAATTCTCTTCGTTTCCACTGGGAATCTATTGTAGCAGACGTAGTTTTCTTTATACAGGCAGGGAAGGTTTTCGCAAACGGAGCTGCACTTTCTAAGCAAATTCTCTTCGTTCCTACGGGATTCACTTGTAGGAACTGTAGATTTCAAGATATAGGCAGGGGAAATTTTCGTGATTGGAACTGCACTTTTTAATCGGATTCTCTTCGTTCCAAGCGGGATTCCCTTGCATCAGGTGTAGTATTCAAGACATAGAGTGGGAAAGTTTTCAGAAATGGAGCTATTGTTTCTTAGCGTATTCTATTCCTTCCAACGGGAACTCACTTGTATCAGGCATAGTTCTCTGTATATTACCAGGGAAAATTTTCGCGAATGGACCTGCATTTTCTCAGCGAATTCTCTTACTTCCGAGCGGGATTCAATTGTACGAAGTGTAGATTTCAAGATATAGGCAGGGGAAATTTTCGCGATTGGAACTGCACTTTTTAAGCGAATTCTCTTCCTTCCAAGTGGAACTCACTTGCAAGAGGCGTAGTTTTTAAGATATAGAGTGGGAAACTTTTCGGATATGGAGCTGTTGTTTCTAAGCGAATTCACTACGTTCCAAAGCGGACTCACTTGTATCAGGCATAGTTCTCTATATATACCCAGGGAAAATTTTCGCGAATGGAGATGCAGTTTCTAAGTAAATTGTCTTCGTTCGAAGCGGGACTCACTTGTATGAGGCATGGTTTTCAAGATATACTCTGGGCAGTTTTTCACAATTGGAGCTGCAGTCTGTAAGCGAATTCTCTTCATTCCAAGTGGGACTCTGTGGCATAGTTTTGTTGATATGGGCAGGGAAGTTTTTCGCAATTGTAGCTGCAGTTTCTAAGAGAATTCTCTTCCTTCCACGACGGACTGTACTGTAGCAGGCGTAGGAGTTTTGATACAGGCATCGAAATTTTTCACGAACGGAGCTATAGTTTCTAAGCGAATTCTCTTCATTCCGAGTGGGAACCACTTGTAGTGGCGTATTTTTCATGATATAGCCAGGGAAAGTTTTCCTTTACGGAGCTGCAATTTCTAAGCGAATTCTCTTCGTTCCAAGCGGGACTCACTTGTACGAAGCGTAGATTTCATAATATAGGCAGCGGAAATTTTCGCGATTGGAACTGCACTTTTTAAGGGAATTCTCTTCCTTCCAAGTGGGACTCACTTGCATGAAGCGTAGTTTCTAAGATATAGAGTGGGAAACTTTTCGGATATGGAGCTGTTGTTTCTAAGCGAATTCACTACGTTCCAAGGCGGACTCACTTGTATCAGGCATAGTTCTCTATATATAGCGAGGGAAAATTTTCACGAATGGAGATGCAGTTTCTAAGTAAATTGTCTTCGTTCGAAGCGGGACTCACTTGTATGAGGCATGGTTTTCAAGATATACTCTGGGCAGTTTTTCACAATTGGAGCTGCAGTCTGTAAGCGAATTCTCTTCATTCCAAGTGGGACTCTGTGGCATAGTTTTGTTGATATGGGCAGGGAAGTTTTTCGCAATTGTAGCTGCAGTTTCTAAGAGAATTCTCTTCCTTCCAAGACGGACTGTACTGTAGCAGGCGTAGGAGTTTTGATACAGGCATCGAAATTTTTCACGAACGGAGCTATAGTTTCTAAGCGAATTCTCTTCATTCCGAGTGGGAACCACTTGTAGTGGCGTATTTTTCATGATATAGCCAGGGAAAGTTTTCCTTTACGGAGCTGTAATTTCTAAGCGAATTCTCTTCGTTCCAAGCGGGACTCACTTGTACGAAGCGTAGATTTCATAATATAGGCAGCGGAAATTTTCGCGATTGGAACTGCACCTTTTAAGGGAATTCTCTTCCTTCCAAGTGGGACTCACTTGCATGAAGCGTAGTTTCTAAGATATAGAGTGGGAAACTTTTCGGATATGAAGCTGTTGTTTCTAAGCGAATTCACTACGTTCCAAGGCGGACTCACTTGTATCAGGCATAGTCCTCTATATATAGCGAGGGAAAATTTTCACGAATGGAGATGCTGTTTCTAAGCGTATTGTCTTCGTTCGAAGCGGGACTCACTTGTATGAGGCATGGTTTTCAAGATATACTCTGGGCAGTTTTTCACAATTGGAGCTGCAGTCTGTAAGCGAATTCTCTTCATTCCAAGTGGGACTCTATGGCATAGTTTTGTTGATATGGGCAGGGAAGTTTTTCGCAATTGTAGCTGCAGTTTCTAAGAGAATTCTCTTCCTTCCAAGACGGACTGTACTGTAGCAGGCGTAGGAGTTTTGATACAGGCATCGAAATTTTTCACGAACGGAGCTATAGTTTCTAAGCGAATTCTCTTCATTCCGAGTGGGAACCACTTGTAGTGGCGTATTTTTCATGATATAGCCAGGGAAAGTTTTCCTTTACGGAGCTGTAATTTCTAAGCGAATTCTCTTCGTTCCAAGCGGGACTCACTTGTACGAAGCGTAGATTTCATAATATAGGCAGCGGAAATTTTCGCGATTGGAACTGCACCTTTTAAGGGAATTCTCTTCCTTCCAAGTGGGACTCACTTGCATGAAGCGTAGTTTCTAAGATATAGAGTGGGAAACTTTTCGGATATGAAGCTGTTGTTTCTAAGCGAATTCACTACGTTCCAAGGCGGACTCACTTGTATCAGGCATAGTTCTCTATATATAGCGAGGGAAAATTTTCACGAATGGAGATGCTGTTTCTAAGCGTATTGTCTTCGTTCGAAGCGGGACTCACTTGTACGAGGCATGGTTTTCAAGATATACTCTGGGCAGTTTTTCACAATTGGAGCTGCAGTCTGTAAGCGAATTCTCTTCATTCCAAGTGGGACTCTATGGCATAGTTTTGTTGATATGGGCAGGGAAGTTTTTCGCAATTGTAGCTGCAGTTTCTAAGAGAATTCTCTTCCTTCCAAGACGGACTCTACTGTAGCAGGCGTAGGGTTTTTGATACAGGCATGGAAATTTTTCACGAACGGAGGTATAGTTTCTAAGCGAATTCCTTCGTTCAGCGTGGGAACCACTTGTAGTGGCGTATTTTTCATGATATAGCCAGGGAAAGTTTTCCTTTACGGAGCTGCAATTTCTAAGCGAATTCTCTTCGTTCCAAGCGGGACTCACTTGTACGAAGCGTAGATTTCATAATATAGGCAGCGGAAATTTTCGCGATTGGAACTGCACTTTTTAAGGGAATTCTCTTCCTTCCAAGTTGGACTGACTTGCATGAAGCGTAGTTTCTAAGATATAGAGTGGGAAACTTTTCGGATATGGAGCTGTTGTTTCTAAGCGAATTCACTACGTTCCAAGGCGGACTCACTTGTATCAGGCATAGTTCTCTATATATACCCAGGGAAAATTTTCGCGAATGGATTTGCAGTTTTTAAGCGAATTCTCTTCCTTTCAAGCGGATTTACTTGTACAAAGCGTAGATTTCAAGATAAAGGCGGGGGACATTTTCGTGATTGGAACTGCACTTTCTAAGCGAATTCTCTTCGTTTCCACTGGGAATCTATTGTAGCAGACGTAGTTTTCTTTATACAGGCAGGGAAGGTTTTCGCAAACGGAGCTGCACTTTCTAAGCAAATTCTCTTCGTTCCTACGGGATTCACTTGTAGGAACTGTAGATTTCAAGATATAGGCAGGGGAAATTTTCGTGATTGGAACTGCACTTTTTAATCGGATTCTCTTCGTTCCAAGCGGGATTCCCTTGCATCAGGTGTAGTATTCAAGACATAGAGTGGGAAAGTTTTCAGAAATGGAGCTATTGTTTCTTAGCGTATTCTATTCCTTCCAACGGGAACTCACTTGTATCAGGCATAGTTCTCTGTATATTACCAGGGAAAATTTTCGCGAATGGACCTGCATTTTCTCAGCGAATTCTCTTACTTCCGAGCGGGATTCAATTGTACGAAGTGTAGATTTCAAGATATAGGCAGGGGAAATTTTCGCGATTGGAACTGCACTTTTTAAGCGAATTCTCTTCCTTCCAAGTGGAACTCACTTGCAAGAGGCGTAGTTTTTAAGATATAGAGTGGGAAACTTTTCGGATATGGAGCTGTTGTTTCTAAGCGAATTCACTACGTTCCAAAGCGGACTCACTTGTATCAGGCATAGTTCTCTATATATACCCAGGGAAAATTTTCGCGAATGGAGATGCAGTTTCTAAGTAAATTGTCTTCGTTCGAAGCGGGACTCACTTGTATGAGGCATGGTTTTCAAGATATACTCTGGGCAGTTTTTCACAATTGGAGCTGCAGTCTGTAAGCGAATTCTCTTCATTCCAAGTGGGACTCTGTGGCATAGTTTTGTTGATATGGGCAGGGAAGTTTTTCGCAATTGTAGCTGCAGTTTCTAAGAGAATTCTCTTCCTTCCAAGACGGACTGTACTGTAGCAGGCGTAAGAGTTTTGATACAGGCATCGAAATTTTTCACGAACGGAGCTATAGTTTCTAAGCGAATTCTCTTCATTCCGAGTGGGAACCACTTGTAGTGGCGTATTTTTCATGATATAGCCAGGGAAAGTTTTCCTTTACGGAGCTGCAATTTCTAAGCGAATTCTCTTCGTTCCAAGCGGGACTCACTTGTACGAAGCGTAGATTTCATAATATAGGCAGCGGAAATTTTCGCGATTGGAACTGCACCTTTTAAGGGAATTCTCTTCAATCCAAGTGGGACTCACTTGCATGAAGCGTAGTTTCTAAGATATAGAGTGGGAAACTTTTCGGATATGAAGCTGTTGTTTCTAAGCGAATTCACTACGTTCCAAGGCGGACTCACTTGTATCAGGCATAGTCCTCTATATATAGCGAGGGAAAATTTTCACGAATGGAGATGCTGTTTCTAAGCGTATTGTCTTCGTTCGAAGCGGGACTCACTTGTATGAGGCATGGTTTTCAAGATATACTCTGGGCAGTTTTTCACAATTGGAGCTGCAGTCTGTAAGCGAATTCTCTTCATTCCAAGTGGGACTCTATGGCATAGTTTTGTTGATATGGGCAGGGAAGTTTTTCGCAATTGTAGCTGCAGTTTCTAAGAGAATTCTCTTCCTTCCAAGACGGACTGTACTGTAGCAGGCGTAGGAGTTTTGATACAGGCATCGAAATTTTTCACGAACGGAGCTATAGTTTCTAAGCGAATTCTCTTCATTCCGAGTGGGAACCACTTGTAGTGGCGTATTTTTCATGATATAGCCAGGGAAAGTTTTCCTTTACGGAGCTGTAATTTCTAAGCGAATTCTCTTCGTTCCAAGCGGGACTCACTTGTACGAAGCGTAGATTTCATAATATAGGCAGCGGAAATTTTCGCGATTGGAACTGCACCTTTTAAGGGAATTCTCTTCCTTCCCAGTGGGACTCACTTGCATGAAGCGTAGTTTCTAAGATATAGAGTGGGAAACTTTTCGGATATGAAGCTGTTGTTTCTAAGCGAATTCACTACGTTCCAAGGCGGACTCACTTGTATCAGGCATAGTCCTCTATATATAGCGAGGGAAAATTTTCACGAATGGAGATGCTGTTTCTAAGCGTATTGTCTTCGTTCGAAGCGGGACTCACTTGTACGAGGCATGGTTTTCAAGATATACTCTGGGCAGTTTTTCACAATTGGAGCTGCAGTCTGTAAGCGAATTCTCTTCATTCCAAGTGGGACTCTATGGCATAGTTTTGTTGATATGGGCAGGGAAGTTTTTCGCAATTGTAGCTGCAGTTTCTAAGAGAATTCTCTTCCTTCCAAGACGGACTCTACTGTAGCAGGCGTAGGGTTTTTGATACAGGCATGGAAATTTTTCACGAACGGAGGTATAGTTTCTAAGCGAATTCCTTCGTTCAGCGTGGGAACCACTTGTAGTGTCGTATTTTTCATGATATAGCCAGGGAAAGTTTTCCTTTACGGAGCTGCAATTTCTAAGCGAATTCTCTTCGTTCCAAGCGGGACTCACTTGTACGAAGCGTAGATTTCATAATATAGGCAGCGGAAATTTTCGCGATTGGAACTGCACTTTTTAAGGGAATTCTCTTCCTTCCAAGTTGGACTGACTTGCATGAAGCGTAGTTTCTAAGATATAGAGTGGGAAACTTTTCGGATATGGAGCTGTTGTTTCTAAGCGAATTCACTACGTTCCAAGGCGGACTCACTTGTATCAGGCATAGTTCTCTATATATACCCAGGGAAAATTTTCGCGAATGGATTTGCAGTTTCTAAGCGAATTCTCTTCCTTTCAAGCGGATTTACTTGTACAAAGCGTAGATTTCAAGATAAAGGCGGGGGACATTTTCGTGATTGGAACTGCACTTTCTAAGCGAATTCTCTTCGTTTCCACTGGGAATCTATTGTAGCAGACGTAGTTTTCTTTATACAGGCAGGGAAGGTTTTCGCAAACGGAGCTGCACTTTCTAAGCAAATTCTCTTCGTTCCTACGGGATTCACTTGTAGGAACTGTAGATTTCAAGATATAGGCAGGGGAAATTTTCGTGATTGGAACTGCACTTTTTAATCGGATTCTCTTCGTTCCAAGCGGGATTCCCTTGCATCAGGTGTAGTATTCAAGACATAGAGTGGGAAAGTTTTCAGAAATGGAGCTATTGTTTCTTAGCGTATTCTATTCCTTCCAACGGGAACTCACTTGTATCAGGCATAGTTCTCTGTATATTACCAGGGAAAATTTTCGCGAATGGACCTGCATTTTCTCAGCGAATTCTCTTACTTCCGAGCGGGATTCAATTGTACGAAGTGTAGATTTCAAGATATAGGCAGGGGAAATTTTCGCGATTGGAACTGCACTTTTTAAGCGAATTCTCTTCCTTCCAAGTGGAACTCACTTGCAAGAGGCGTAGTTTTTAAGATATAGAGTGGGAAACTTTTCGGATATGGAGCTGTTGTTTCTAAGCGAATTCACTACGTTCCAAGGCGGACTCACTTGTATCAGGCATAGTTCTCTATATATACCCAGGGAAAATTTTCGCGAATGGAGATGCAGTTTCTAAGTAAATTGTCTTCGTTCGAAGCGGGACTCACTTGTATGAGGCATGGTTTTCAAGATATACTCTGGGCAGTTTTTCACAATTGGAGCTGCAGTCTGTAAGCGAATTCTCTTCATTCCAAGTGGGACTCTGTGGCATAGTTTTGTTGATATGGGCAGGGAAGTTTTTCGCAATTGTAGCTGCAGTTTCTAAGAGAATTCTCTTCCTTCCAAGACGGACTGTACTGTAGCAGGCGTAAGAGTTTTGATACAGGCATCGAAATTTTTCACGAACGGAGCTATAGTTTCTAAGCGAATTCTCTTCATTCCGAGTGGGAACCACTTGTAGTGGCGTATTTTTCATGATATAGCCAGGGAAAGTTTTCCTTTACGGAGCTGCAATTTCTAAGCGAATTCTCTTCGTTCCAAGCGGGACTCACTTGTACGAAGCGTAGATTTCATAATATAGGCAGCGGAAATTTTCGCGATTGGAACTGCACTTTTTAAGGGAATTCTCTTCCTTCCAAGTGGGACTCACTTGCATGAAGCGTAGTTTCTAAGATATAGAGTGGGAAACTTTTCGGATATGGAGCTGTTGTTTCTAAGCGAATTCACTACGTTCCAAGGCGGACTCACTTGTATCAGGCATAGTTCTCTATATATAGCGAGGGAAAATTTTCACGAATGGAGATGCTGTTTCTAAGCGTATTGTCTTCGTTCGAAGCGGGACTCACTTGTACGAGGCATGGTTTTCAAGATATACTCTGGGCAGTTTTTCACAATTGGAGCTGCACTCTGTAAGCGAATTCTCTTCATTCCAAGTGGGACTCTGTGGCATAGTTTTGTTGATATGGGCAGGGAAGTTTTTCGCAATTGTAGCTGCAGTTTCTAAGAGAATTCTCTTCCTTCCAAGACGGACTGTACTGTAGCAGGCGTAGGAGTTTTGATACAGGCATCGAAATTTTTCACGAACGGAGCTATAGTTTCTAAGCGAATTCTCTTCATTCCGAGTGGGAACCACTTGTAGTGGCGTATTTTTCATGATATAGCCAGGGAAAGTTTTCCTTTACGGAGCTGTAATTTCTAAGCGAATTCTCTTCGTTCCAAGCGGGACTCACTTGTACGAAGCGTAGATTTCATAATATAGGCAGCGGAAATTTTCGCGATTGGAACTGCACCTTTTAAGGGAATTCTCTTCCTTCCAAGTGGGACTCAATTGCATGAAGCGTAGTTTCTAAAATATAGAGTGGGAAACTTTTCGGATATGAAGCTGTTGTTTCTAAGCGAATTCACTACGTTCCAAGGCGGACTCACTTGTATCAGGCATAGTTCTCTATATATAGCGAGGGAAAATTTTCACGAATGGAGATGCTGTTTCTAAGCGTATTGTCTTCGTTCGAAGCGGGACTCACTTGTACGAGGCATGGTTTTCAAGATATACTCTGGGCAGTTTTTCACAATTGGAGCTGCAGTCTGTAAGCGAATTCTCTTCATTCCAAGTGGGACTCTATGGCATAGTTTTGTTGATATGGGCAGGGAAGTTTTTCGCAATTGTAGCTGCAGTTTCTAAGAGAATTCTCTTCCTTCCAAGACGGACTCTACTGTAGCAGGCGTAGGGTTTTTGATACAGGCATGGAAATTTTTCACGAACGGAGGTATAGTTTCTAAGCGAATTCCTTCGTTCAGCGTGGGAACCACTTGTAGTGGCGTATTTTTCATGATATAGCCAGGGAAAGTTTTCCTTTACGGAGCTGCAATTTCTAAGCGAATTCTCTTCGTTCCAAGCGGGACTCACTTGTACGAAGCGTAGATTTCATAATATAGGCAGCGGAAATTTTCGCGATTGGAACTGCACTTTTTAAGGGAATTCTCTTCCTTCCAAGTTGGACTGACTTGCATGAAGCGTAGTTTCTAAGATATAGAGTGGGAAACTTTTCGGATATGGAGCTGTTGTTTCTAAGCGAATTCACTACGTTCCAAGGCGGACTCACTTGTATCAGGCATAGTTCTCTATATATACCCAGGGAAAATTTTCGCGAATGGATTTGCAGTTTCTAAGCGAATTCTCTTCCTTTCAAGCGGATTTACTTGTACAAAGCGTAGATTTCAAGATAAAGGCGGGGGACATTTTCGTGATTGGAACTGCACTTTCTAAGCGAATTCTCTTCGTTTCCACTGGGAATCTATTGTAGCAGACGTAGTTTTCTTTATACAGGCAGGGAAGGTTTTCGCAAACGGAGCTGCACTTTCTAAGCAAATTCTCTTCGTTCCTACGGGATTCACTTGTAGGAACTGTAGATTTCAAGATATAGGCAGGGGAAATTTTCGTGATTGGAACTGCACTTTTTAATCGGATTCTCTTCGTTCCAAGCGGGATTCCCTTGCATCAGGTGTAGTATTCAAGACATAGAGTGGGAAAGTTTTCAGAAATGGAGCTATTGTTTCTTAGCGTATTCTATTCCTTCCAACGGGAACTCACTTGTATCAGGCATAGTTCTCTGTATATTACCAGGGAAAATTTTCGCGAATGGACCTGCATTTTCTCAGCGAATTCTCTTACTTCCGAGCGGGATTCAATTGTACGAAGTGTAGATTTCAAGATATAGGCAGGGGAAATTTTCGCGATTGGAACTGCACTTTTTAAGCGAATTCTCTTCCTTCCAAGTGGAACTCACTTGCAAGAGGCGTAGTTTTTAAGATATAGAGTGGGAAACTTTTCGGATATGGAGCTGTTGTTTCTAAGCGAATTCACTACGTTCCAAAGCGGACTCACTTGTATCAGGCATAGTTCTCTATATATACCCAGGGAAAATTTTTGCGAATGGAGATGCAGTTTCTAAGTAAATTGTCTTCGTTCGAAGCGGGACTCACTTGTATGAGGCATGGTTTTCAAGATATACTCTGGGCAGTTTTTCACAATTGGAGCTGCAGTCTGTAAGCGAATTCTCTTCATTCCAAGTGGGACTCTGTGGCATAGTTTTGTTGATATGGGCAGGGAAGTTTTTCGCAATTGTAGCTGCAGTTTCTAAGAGAATTCTCTTCCTTCCAAGACGGACTGTACTGTAGCAGGCGTAAGAGTTTTGATACAGGCATCGAAATTTTTCACGAACGGAGCTATAGTTTCTAAGCGAATTCTCTTCATTCCGAGTGGGAACCACTTGTAGTGGCGTATTTTTCATGATATAGCCAGGGAAAGTTTTCCTTTACGGAGCTGCAATTTCTAAGCGAATTCTCTTCGTTCCAAGCGGGACTCACTTGTACGAAGCGTAGATTTCATAATATAGGCAGCGGAAATTTTCGCGATTGGAACTGCACTTTTTAAGGGAATTCTCTTCCTTCCAAGTGGGACTCACTTGCATGAAGCGTAGTTTCTAAGATATAGAGTGGGAAACTTTTCGGATATGGAGCTGTTGTTTCTAAGCGAATTCACTACGTTCCAAGGCGGACTCACTTGTATCAGGCATAGTTCTCTATATATAGCGAGGGAAAATTTTCACGAATGGAGATGCAGTTTCTAAGTAAATTGTCTTCGTTCGAAGCGGGACTCACTTGTATGAGGCATGGTTTTCAAGATATACTCTGGGCAGTTTTTCACAATTGGAGCTGCAGTCTGTAAGCGAATTCTCTTCATTCCAAGTGGGACTCTGTGGCATAGTTTTGTTGATATGGGCAGGGAAGTTTTTCGCAATTGTAGCTGCAGTTTCTAAGAGAATTCTCTTCCTTCCAAGACGGACTGTACTGTAGCAGGCGTAAGCGTTTTGATACAGGCATCGAAATTTTTCACGAACGGAGCTATAGTTTCTAAGCGAATTCTCTTCATTCCGAGTGGGAACCACTTGTAGTGGCGTATTTTTCATGATATAGCCAGGGAAAGTTTTCCTTTACGGAGCTGCAATTTCTAAGCGAATTCTCTTCGTTCCAAGCGGGACTCACTTGTACGAAGCGTAGATTTCATAATATAGGCAGCGGAAATTTTCGCGATTGGAACTGCACTTTTTAAGGGAATTCTCTTCCTTCCAAGTGGGACTCACTTGCATGAAGCGTATTTTCTAAGATATAGAGTGGGAAACTTTTCGGATATGGAGCTGTTGTTTCTAAGCGAATTCACTACGTTCCAAGGCGGACTCACTTGTATCAGGCATAGTTCTCTATATATAGCGAGGGAAAATTTTCACGAATGGAGATGCTGTTTCTAAGCGTATTGTCTTCGTTCGAAGCGGGACTCACTTGTACGAGGCATGGTTTTCAAGATATACTCTGGGCAGTTTTTCACAATTGGAGCTGCAGTCTGTAAGCGAATTCTCTTCATTCCAAGTGGGACTCTGTGGCATAGTTTTGTTGCTATGGGCAGGGAAGTTTTTCGCAATTGTAGCTGCAGTTTCTAAGAGAATTCTCTTCCTTCCAAGACGGACTGTACTGTAGCAGGCGTAGGAGTTTTGATACAGGCATCGAAATTTTTCACGAACGGAGCTATAGTTTCTAAGCGAATTCTCTTCATTCCGAGTGGGAACCACTTGTAGTGGCGTATTTTTCATGATATAGCCAGGGAAAGTTTTCCTTTACGGAGCTGTAATTTCTAAGCGAATTCTCTTCGTTCCAAGCGGGACTCACTTGTACGAAGCGTAGATTTCATAATATAGGCAGCGGAAATTTTCGCGATTGGAACTGCACCTTTTAAGGGAATTCTCTTCCTTCCAAGTGGGACTCACTTGCATGAAGCGTAGTTTCTGAGATATAGAGTGGGAAACTTTTCGGATATGAAGCTGTTGTTTCTAAGCGAATTCACTACGTTCCAAGGCGGACTCACTTGTATCAGGCATAGTCCTCTATATATAGCGAGGGAAAATTTTCACGAATGGAGATGCTGTTTCTAAGCGTATTGTCTTCGTTCGAAGCGGGACTCACTTGTATGAGGCATGGTTTTCAAGATATACTCTGGGCAGTTTTTCACAATTGGAGCTGCAGTCTGTAAGCGAATTCTCTTCATTCCAAGTGGGACTCTATGGCATAGTTTTGTTGATATGGGCAGGGAAGTTTTTCGCAATTGTAGCTGCAGTTTCTAAGAGAATTCTCTTCCTTCCAAGACGGACTCTACTGTAGCAGGCGTAGGGTTTTTGATACAGGCATGGAAATTTTTCACGAACGGAGGTATAGTTTCTAAGCGAATTCCTTCGTTCAGCGTGGGAACCACTAGTAGTGGCGTATTTTTCATGATATAGCCAGGGAAAGTTTTCCTTTACGGAGCTGCAATTTCTAAGCGAATTCTCTTCGTTCCAAGCGGGACTCACTTGTACGAAGCGTAGATTTCATAATATAGGCAGCGGAAATTTTCGCGATTGGAACTGCACTTTTTAAGGGAATTCTCTTCCTTCCAAGTGGGACTCACTTGCATGAAGCGTAGTTTCTAAGATATAGAGTGGGAAACTTTTCGGATATGGAGCTGTTGTTTCTAAGCGAATTCACTACGTTCCAAGGCGGACTCACTTGTATCAGGCATAGTTCTCTATATATACCCAGGGAAAATTTTCGCGAATGGATTTGCAGTTTCTAAGCGAATTCTCTTCCTTTCAAGCGGATTTACTTGTACAAAGCGTAGATTTCAAGATAAAGGCGGGGGACATTTTCGTGATTGGAACTGCACTTTCTAAGCGAATTCTCTTCGTTTCCACTGGGAATCTATTGTAGCAGACGTAGTTTTCTTTATACAGGCAGGGAAGGTTTTCGCAAACGGAGCTGCACTTTCTAAGCAAATTCTCTTCGTTCCTACGGGATTCACTTGTAGGAACTGTAGATTTCAAGATATAGGCAGGGGAAATTTTCGTGATTGGAACTGCACTTTTTAATCGGATTCTCTTCGTTCCAAGCGGGATTCCCTTGCATCAGGTGTAGTATTCAAGACATAGAGTGGGAAAGTTTTCAGAAATGGAGCTATTGTTTCTTAGCGTATTCTATTCCTTCCAACGGGAACTCACTTGTATCAGGCATAGTTCTCTGTATATTACCAGGGAAAATTTTCGCGAATGGACCTGCATTTTCTCAGCGAATTCTCTTACTTCCGAGCGGGATTCAATTGTACGAAGTGTAGATTTCAAGATATAGGCAGGGGAAATTTTCGCGATTGGAACTGCACTTTTTAAGCGAATTCTCTTCCTTCCAAGTGGAACTCACTTGCAAGAGGCGTAGTTTTTAAGATATAGAGTGGGAAACTTTTCGGATATGGAGCTGTTGTTTCTAAGCGAATTCACTACGTTCCAAGCGGGACTCACTTGTATCAGGCATAGTTCTCTATATATACCCAGGGAAAATTTTCGCGAATGGAGATGCAGTTTCTAAGTAAATTGTCTTCGTTCGAAGCGGGACTCACTTGTATGAGGCATGGTTTTCAAGATATACTCTGGGAAGTTTTTCACAATTGGAGCTGCAGTCTGTAAGCGAATTCTCTTCATTCCAAGTGGGACTCTGTGGCATAGTTTTCAAGATATGGGCAGGGAAATTTTCGTGATTGGAACTGCACTTTTTAATCGGATTCTCTTCGTTCCAAGCGGGATTCCCTTGCATCAGGTGTAGTATTCAAGACATAGAGTGGGAAAGTTTTCAGAAATGGAGCTATTGTTTCTTAGCGTATTCTATTCCTTCCAACGGGAACTCACTTGTATCAGGCATAGTTCTCTGTATATTACCAGGGAAAATTTTCGCGAATGGACCTGCATTTTCTCAGCGAATTCTCTTACTTCCGAGCGGGA